>NW_024543076.1:10905000-11445000 GCF_018167655.1 Microtus oregoni | reverse complement strand
GTGGTGATGGTGGTGGTGGTGGTGATGGTGGTGATGGTGGTGGTGATGGTGGTGATGTTGGTGATGGAGGTGGTGGTGGTGGTGGTGGTGGTGGTGATGGTGGTGGTGATGGTGGTGGTGAGTACAATAAGTATGAGGATGTGTATGATATGGTCACAGGCATGTGTGTGCCATGGTGTGCAGGTGGGAGTCAGAAGCTCCTGGTGTTAATTCTCTCCTTCTGTGGTAGGTTCTGGGGACTGAACTCAGCAGCTTTCATGGCAACGTTCTGAATTATCCTGATGGACCAAATATCTCATTTTTCCTATAAAACATTGGAACACTACAAAATCAAGAACAGAATAAAATTAAGAATTCCTTATGAAGTGGGAAAACATGTGCAATGCTGAAAATGAGGCTAAAGAAAGGCGCACAATATTGAGTCACAGTGATCTCAGCTGTGACTTTAAATGACCTTATGATTGCTTTAATATTAAACTTTAAGATTTGTAGAACTTTGACTTAAAAAGTCAAATCATACTTGTCTAAGATTTATAGTGAATTTTTAAAATGAGCTTTACCCTATGCTGTTACTATAAAAATCTGTCTTCAGGTTATACAATTTTAGTTTTGTTTACTCTCTTTTTTGATAACTAGTAAACATGAGTACAAACAGATGGCACAGGCCAGGAACACGGAGGAGAAGGACTGGAAGGCGGAACTCAGTGGTCACTGGGTTGAATAGCACATGGAAAGCCCTGATTTCATCCTCAGACCCACAAGGAAATGGAGAGGATAAGAACTAAGAAGATGTTGGAACAGGGTAAGAAAATGCGGTAGTGGGTACCAGAGCAGATGAATGAAGGAGGACAGACCTAAATATTTCAGAGTTTGGACCATCAAGAATCCAAATCTCTTCCCTACAACTGCCCAGCATATAGTCCACATTAATAAGACTTTAATCTTTTCATGATTTCTGGTAGCATAATTTTACTATTACAAGAACCTTGTTATATAAGCAAATATTTTTGTGCTGGGGTTGGAATCAGGGCCTCCCACATTCTAGCAAGTGCTCCACCACAGACTTGTACCCCTAGCCCAGGTCTACAATTTCTTACACTGTCCATTATAAGACATTCTGGAAAATGCATTAACACGTCAATAGAAAGCATCGGTACACAGAGAGGCCCTAAAATACTTTGTATCCTTTGCCTTGAGATCTTTCACAGTGCTGTCCCACCAATGTTGGTGCTTTTCTACCCAATCTTATTTAAATCCTTCTTTCTGTTCAACCCACCTTGGGCATTAAAAGATCTGCCTTAACACACTTCACATTCTCAATTAATTCTAAATGGATTATTCCCCTTCTGAGTAACAGCCAAAGGTTGGTTGACGAGAAGTTCCCCCATATATCTTTGCTGTGGCACCAGTCGGCTCAGTTAGCTTCTGGTAAGCGTCATGGCCCCACCTCCCACTCAGGTAGGCATGATGTGGGGTGCCCTTCTCTATATTTGTTGCTTTTACTGGTTGATGAATAAAACTGTTTCAGCCAATGGCTTAGCAGAGCAAAGCCAGGTGGAAAATCTTAACAGAGATAGAAAGAGTAGGTGCAGTCAGAGAGACACCATGTAGCAGACAAGGGAGAAGGACACATCAGAACTTTAGGAAACTTACCGGTAGGCCACAGCCTTGTGGCGATACTCAGATTAATAGAAATGGGTTAATTTAAGATGTAAAAGCTAGCCAGTAAGAAGCAGTGTTGCAATTAATATGGTTTCTGTGTGATTATTCGGGTCTTGGGCGGCCAGGAAATGAAAGAGCAGCCTCTGTCTACATAGGCACACTGGGATTGCAGTTGTTTGTGCCACTGAGTCCAACTTTTATGCTTTTATATAGGTTTGGGGCACCCAATCTCAGGTCATTAGGCTTGTGAAACAAGAGTCTTCTCCTACTGGGAAGCCATCTGCACAGTTCTCCCTGCCTGCAGTTTAAGATTGACATGCAAACTTTCTGTTCTTACCGAGCAGTCTTTGTTTACTTCACACATAATTTCAGAAGAATGGTGCATGCAATAAATGAAGGCTACGGACATAACTGATTTTTATCACACATATGCTATAAATCCTCCCTCCTTTGTTTTTGCTGGGTATTCTGTGGTTGCTATGAGAAAGGTGACTAATAAGGTAATGTTCTTATCCCCCACGTTGTTATTCAGCAAAGGCCCTACTATATTAAATGATACTAATACATTAAACATCTATTGTCTTAAATACAAGGTGCTGAAAAAAAAGAATAAGAAGCAAGTGAGGAATTCTACTGGGCAGGACAAGGACGAGAGCTTCAAAGACAGACTTTAAGAGTTGGTGTCTGTTCTCATCGCAGTGGCCCAGAATCCACAGGATGAACACACTATGTCTATGAGAATGGGGGAAGGCACAGGCTGTACACTATAATCCTCAGGAGGCTGAGGTTAGGCCAGGAACATGTTGAATTCCAGGCCAGCCTGGGCTACCCAGCGCAAACCTATCGTAAAGGGGTACAACATCTAAGATTTGACAGAAAAGGCTTAAAAGAAAAAAAAAAAGAAGTGGGAGGAATAGGGTTGCTGCTGTTGTTTGTTTGTTTTGCTTTGTTTTCTGATACAGTGGTTTAACTTGGGACTGCTAGGCAAGTGCTCTACCACTAAGCTATGTATGTAGCCCTTAATATACAATACAACACACACACATACACACACACACACACACACACACACACACACACACATCTTTAGCATTGGTTCTTTCTAAGTTATTCAAGCTGCCCATGAACTCACCCTTTAACTTAGGTTAAAGTCTCAGACTTCTGAGTAGTTGGAAGAACATACTGATACTATCTAGAGCTGAAGAAAAGGTATTCTTTTATATTTGATATTTAGTCTGTTTTTATTTATTTGTATGCATCTTGTGTACATGTGTTTGAGGGATGGCAAAGGCCAGAAGAGAGTGTCAGATCCCCTGGGGCTGTCAACGTGAGCTGCCCAAGCGGGTACTTGGAAATGAACCTAGGTCCTCTATAAGAATGATGAGTGGCCTTAACCACTCAGCCATCGCTCCAGCCCGGAAAACAGTTTCCAGACTAGGAAGTAAACAGTAAACCATCATTAGTACCTGGCTGGTGTTACTAGAGAGTGGGTTCACGCTTCCATATTTTCATACAGGTTTAAAGTTAGAAAACAACCTTACAATATATGAAGCCAGCAGGTTATAAATTATGCTAATTACTTTTCTATCTGCAAAGTACTGTGTAGGAACTTATTACTTTTATATAAACAATTGAACTTACCAACTGGATGGGCCACAATACCAAAATTTCCCACCTTTGAACAATTTAGAAAATACTGTTACAAACCAGTCTTATAGCTTTTCTTCTTAATTCCCATTCATTCCACTCATATGATCTCACGGTGGTTGGCGGCAATATGTGTGTATCTGTCTGCGTGCTATTTTCACACTTCGTAATTGGTTTTATATAATGCTTGTCAACATCTCTCATCTAAAGAATTGGAATTTTGTAATTAGTACTTATAAAAATTAAACAGTATATATAGATAACTGAAATGATTTATATATATATCTTGAATGCCAGGCCAAGATAAAAAAAATTTCAAAACTCGCAGCAAAATGGCAAATGACATTTTTCTAACTTATATGAAAGTATTTATTAAAATTTTCCTCATAAATTTTTGAGCAACTGGTTCCTGCCATATTTTTTCTAAATTAGAATTTTGTATAATATACCTCATTGAGCACAAAATTACATATGGTAGCCACTTGGGAGGCAGAGGCAGGTGGACTTCCATGAGTTTGAGGCCAGCCTGGTCTACAAAGTGAGTTTCAGGACATGCTCCAAAGCTACACAGAGAAACCCTGTCTCGAAATACAAAAAAAAAAAAAAAAAAAAAAAAACATATGTTAAGCTTAAGATAATTTTGATAATAGTCATGTACACACACATGCACGCGCACACACACACACACACATACACACACACACACACACACACACACACACACTGATATCCAGGAAATGACTGGGAATTTTGAGATCCACTGACAAGAAAATTAAGTTGATGATAACTTCAAGAATGAACATATCGATTTATTTAGGGCCACAAATAGCTTCAAGGCTTTTTATGATAATACTCATAACTCCAAAATTATATATACATTATAAATTAAATATGAACATAAATAATCCATATTTACATGCTTTTAAAAATATTTTTTTGTAGCATGATTAATAAAAACTCAGAGACAGATATTGGAGTTCAACCTAAAGGTCAGAAAAGCAAAGAGCCAGCCACTGGCTCTTACCTCTACCTCAGTCCAAAACAGCCATCCTGCCTCCAGGAATCTCAGCACGAGACTGTGTGTAACAATCGTCTCCTCCTGTCTTATATTCCTCACTAGGGCTAGGTGCACTAGGGTGTGCACCACCACCTCCTGGTTTCTATGGCAAACTAGTGTGGCTACTGGGATTAAAGGTGTATGTCACCACTGCCTGGTCTGTTTGACTCTCTGGTCTTCGGGTAAGCTTTATTTATTAAAATACAAGTGAAATATCGCTACATTTCCCCTTTTGTCTAAAATAAAAAGGCTATAACTAATATAAGAAAAACTGTACAATAACTATATACAATATATATACAGACATTTTATTTTAATATATTTTTAGTTGTGTTTGTGTGCAAGTGTGTGGGGGTGGGGGTGTAAAACACATCTTATTGAGCATTGCATGGGTGCAGTGCCTGCAGAGGCCAGAAGAGCACGTTGCATCTCTTGAAACTGGGGCTGCGAGCAATATTGAGCTGCCTGCCATACAGTTGCGGGGAAACAAGCCCAAGCCCTCTGCACGAGCGCGAACAGTAAGTGCTCCGAACTGCTGAGCGACCTCCTAGTTCCTTTATGGTTTCTTTAAATCTGAAAGACTCATACACATGTTTGTAAGAGAGAAAAGCACATTTGAAAATGTCACATGAAAGCTCAAGTAAAAAAAAGATACAAATAGTAAATTGGAATTCAAATGAAAACTGTCCTACCTGAGCAAGCCAACAAACAACTTTAAGCTAAATAAAGATGCCCAAGGGAATTAGAAAATACTTAGAACCGTGAGAATGGCTGTGTTTAAAAGCATATGGCCTATAACTTAATAATAAATGAATATAAATGCAGCTTATACATGCCCAAAGCACAAGAATTAATGAGACAAGCTGCAATCGAAGGAAGCCAGAAAAGAATAAAAGAAAATAAAGGAAGTACGTGAGGGGAAGTGATACAGATTGCAGCCCGAGATGGGAAACGGAAGCCACTGTGGGGTTCAGTTCTCTAAGAAAAGACAGAGAAAACAATTTAATGCAAGTAAAAATAAACAGTAAGTATAATTAAATAAGACAGGACCTGGCAAGATGAATCAAAATAGAGAGGCTAAAGTAAGTAATGTATGGAATTGCAAAGCAGCTTCCTGGGTGGGGAGGCAGGGGATCACTGGTTCCAGGAAGCATGGGCTTTGTAAGACCCTCTCACAAAACAATACAAGCACAAAGGGCAGCAGAAGAGGCTGGACATGCTCACACACAGCATTTGGGGGGCAGAGATAGGACAGATCTCTGTGAGTTCAAGGCCAACCTGTTTTACGTAGCACGTTTCAGGACATCCAAGGCTACCGAATGAGACCATGTTTCAAAAACCAAAACCAACCAAAATGGTCTGGATCATTTTGGAGGCAATAGATCAGGTAGAGATTAAACCAGTTAGGGAAGACTATCATGAAACCTTCATGGAAATAATTTGAATAAATTCTTAGAAAAATACAGCTCATTAAATCTGATACAAAAATAAGTAGAATATTGTACCTGAAAAACATCTTAATGTTAAATTAGTTATAGGAATTTACATTAAATATAATAAAACTGGTCAAAGTTAGCTCAGTCTTAGGTAAAGTTGTTTAATCTTATATAAAATTAAGATATAGTAATTTATATATGGGCAGATTATGGAGTAAAAGCTGAATCATTTCTCACCAGATGTAAAAAAACATTTTATATCATTTCAGCAAACGACTTTTTAAGCTGCCAAAATCCAGGGTGGGGAAATATCCTCCATCCTGGCATGGAAAAGCACTCCAGGAGGACAACAGCACCTACTTTAACCACTTCTAGGCAGCACTGTACTCTGGCTGCTTGTCAAGGTAGTACAGCAAGAAGAGAAAACAATGACGTGTAAGATAAATACAGGCTCGCACAACGTGGCCCAGAACACAACCTAGCCTCTGCTCCGTTCCCTAGCTGGGCAATGACTGAAGGGCATCCACGGCCTTTGTTTTCTGTTTCTAGTCCAGTTTTTACCTGCACTAAAAAAATCTGGGACATTTTATTAATACTTAATTTAAAAATGAAGGGAAGGAGATTTGCTGAGCTGATACCAGCCCAGGACAATACACTTGCCCAGATGTCCCTTAAACGCTAGAGGATGTTGGCAGAGTTTGAGCACAGTACTGCCTTCACATTCTAACAGGTATTTCCTGCTGTGTCACATTCTTCACATTTCTGTCCTGGGAAAAGATCCAATTAGTAACTATAAACAACTGTTCTTTGTGCAGTAGAATAAAAGGCATTAACAGATTGGTATCTTATGCATTATGTATTTTGTAATCAAAGCTGTAACCATACGTGTGGCTAAGAATAAAGACCCTGCACTCTGCTTCCCAAATTAGCTGTGTCCTTACTGGTCTCCATTTCGATGGTGTCCATGGTCCCCCTGGCCCCAATTCTTCACAGAGTAAGGAACAAGAAATAAGGCTGATTAAGAAAAATGAAGAAGCTGGGCAGTGGTGGTTCACACCACTAATCCCAGCACCGGGGAGGCTGAGGCAAGCAGATCTTTGTGAACTAGAGACCATCCTGGTCTACAGAGTGAGTTCCAGAACAGCCAGGGCTGCACAGAGAAACCCTGTCTTGAAAAACAAGAAAGAAAGAAAGAAAGAAAGAAAGAAAGAAAGAAAGAAAGAAAGGAGAAGGAAGAGATGGAAGGAAGGAAAAAAGGGAAAAACAAAGAAAGAGAAAAAGAAGAAAATGGGAAAACAGAATACACACAGGTAATTGTGGTCCCCCCCCCCCTCATTGTGAACCTAGAACAGTCTAGAATCATCTGGGAAGGCAGTCTTGATGAAGACTGCTCTAAATCGGGTTGGCCTGTAGGTTCTCTGTGGATGATTGACTAGGTTAATTGAATCAAGATGATGTCCCATTCTGGGTGGCTCCATTCCCTATGAAAGAGATCCTGACCTGTGGGATCTGATGACTTGGGGCTCTATGGGCACCTGCATACATGCATGTACACACACACACACACACACACACACACACACACACACAGAGAGAGAGAGAGAGAGAGAGAGAGAGAGAGAGAGAGAGTTAGTTAGTTAAAAAGTCCTAAAAAGTTAGTTAATAAAATGACCTTAAAGGCTAGGCTCACAACCAAAAATAAATGGTTGGTTTTAATGTGTGATTTTTTTAAATTTGAAAATCCTTTTTGAGAACCCTGCCCCGCTGTATGCTAGGACCAGTGCTCAACTACAGTCTTAAGCTCCTAAACTAAGGCGACCCACCCAGAGCGGTGAGTGCCTGCCAGCCGGGCAGGCCTCAGGGTCCCCTGTAAGGGAGTCGGGCACCTTCAGCTCTGGCACCAGGCTTCCTGCGCGCTCCTGGATACCACCCTCCCCCCCCCTGCTCAATTCATCCTGTTGGCCCTGGATCATTGAGCTACCGGCGGCCCTGTTTAGTTGCTGAGGAATCCCATCAGGACGGTTGCTGAGGAATCCCATCAGGACGGTTGCGGAGGAATCCCATCTGGACGGGAACGGTTCCTGCTTCTACACTGAAGAGATATACCCTGAGAGTCAATCACAGCAAAGTCTGGACCAAGAGACCAGGCCTCTCCTGGCTCCATTTGAAGGAAGAGATGGGAAGGCGCCAATACAAGAATTCCTCCAACAATCTGAAAGGCAACATGACACCACCAGAAACCAGGGATCCCGAAATAAGAAGAATTGTACACCCTACTCCTGAAGAAATAGAAGAAATCGACTCAAAAGTGAACTATATGAAAATAATAGAGGACCTTAAACAGGAGGTGAAAAACTGCCATAAACAATTAGAGATTACAAACAAAAAGGTAGAGGAAATGAATAAATCGCTCAAAGACACGCAAGAAAACCAAGAGAAACAAGAAAAAAGCAATCAAACAGGTTAGGGAAGCGGTTCAAGACATGAAGAATGAAATGGAAGCAATGAAGAAAGCACAAACCGAGGGAAGAATGGAGATGGAAAATCTGGGTAAACGAACAGGAATGACAGAAACAAGTACTAACAACAGATTACAAGAGATAGAAGAGAGAATATCAGACACTGAAGATACCATAGAAAAAATAAACACACTGATCAAAGAAAACAGCAAAACCAACAAATTCTCATCACAAAACATTCAGGAAATTTGGGACACAATAAAAAGACCAAACCTAAGAATAATTGGAGTAGAAGAAGGAGAAGAAGTGCAGCTCAACGGTACAGAAAATATACTTAATAAAATTATAGAAGAAAACTTTCCCAACCTGAAGAAAGAGGTACCTATGAAGGTTCAAGAAGCATACAGAACACCAAATAGGCTGGATCAAAAAAACCATCCCCTCGCCATATAATAATCAAAACACAAAATACACAGAATAAAGAAAGAATATTAAGAGCCGCAAAGGAAAAAGGCCAAGTTACTTATAAAGGTAAACCTATCAGACTTACACCTGACTTCTCTATGGAAACCATGAAAGCCAGAAGGTCCTGGATAGATGTACTGCAAAAACTAAGAGATCATGGATGCAAGCCCAGACTACTATATCCAGCCAAGCTTTCGTTCACTATAAATGGAGAAAACAAAATTTTCCAGGATAAAAACAGATTCAAACAATACGTAGCCACAAATCTAGCCTTACAGAAAATTATAGAAGGAAAATCACTAACCAAGGAGTCCAACAATGCCCACAATAACTCAGTCATCTAGAGACCTTTCACCAGCGCAACTCAAAGAAGGGAAACACACAAACCCTACTACTAAAAAAGTGACCGGAGTTAACAACCACTGGTCATTAATATCACTTAATGTCAATGGGCTCAACTCACCTATAAAAAGGCAGAGGCTAAGGGATTGGATACGAAAACAGGATCCAACGTTCTGCTGTCTACAAGAAACACACCTCAACCACAAAGACAGGCACCTACTCAGAGTAAAGGGCTGGGAAAAGGCTTATCAAGCAAATGGTCCTAAGAAACAAGCAGGTGTGGCCATACTAATTTCTAACAAAGTTGACTTCAAACTTAAATCAATCAGAAGAGATGGAGAGGGACATTTTATACTCATAACAGGAACAATTCATCAGGATGAAGTCTCAATCCTGAATATCTATGCCCCGAATATAAAAGCGCCCACGTATGTAAAAGAAACATTACTAAAACTCAAGGCAACCATCAAACCACACACACTAATAGTAGGAGACTTCAACACTCCTCTCTCACCAATGGACAGGTCAATCAAACAGAAACCTAACAGAGAAATTAGAGAATTAATGGAGGTAATGAAGCAAATGGACTTAACAGACATCTATAGATTATTCCACCCGAAGAGGAAAGAATATACCTTCTTCTCTGCAGCTCATGGAACCTTCTCGAAAATTGACCACATACTCGGTAACAAAGCTAACTTACACAGTTACAAAAAAATATTAGTAACCACCTGTGTCTTATCAGATCACCATGGATTAAAGTTAGAATTCAACAACAATGCTACCCCCAGAAAGCCTACAAACTCATGGAAACTGAACAGTCAACTTCTGAACCATACCTGGATTAAGGAAGAAATAAAGAAAGAAATTAAAGTCTTCCTTGAATTCAATGAAAATAAAGAAACAACATACTCGAACTTATGGGACACTATGAAAGCAGTGCTAAGAGGAAAGTTCATCGCACTAAGTGCCCACTTAAAGAAAACAGAGAAAGCACATATTGAAGACTTAACAGCCCACCTGAAAGCTCTAGAAAAAAAAGAAGCAGACTCACCTAGGAAGAGTAGAAGATTGGAAATAATCAAACTGAGGGCTGAAATCAACAAAATAGAAACACAGAAAACAATCCAAAGAATCAATGAAACAAAAAGCTGGTTCCTGGAGAAAATCAACAAGATTGATAAACCCCTATCCAAACTAATCAAACGGCAGAGAGAGAATTTGCAAATTAATAAGATCAGAAATGAAAAGGGGGACATAACCACAGACACAGAGGAAATTCAGAGAATCATCAGATCATATTACAAAAGCCTGTATAACACAAAACTGGAAAATGTAAAAGAAATGGACACTTTTTTAGATAAATACCATATACCAAAGTTACACCAGGACCAGGTGAACAATCTAAACAGACCTGTTGGTCGCGAAGAATTAGAAGCTGTTATCAAAAACCTCCCTACCAAAAAAAGCCCAGGACCAGATGGTTTCAATGCGGAATTCTACCAGAACTTCCAAGAAGAGCTAATACCCATACTCCTTAATGTATTCCACAATATAGAAACAGAAGGGTCATTACCTAATTCCTTTTATGAAGCTACAGTTACTCTGATACCAAAACCACACAAAGACTCAACCAGGAAAGAGAATTACAGGCCAATCTCACTCATGAACATCGACGCAAAAATCCTCAACAAAATACTGGCAAACCGAATCCAAGAACACATTAGGGAAATTATCCATTATGATCAAGTAGGCTTCATTCCTGAGATGCAGGGCTGGTTCAACATACGAAAATCTATCAATGTAATCCAGCATATAAATAAACTGAAGGAAAATAACCATATGATCATTTCATTAGATGCTGAAAAAGCATTCGACAAAATTCAACATCCATTTATGTTAAAAGTCTTGGAGAGATTAGGGATACAAGGGTCATACCTAAATATAATAAAAGCTATATACAGCAAGCCGACAGCTAACATCAAATTAAACGGAGAGAAACTCAAAGCCATCCCACTTAACTCAGGAACACGGCAAGGCTGTCCACTCTCGCCATACCTCTTCAATATAGTACTTGAAGTTCTAGCAATAGCAATAAGACAACATAATGGGATCAAGGGGATTCGAATTGGAAAGGAAGAAGTTAAACTTTCGTTATTCGCAGACGATATGATAGTGTACTTAAGCGACCCCCAAAACTCCACCAAAGAACTTTTACAGCTGATAAACAGCTTTAGTAATGTGGCAGGATACAAGATCAACTCCAAAAAATCAGTCGCCCTCTTATACACAAAGGATATGGAAGCAGAGAGGGAAATCAGAGAAGCTTCACCATTCACGATAGTCACAAACAGCATTAAATATCTTGGGGTAAATCTAACCAAGGAAGTGAAAGATCTATTTGACAAGAACTTTAAGGCATTGAAGAAAGAAATTGAAGAGGATACCAAAAAATGGATGGATCTACCTTGCTCTTGGATTGGGAGGATCAACATAGTAAAAATGGCAATTCTACCTAAGGCAATTTATAGATTCAATGCAATCCCCATCAAGATCCCATCAAAATTCTTCACAGATCTGGAGAGGACAATAATCAACTTTATATGGAAAAACAAAAAACCCAGGATAGCCAAAACAATCCTATACAATAAAGGATCTTCTGGAGGCATTACCATCCCTGACTTCAAACTCTATTACAGAGCTACAGAAATGAAAACAGTGTGGTACTGGCATAAAAACAGAGAAGTCGACCAATGGAATCGTATAGAAGACCCGGATTTTAACCCACAAACCTATGAACACCTCATTTTCGATAAAGGAGCTAAAAGTATACAATGGAAGAAAGAAAGCATCTTCAACAAATGGTGCTGGCACAACTGGATGTCAACCTGTAGAAGAATGAAAATAGACCCACATCTTTCACCGTGCACAAAACTCAAGTCCAAATGGATTAATGACCTCAATATCAGCCCGAACACACTGAACCTGATAGAAGAGAAAGTGGGAAATACCCTACAACAGATGGGCACAGGAGATCGCTTCCTATGTATAACCCCAGAAGCACAGACATTAAGAGCAACATTGAATAAATGGGACCTACTAAAACTGAGAAGCTTCTGCAAAGCAAAGGACACTGTCACTAAGACACAAAGGCAACCTACTGACTGGGAGAAGATCTTCACCAACCCCACAACAGACAAAGGTCTGATCTCCAAAATATATAGAGAACTCAAGAAACTAGACTTTAAAATGCTAATTAACCCAATTAAAAAATGGGGCAATGATCTGAACAGAGAATTCTCAACAGAAGAAGTTCAAATGGCCAAAAAACACTTAAGGTCATGCTCAACTTCCTTAGCAATCAGGGAAATGCAAATCAAAACAACTTTGAGATATCATCTTACACCTGTCAGAATGGCTAAAGTCCAAAACACCAATGATAACCTTTGCTGGAGAGGTTGTGGAGGAAGGGGTACCCTCATCCATTGCTGGTGGGAATGCAATCTTGTGCAACCACTATGGAAGTCAGTGTTTCGGTTTCTTAGGAAATTCGGGATCAACCTACCCCTGGACCCAGCAATACCACTCTTGGGAATATACCCAAGAAATGCCCTATCATATGACAAAAGCATTTGTTCAACTATGTTCATAGCAGTATTATTTGTAATAGCCAGAACCTGGAAACAACCTAGATGCCCTTCAATGGAAGAATGGATGAAGAAAGTATGGAATATCTACACATTAGAGTACTACTCAGCGGTAAAAAAACAATGACTTCTCGAATTTTGCATGCAAATGGATGGAAATAGAAAACACTATCCTGAGTGAGGTATCCCAGACCCAAAAAGATGAACATGGGATGTACTCACTCATAATTGGTTTCTAGCCATAAATAAGGGTCACGGAGTCTACAATAGGTGAATCTAAAGAAGCTAAGTAAGAAGGGGAACCCAAGGAAAAACATATAGTTATCCTCTTGGCTAAGGGAAGTAGACAAAATTGACGGGGAGAAAATTGGGAACTTGGGGTGGGGTGGGTTGGGGGTAAGGGGAAATGGGGAGAGAAAAGTTAGAAGGGAAGGAGGTCGGGCCTTGGGAAAGCAGGAGGATTGGGATAAAGGAAGGTTGGACAGGGGAGCATGGAACCACAATTCTTAGTTAAGGGAACCACTTTAGGGCTGGCAAGAGACCTGACCCTAGAGGGGCTCCCAGGTGCCCAAGCTGAGGTCCCCAGTTAGTTCCTTGGGCAGTTGAGAATAGGGAACCTGAAATGACCCTATCCTTGAGCAATACTGACGAATATCTTGCATATCATCATAGAACCTTCATCTGGTGATGGATGGAGATAGAGACAGAGACCCACACTGGAGCACTGGACTGAGCTCCCAAAGTCCCAATGAGGAGCAGAAGGAGGGAGAACATGAGCAAAGAAGTCAGGACCACGAGGGATGCACCCACCCACTGAGACAGTGGAGCTGATCTATTGAGAGCTCACCAAGACCAGCTGGACTGTGACTGAAAAAGCATGGGATAAAACTGGACTCTCTGAACATGGCGAACTATGAGGGCTGATGAGACGCAAAGGACAATGGCACAGGGGTTTGATCCTACGTAATGTGATGGCTTTGTGGGAGCCCAGCCAGTTTGGATGTTCACCTTCCTAGATATGGACGGAGGTGGGAGGTCCTAGGTCTTACCACAGGGCAGAAAACCCTGACTGCTCTTTGGACTGGAGAAGGAGGGGGAAAGGAGTGGGGGGAGAGGGAGAAGGGTGGGAGGAGGGGGCGTAGGGGGGGAGGAGGGGGAGGGAAATGGGAGGCTGGGAGGAGGTGGAAACTTGTTTTTTTTTTCTCCTTTTCTCAATAAAAAAAAATTAAAAAAAAAGAAAATCCTTTTTGAAACCATCACTGAAGTTTTAATTAAAAATGAGCAAGTTGTATCTCTTTGGGTAACTTTTTTCTTTTACCCGCTTTTACTAGCTGAAGAGAACTGGTAGTTTTTTAAAGGCTATTTAGCACTATTTGATGAGAACTTATCTCTACTATAGTTTTATAGGAAAGAATAAAATGCCTCTAAAATCACAAAGTTTGAGTAAGACATAATTAACGAAAATAATTACAGGGAAAATAGTTGGTGTCATAATCAAATTCCTCTAAAATATGATTTGGGTTCATGCAATTCCAACTTAAAAACAAAAAAGACTTTTGGGGGACTTGATCAATTGAGAAACTTACATGGAGACATTTGAAAATAAAGACAGACAACAAAATATACAGTTTGCATTCTCTGTAGATTTTGTACCTATAGATTCAAACAACTGAGGAACGAAACTACTTGGGAAAACCTATATGCTGGTGTTGTGTGCTATTTCCCCCAAACTGAGACATTTCTCCTTGTAGAGAAATTCTTAAGACTCAGGAAGCTAATGAGACTTACAAGGCTTATGTACTAGTCAGGATTCTCTGGAGTCACAGAACTTATAGAATAACTCTATCTATCTATCTATCTATCTATCTATCTATCTATCTATCATCTATCTGGGAATTTATTGGAATGACTTACAGGCTGCAATCCAACAATAGTTGTGAATATAAAGCCCAAGAATCTAGTAGTTGCTCAGTCCCCCGAGGCTGGATGTCTCGGCTGGTCTTCCGTATAAGCTGGAATCCCAATAGACCCCAATAAATACCAGTGAAGGGACGGATGTGCCGACAGGGCCAGGGCAACAGGCAAAGAACTGCCGAGCCTTTCCTTCTTCCATTGTCCTCATTAGACTTCCCGCAGCAGGTGGAAGGCGTGGCCCGGGTTAAAGGTGTGCCTTCCAGCCTCCCGATCTGGATTAAAGGTGTGTGTCATCCTGTCTCAAGATATGGAGCCAAAGCCTGTGTCTTTCAGTCTCAAGAATCCGATCACAGATGTGCCTTCCATCTCTAGATTCCAGATATAGTCAAGCTGACAACCAAGAATAGCTATCACAGCTTGAAAAGCCCATAAAATTAGAAGATTTACAGGACCACCCCTAAATATGATAAAAGCAGAAAATAATTGCTAGGGAGAGGAGACGGCCCAGTGGAGCTAAAGTCTGGGCATGCAGCTTTCCTGGGTCATCAGCCACGCAGAAATGGACTTTTCGGCAAGGCCACTGCTTTTGTAGTCACTCGTGATCCTGTGGGTAAACCCAATAAATTCACAGGTTCAACCAGACAGACGCAGATGGGATCTTATTTAGTCTGTTGTCAGTGCCCTACATAGGATAAACAGACAGGTCACACACAGGACACAAGCAAAGCCTGAACATGTACTGACACACGTGAAAGGGTCGTAGCATGGCCCCTGTGGCGGGTGAGCAGATATGCCATCCAGGTATGCCAGTCCTCCTGAGGGAGGAAACCAGAGACAATCCCAATACGACTACAGTCCCCCAGATGGTACGAGAGGGCGTGCATCCTTGCTGTAGTGGCGATTACATGCTCTCTCCTGCAACCAAAGCCGGGCTGTCTCAGAACAGAGCGCCCTTAGGAAGGATTCTGAGGTAGCCATTGTCCTCTACATGGTATGAATCAGCATGCTTTCTTGGTGAACAGCTCCACCCCATGCCAGTAGGAAGAAACACCCAAAATAGCCGATGGACTAGAAAGCTAACATACTGCAATCACTGAAAGTACCTTGTCTGGGACAGAAAGGTAAGGTGGTAGTTGTTACATGACCTTTAATGTGTGGGTTACGGCATGAAACCACAGCTGGGCTATCTAGGAAGACTGTGCCAAGGTAAGGGAGGATTCACAGTGGGACAAGGATATGCGGCTGTCATCCTCCACGTTAACCTCTTTTTTTTTTTTAAAGATTTATTTATTTATTAAGTATACAGGCCAGAAGAGGGCACCAGATCTCATTACAGGTGGTTGTGAGCCACCATGTGGTTGCTGGGAATTGAACTCAGGACCTTTGGAAGAGCAGGCAGTGCTCTTAACCACTGAGCCATCTCTCCAGTCCCACGTTAGCCTCTTGACAGTGAGGAAAAGATGGCAGCTGCCAGGATGCAAGGTGAGGACAGACAAGTACAGATGTGCTAAGAAGTCCTTCCTGGGCTCAAAAAGCTGGGAACTCGTGGGAAGAAATGGGCAGAAGGTGCACAGTGTGTGTGTATGTGTGTGTGTCACCTGGGAAGGGTGGAGGGGGTGGTTACAAGTGATATAAGACACCTGACCTTTAATTCAAAGAAGGGGAAAAAAATCCATCCATGAGTCAGAATGCAGATGGGGTCTTTAATGTCCCAGTACAATAATCAGAGACCACTTGCATCTGAGTGGCCTGAGTTGAGGCAAGCCTCTCACAGTTCAGCTTGCAGCAGTATGGGATACGGGAACAGAGGAGTCTGCCATAGCAGCTGCAGATCTGAATGTGCTGCCGGATGCTGTCAACTTGACCTCGAGAATCACGTGCAGGGAGTTTCAGTGAGGACTGTCTCCATTAAGTTGGCCATTTTCTTGGTTATGTCACGTGAGATGGGAAGCCCCATCTACCTTGGGTGGTACCGTTCTCCAGGAGGGGAATTCTGAACTGTGTAAGAGCAGGGAAGGCTCCATGAGACAGAACTCACACCTGACACTGTTACTGGGGCTCAGAACCTGTGGCTAGAGGAGCCCATTGCCCCTATGAGAACATACTACCATTCTGCTGAATGGACATAGTACTGAAATAATGCCTAGTGATCCAACGCTCTATCCATAGACTCAGTGCATCTCCCAACCCTCATCACAGTTGTTCTTTGTTGAAGACGGCAATTAAGACTGAGATCCTAATCTGATCCATGCACAGAGAATAAAGCCTGGGGAGCATTGGGCACTATGTGCCACATCTGTATCCTGTATCTCCACGCAAGGCTCAGGGATCACTGTGGAAGAGCGGGCAGGAGCGTGGACGACTACAAGGAAACACTGATTTCTGGACACAGCAGAATGGCTGTATACACGAAGTCACAGCAGCTGTGACAGCACACACAAGACCTCCGAGTTCAGCCAGACAAAAGCCAAAAGGAGGGGGCAAAGTGACGTCTGTAACTGAGGAGCTATTGCTGCTGATAGCCACTGGGAGAGGAGAGGCTGTTTTCTTTAAGGAGATGAACCCAAGGGTGAGCTAACCACACTCCAGGGTTGGGCCCATGCCCAAGAGTATCTGGGTAGCACAAACTGGACTCAATGGATTTTAAAGGAGAGAAAGAGAAACACAAAGTCGGGTGGGTGAGGAGGAGGGGGTTGATCTGGGAAGAAGTGGGGGAAGAGAAGCGAATATGATCAAAATACAGTGTATAAGATTCTTCAGGAGGGGGCTGGAGAGATGGCTCAGAGGTTAAGAGCATTGCCTGCTCTTCCAAAGGTCCTGAGTTCAATTCCTAGCAACCACATGGTGGCTCACAACCATCTGTAATGAGGTCTGGTGCCCTCTTCTGGCCTTCAGGCATACACACAGACAGAATATTGTATACATAATAAATAAAATAAAATTCTTCAGGAAGTAACAGAAGCATTATTTTAGATGGAGGAGTGGGGGGATGGTAACATGGCTAAGATAAAGCATGATTTTAAATGGAGGGGGCTGGGAGGTAGTAACGGTTAGGAACACTTTTTGCTCTTGTGGAGGTTCAGTTAGGTTCTTAGCACCCAGTGGTGGCTCATGACCATCCCTAACTTCAGTTCCAGAGCATCTGATGCTTTCTTCTGACCTCTGTGGGCACCGGGCACACACATGGTACACATTACATGCCAGCAAAACACTCACACATAAGCAAAATAATCTAAACATTTTTTCTTCAAAGGAGTGGAGAAACTGAGCTGAACCCTTGAGGGGCACACACTAGTCCACTGTGCTTTGCTCTTGATGGTGGGTGTCATGTGACGGTTCTCTTAAACCCCTGCTGCTGTGATTTCCCACGATTGACCGCAATCTGAAGTTTTAGCTGAATAAACCTTTTCTTGCTTAATTGCTTTGTTAGGGCATTTCATCTCATTTTATCAAATGGAAATTGCAATGGAAAAGCAAACTAAAGCCTGACTATAACGACGCATCACATCCCACTCTGAACAAAGGCTACAAAATCCTAGGCAATCCAAGTAAAATAAGCCCCTGTGAACTAGCTCATGTACTTGTCATTAGGGACAACTGATCACTACCAGCTAAGGGCCTCGTGGGTATCAGAGATGGGAAAAGAGGAGGAAGGGCAGGCATTAGTGAGGAAGCTGAAAATGAGAGAGGCAGTCTTTGATGCTGTTTCCTGGGTCAGACAGAACTGTGTTCATGGATGAGTTAACAAACTGATTCAGCAGAGACCTCCAAATTGGTGTGGGGCTTCATTGGCCTCACTCAGCCCCATGACTCCACATTTTCTTTATAAAATAAGAGACATTCTGGCAGATTTGGATTATTTAAATTGGGTTCAAAGGATGCCAAGGACTGAGGAGGAGATGGAAAAAGAGACCAGCAGCCAAGGGGGTTTGTGTTGGTCACTCACAGGCTTATGCTGCAAGACTTTTGTCCAGGTGGGTTTCCTAAGGAAAAGCAGACCCCAAAACACTGTGCTAGTGAGGTTTTACAGCCTGAAAAACAGTTCATAGAAGACATAAATGGCAAAATGATTGTATTTGTTATAGGAGTGAACCATTGTTCCCCTAGACTATGCTGTGCACATTTCTTCCCCGCAAGGAATCTTTCTGAGGTAAAGACTATTTGTTCAGCCCAGGGCTCTGTCCGCAGGCTGTCATGACTGAAGGTCAGTTCTAGAAGCAGGTACACACCGCTATCCGGGCCACACAGTACAAGCCGGCCCTCCCATACCACTGAGTGTGGAGAGACGTACTGTGGCCCCTCCCATACCACTGAGTACTATGGTACTGAGTACTGACGTACTGTGGCCCCACTCAACATCAGTGCCCAGGATGCTCAGGGAAAGTGCCTGGATTGTGGAGGTAGATGAGAATGTCACTTTTCAGTGACACAGCTCCTTTTGACTTAACCCATCCTCCTGTAAGCAACCCCTGACCCATGCACCTGCAAGCAATCCTAGCAAGTTCACTGGTTCAAGCTGGATTTAGGTAGAATCTGGCTTATTTTCCTTTTGGTATGTTGCTGGTGCTCTATCTGAAGTGAAGAGGAATAGAGGTATTTGCTCACATCTTCCAAGAAAAACTTACATGCAAAGTTGTTTTTTTTTTGCCTTGTCATTATTTCCTGAGCAACATAGGATAGCACAATTTATAGAGAAGTTACATTGTAATCATCATTTTAAATAATCTAGGAGTGATCTCTCTCTCTCTCCTCTCTCTCTCTCTCTCTCTCTCTCTCTCTCTCTCTCTCTCGATGCCACCCAATGAAAGAATGGATAAAGACAATGTTGGACATTTACACAACGGAGTATTACTTGGCCATTAAAAAAAAAGACATCATGGAATTTGCAGGCAAATGGATGGAACTAGAAAAAAAATCATTTAGAGTGAGGTATTCCACACCCAGAAAGACAAATATAGTATGTATTCACTTATGAATAGATGGAAGCTGCTAAGTCAATGATAACCAAGCTACAATCTGTAGAGCCACTGAGGTTAGGTATAGACTAGAAGGTACAGAGAGATCTCATTAGGGAAAGGAAATAGAATAGATAGTGATCTGTGGGAGCCCACGTGTTGCTCAGTTTCCATCTGGAATCATTTCTGACTTAAAGTCATTTGAGTTCAAGCTTGCCTGCTCTACTTTTTCTTATAACCTTGAGGGCTATGAGAGTCTTCTGATTTAGCCCATGAGAAAAGAACACTCTATCTAGTAGACAGTGTACTGCTGACGACAAACCTCAGGAACATCAAGATAGAAAATAAGGCTGCTTCCGGGCAGCAAGCATATGTTGGAGAGGAGGCTGCTCACTCAAGGACAGGAATGGTCTTGTGGTTAGATACTGACTGACCGCCTGTGCTGTGCTTTGTTCTGCTTAAATAAACTCGGGGCTGTTTTGGCATGGCCAGACAGACCTCCCTATTCTATCCTGTCTTTTATTTCTTCTGACTTTTCTTTGGCCTCAAGGATCCCCTATCCGGGAACTCTAGCTGACCTTTAAGGCTCCTCCAGTGATTCTTTGGGAGGAGGCTGGAACAGGAGGATCAAGTGGGGATTGAATGGAAGAGGGGGATGAGGGAGGGAATATGGGGAGAGACAGCTAAAATCAAGGGCTGTTTGAGGGGCAATATGTAAACCTAACATAGTAGAAGCTCCCTAAAATCTATACATATATAAAGGTGATCTAAATGAAATCAACGAATAATGGGGAAACAAAGTCCCAACTGTCTGTCTCTCCACTTCCACCAAGTGAAGCTTCCAGTACCAGAACTGGGTTACATCTAACTAAGTTGTTAGGCAAAGGGGTCCCATAGAAATTCCCAAACAGCCCAGGCTGTTGCCAAGACTATAAGTTGCTCTCCGGAAACGGAGCATGACGTCATTGCTGAGACAGCACCCACACAACTCACTGAATATGGAGAAGTTGAGCTGGTGCCCACGTAGAGAATTCATTCCTACATGTAGTGTCTTTGGTAGAGGAGGATACCCTTCAGACAGCCAAAGGAGAAATATAAACGCTAACCCAGCCACAGACCCTTTGATCTACAGTGGTGTCCTGCCTGCAAGAGTTGCTAATGCAATCCTGGCACAAAGTTTGTGGGAGTTCTGAACCAATGCCTGATCGGATCTAAGGCCACTCCCTGAGATGGAACCCATACCCAACACTGCTTGGACGATCAAGAACCAAAAACGAGACAGGTCTGGGAACTAGGGTAAAAACAGCAATTATTGCTCTTAAAAATGGAAGCAATCAAATGCCTCCTAATCACATCCTGCTATACACATAGATCAGTGCCTTGCTTATCAGAGAGGCTTCTGCCTGCAGCAGATACAGAGACCCATAGCCAGATATTATGCAGAAAGTAAGAAACCTTGGGATACCCAGCCCGTTTGTCTCCATCACATTCCACCCCCATACACCCCACGCCAGATTCACAGAACCCTGTGGAGCTGAAGGTAGAAAATAAGAGCCCTCTAAATCAACAGGATCAACATGCAGAAGAACTCTGATTGGTTTAATTATAGGCTGAATGACCAAATGGCTAGGCAGGATTTCCAGGCACAGAGGACACTGGAAGAAGAAGGGTAGAGATGCCAGGATGCAGAGCAAGCTGCATAGGCATCTTAAAGTAAGTAAAGGTAATCGAGCCACACAAAAGAACGTAGATTAAATGATATGGATTAATTTAAGTTATAAGTGCTGCTTAGAAACAAGCCTGAGCTATTGGCCAAGCTTTCATAATTAGTAGTAAGTCTCCATGTTGTCTTTTGTGGGCTGGCAGCCCAAAGAAAAATCTGCCTACAGAGACAGCACGCACAGGGCCTGCATGGGTCTGCACGGGGTCCTCTTTGTATATTTTATGGCTTCCAGTTTAGTGTTTGTAAGAGATTCCTGAGTGTGCGAATGAGCAGGTCTCTGATTCTTGTGCCTTTTCTTGGGCTCTTTTCCTTCCTTTTGTCTTACTCAACTCCAATGTGTTAGGTTTGTTTTATCTGTTGATTTGGATGGGAGGAGAAGTGGAGACAGAAGCTTGGAGGCGTTGGGGGAAGATAAACCATAATCAGAGGATATTGTGTGAAAAACATCTATTTTCAATAAAAAAAAAAAAAGTCAGCTGAGGATTCCAGACAGACCCAAAAGCCCCACAAGGGGACCTTGATTTCCTGGGTATCACATCATGTCTCTGCTCGGGCTCCCCATGATCTCTGATAACACTTCTTTCCTACCTTTTAATTCTTTAATTGGCAGAGAAAATGATCTCACTCTTGCACCCTTAAATGGTATCAAGTGGGTGAAAACAAGAGGGCCTGCATTCAAGTTCCCAGAACTTACATAAAAGGTAGGCATGGCCAGACATGCCATAATCTCAACATGTTGTGGGGGCAGAAACTGGTAGATAGCTGGAACTTAGGAGTAAGCCTGGCTGAAACAGTGAACTCTGGTTCAAAGAGCCAGTGCCTCAAAAGCAAGGTCAAGCACGAGAGAGGAAGACCCGATTTCATCTCCTGCTTCTGCATGTACATACAACACACATGTGGGTGTCCCCGACACACCCCAAATATCAACAGAGCAGACATGGGCATGCAGCACACACGTGAGTGTACCCCAAACACCCCAAAGATAAGCAGAACAAACATGTAGATGCAGCATGCACGTGGGCATGCACGTGGGCACCCAATCCACACACACCCCAAACATCAACAGGAAAAACAAAAAGATGCTGAACTTCCCTGTCAGAGGAAATACACAAACAATACTGAGACACCGCTTTAATTGAGTGCGAAATTACAAGCCCAAGTAGCTGCAAGTGTTTACCACATTTACCTGAGAGTATGGTATGAGAGTTTCAAACTGTTGATGAAGCTCAAGTAGCTGAATTAGCTCTGCATTCTTTTTGGCTTTTTCTTTAATCAGGTTAATGTAATGTTCAGGATTTTCTGCGAACGAATGTGCAGCATCTCTGGTGTTGAAAGTGTAGTATTTTTCTTTGTATTTCAAAATTCCAATGGTTGGATTTCCTGTGAAAATTAAGAACAGCAACCTGACTCGGCATATTTTTGTGATCAGCCACAGGACCAATGTTGCTGTGGTTTTGATTGTTTGGCTGGTGTTGGCAATTCACCCAGAGCCTTCCACATGCTAACCAATACCCTGCCACTGAGCTCACAAGTCCATCCCACATCTCCATTTTAATATGTCACCTCCATCCTTGTTTTGTTAAAAAGTTATTAAACGAGAAATATGTAAGTTCATATTAAAGTATATACTTTATTTTTAAGGTTAAAATATATTTTATGGTCAAGCAGTGGTAGTGCACACCTTTAATCCCAGCACTCAGGAGGCAGAGGCAGGTGGATCTCTGTGAGTTAGAGGCCAGCCTGGTCTACAGAGTGAGCTCCAGGGCAGCCAGGGCTGTCTCAAAAAAAAAAAAGTATATGTGGCTGAAGAGATGGCAGAGCAGTAAAAAAATTTTTTTTTGCATGACACGAGCTTCTGACTTCACTGTTTCTTTTTTTTATTTTTTTTTTATTGAAAAAAAATTTCTGCCTCCTCCCAGCCTCCCATTTCCCTCCCCCTCCTCCCACTCCTCTCCCCCTCCCCTCACTCCTCTCCTCCTCCCTCTCCAGTCTGAACAGCAGTCAGGGTTCCCTGCCCTGTGGAAAGTCCAAGGTCCTCCCCCCTCCACCCAGGTCTAGGAAGGTGAACATCCAAACTGGCTAGGCTCCCACAAAGCCAGGACATGAAGTAGGATCAAGACCCAGTGCCATTGTCCTTGGCTTCTCAGCAACCCTCATTGTCTGCCATATTCAGAGAGTCCGGTTTTATCCCATGCTTTTTCAGTCACAGTCCAGCTGGCCTTGGTGAGCTCCCAGTAGATCAGCCCCACTGTCTCCGTGGGTGGGTGCACCCCTCATGGTCCTGACTTCTTTGCTTATGTTCTCCCTCCTTCTGCAGAGCAGTAAAATTGAATAGAACTCTTGCACAGACCCAAATTCATCTATAGGCTCATGATCTCCCGTAACGCCAGTCCTCAGGGATTCCGTGCCTTCCGACCTCCACAGTGCCTGCACTCACGTGTATATAGCACCAGATGGACATATGCATATACACATGATTTAAAAATGAAGTAAATCAGGGCATGGAGAGATGGCTTAGCAGTTAAAGTGAGTGTTGCTTCTCCAAAGGCCCTGAGCTTGGCTCACAGCATCCTTTCAGAGAACTCGTACCCGTCACTCCAGATCCTCTTCTCACCACCAAAGGTTCCCACACATGCTGCCTTTGCTTACACAGCAACACACACACACACACACACACATAAAAAAATACAAATAAATCTTTAAAAAAAACTGAGTTTTATATAACAACCTTCCTATACAGATGAAATACGTGTAAAAAAATCTTATGAAAACCATTTAGTCTATTTGACAAAATTTACAAACCTACTTAAATTGATCTGATTACTAAAGTGTAGAAGACATGAGGTTCTTGGGCTCACAGACAAGCCCTAGGGAAACCAGGAATGTTAAACACAAAAGGCTGTCTCTTCATCTCCACTCAGAAGGCTGGGAGTGGATATAGTTACTAGCCTGGTGATCTGTGCAGTCTGTAGAGCCACGACACATCTGAATCCCCAGACTGTGATGCTTTTCCAAGACTCTTCCTCTCTAGACCTGTATCCTGAGCACTGCTTCTCAGTCAACAGAGCCCATCTTTATGGAAGCAGTCACAAGCACTTTGCAAAAGAGTTTCAGTGTAGTCACGGCTTAGCTTTACTGGTGATAACTGTCACCAGGAAACTTTCTTCCAAAATGTACTGTATTTAAATATGTCAAAGATAAACTGTCCCATGTCAGACACTAGAAGTTTGAACCCAAACTGGCCACCGAGTCGTGATGAATTTGATTTCCTTCTCGCCTCACATACATAGTGACCTTGCTAGTCCTGGTGTTTGCAGAGACCCCGCACTAAAGCAGTGGTGTGTGTGTACATGAGAGAGTGTGTGCAGTGTATGTGCATACGTATGTGGAGATGTGTACGGGGCTAGTGGAGACAAGAAGACATTTAATCCTAGCACCCAGAAGGTGAGGCAGGAGGATTTCTGTGAGTTTGAGGCCACCATAGTCTACATAGTGAGTTCCAGGACTGCCAGGACTAAACAGAAAGACCTTGCTTCCAAAGAAGAAGATAAAGAAGAGGAGGAGCAGGAGGAGGAGGAGGGAACATCTGGGGTCCTTCTCTATCATTCTCCACCTAGTATTCCTCTGGGACAAGTTCTCTCAGTAAATCTGGAGTTAGGCCGGCAGACTACACGCCCCGGCTATCTTCCTGTTTCTGTGCCCTGGCTGGCCCCGTGCCAAGGTTATAGGACTGTGTACAGTCACAGTCAAAGCTAGCTTTTTTTAATGTGGATTCTAGGAATTTGAACTTAGGTCCTTCACTGTTGCTCAGCTTACCCACTAGCCATGTCCATAGCCCCTAATATAATGTTTCCAAAATAGCTCTCTAAGAACTACAAAAGCATGACATATTTTCCTCTATAAAAAGACGATGGATTATTACATATCCAAATGCCATGTGGAAAGTATACAGGAAATGGTCATACTGTCTTATTTACTTTTCCAACAAATAGTTGTTGACCCTTTTCTTGGAAAAGAGAGATACAGTAGGAAAACAAGCACCTACTCCCAACGAATCACAAATATATGAAAGGTCCAAGAATGGCCTGTGTTATGGGAATAACTAACTGAAAAATAAAGCAAGCAAGAAAATTAAATGCATAATAAAACAAAAAGTATGAGATTGGTATTTGAAAACATAGTGATGATGGAAGGGTTAGCAAAATGAACGAATAGAGAATGAGTTGGGGTAGACTGATGGAGAGAAAGACTTCTGGTGTGTAGGGATAAGCCCAGCCTATTAGCGGACGTGTTCACCTCGGGCTAATGTTTACTTATAAATCTAGCAAGGCGAGCCCGCTGCTCTCTCTGCTTCCCTGTTCTCCACGGGAACCGGTGGTTCTGTAAGTCTATTAAAGCTATATATATTATTACAATCTGTCTGAATTCATTTTACGCCGATACACTGGTGGGCATGAAGTCGTCTGGGAAGGACAAATGTGACAGAACGGTGAGCCAGTATCACACTGGGTATCAGCCATGTCGTCTGCAGTCCCTAACAGTAGAAGACATTCTACCAAGTCCCTCTGAGTGAGCAGCTGCTGGTGCCTAGGCAATGGTGCAGTAAGCAGAGATAACACAGCAAGCAGAGGCAAAAGGACCAGCACTGATGTATTCAGAGAGGACTCTGAGACACACAGCCTGACAGCCCTCCACATTCCTATTTCTCTTTATGACTAACACAGCGGTAGACTGTCTGTCTCTACCTCACTGCCATGGTTCTAGTGTGTTTGTTCCTCACAACAACATAAAGTATAAGTTACTTTATTCTCTCTACCATACAAGCACAGAATTCCAGAAATTCTGTGACAAAAACAATAGCCAACTGTTAAACAGAAAAATAAGAAAAAGATCAAGAAAAAGGACGAGGTTAGTGGAACAGTTCTTTCCAATTGCTTGCGCTGTAGTCTGTCCTGGTTTGTTTTCTGTTGCCATGGTACCAGCTCGGGGAAGGAAATGGCTCATTTCAGTTTACAAGCTTACAAGTCCATCACTAAAGGAAGCAAGGTAGGAACTCAAGCAGGATCTAGAGGCAGGAACTGAAGCAAAGAGCCATGGAGGAACCCTGCTTGCTGGCATGCTCTCCGTGACTTCTGCTGCTGCCTCTCTTACCGACCCCAAGACTAGAAATGGCCCTGTCCACAGTTGGCCGGGCCCTCCTATCTTAGTTAGCAGTCAAAACAAGGCCTCTCAGACACGTCCCGAGGCCAGCATGATGGAAGCAATTCTTTCTTTGGGGGTTCCTCTTCCTGCACATGTGGACAACTGGAGCTAACTAACACAGCCCTAGTGGTTTCTTGTCATTCCCCCCTCACACAACACTTTTTGAATAATAATGCAATGCCTCTATATCAAATTTACTATTTATTTTGGAAACATAATTTTATGTTTTATATATGTATATATGCATATATCACAGAGAAATGTTACTTAATAAAGTATTTCCTTAGAAGACTGTAATAGAGTCTTATGTTAATGGAGGGTAGTTGCAAAGAGATCAGGAACTTTTTGTTTGTTTGTTTGCTTGTTTTTGAGACAGGGTTTTTCTGTAGCTTTGGAGCCTGTCCTGGAACTAGCTTTTGTAGCCCAGGCTGGCCTCGAACTCACAGAGATCCGCCTGCCTCTCCCTCCTGAGTGCTGGGATTAAAGGCGTGCGCCACCACCACCTGGCTGAGATCAGGAACATTTTTAAGTGAACACATTAGTTAAATAAATATGTCTTTTTCAGTTAACTCTTCTAAAGACACGCTTTTTAGCACCGCTAAACCATGTCTCTGGACTCCAGTACACATGGGTCATCCCCTTCTCAAGGCACTACAGAAACCATGTTACATACATGCTGGCTGCCTTACTATGAAATGTGAAATGTTCCAAAACCAGAAACAATTTGAGTTCCTTCATGATGCCGCGAGCAGGAAATTCACGTGGTAAGTCACAGTAAAAATCTGGGTGCACTAAAGGCAGTGTACACTCTCAGGACTCTGTATACAATGTCTGTGGATCATGATTGGATTTTGTGTTTAAATGTGGGTCCCATCCCCTAATACATGTCCTTTTCCAAATCCACAATGAGAAATCCTTTTGGCCTGAAGTATTTTAGATCAGGGACAGTCAGCCAACCGGTTACAGCTCTCACCACCCATTCCTTACAACCTCTGCTGAATCCACCAGATTAGACTGGAAGCTCCGTAGGCGAGGAAACTGGACCATCTCTACATCTCCTGCCTGCTTCCGCATCTGTTTCCCAGGACAACCAGGCTGATACAGGAAGTACTCGGTATGGGACCGACATCACGAAGGCAGACTGTTACCTCCAACAACGTACCTGGGAGAAGAAGACCGTCTGTTGAAGCAAACGTGTAGCCACAAAACCCGCGGTACTGAATTACCAGTTTATCAAAATTTGCCGTTGTTTCTGGAAAAAGCCAATCCAGTTTTCTGAAATCTGGCAAGTGTACTCTTTCTTCTACAATGAAAGAGAACAGGAAATGGTTTATATCCCTTGAGAAGATGCAATTTCCTAAATGAGTCAGCAGAAGGTCATTCTAAACATTTCTATCATCTATACTGTTTCTGATGGACAAAGTTCCCCTTGGTCCGACTCACCGCGGTGGCATTCCTGTAAAGAAGTGTGAACACCCCAGTACTGTCCGCGTCTGAGTCAGGAACTCGCTAGAGCGAGTGTGGAAGCAGAACTTCGGCCTTTCAGAAAGAGCTGCTACGCAGTTGAGGGAAAGCGGACCAAAGCTCTTCGTTAGGGTGTGCAATGTTTCCTGCTGCCACACAGTACATCACCCAAGGAGATGAGCAGCAAGAACTGTTATGTGACCAAGGGGATCTTCTTCTTTCAAGACACCACTTTGAATAGTCCTTATATAACTAGACTGTGTCTCAAAACAGTAGAGAAAGTTCCAAACAGGAAGAAGATATTTTTTACTAGCTCGACTTTGATTAAAAGGGTATACAATTTTTGTTCTTTAGACTTTTTTCTTAAATAGTTACTTTTATGCTGCATGCATATGTGAGTGCCTACACATGTATGTATGTTAATGCCTACACATGTATGTATGTGAGTGCCTACACATGTATGTATGTGTACCACATGCATGCCTGGTGCTCCAGAACCAGAAAAAGGTGCAGGGGTCCCCTGGTGCCACAGATGCAGGCCATCACTTGGGTCCTCTGCAAGAGCACTGAGCATCTCTCCTGCCTGTTCTCTTGACCTTTACAGACAGCTCCTGACACAGGCTGCTTTACCTAAGTGGATAACTAAAATGAAAAATTAGATACAAATGATATCTTCATGAAAAACTATTTTCCAGGATTCCTGACTTTTACAATTGCACATATAGTTCTAATGTGTCCGAATCCAGACCTAAACAGCCAACATCCTGTTTGTCCTGACCTTGTATCTACAACTAACAGTAAGGTCTAACTTGGAATAAAAATAAACATTTTATCCTGATATGCCCAAGATTTCTAGGAATGATGAGTGGGTAAAAAATAAATTCTTTCAGAAGAATATTGGTTCTCCCAATTCACCAGAGAATAACCTGATCAAATACTCTAAAGAAGAGAAAGTTCTCACTCCAGTAGGAAATGACATCTCTAAATCTAAGAAGTTGCAGCTTAGCTGAACACCCTCAAGTGAACTTACTTCAACTTTTAAATTTCATTTCATATCTGCTTAGACATACTGTTGTAATGAAGTCACATAAGTAATAAAACAGGTACTAGGGGATTTTAGGGTATCCTGATATTCATCTTTCAGGTTTTATGTATTGTAATGATTTAAGAAAGGGAGTCACTGTAATATTCTTATTTTCTACTTTTACCAAAGTAGGATTTGAAAAAGAAATTAGTAAATTATCTAATTTCATTTTTTCTGCAAAAAAGTGAGTATTAAGTTCTAACCCCTACTTCAACACTTCTCGTGAATTTTAGATTGTCTTTAACTAAGATAGAAAATGTAGAAAGTTGATGAAATGATAGAAAGTTGACTAATAATTGTCAGCCTTTCTATAAGAATAAATACATCTTTTAAAAGGCCTAAAATTAGCTCAATTAATTTTATAAGGATAAAATTAATTGGTTCTTCTCAACTTGATACTAAGAAGATGTGTAGCAAATAACGTTCTCTATATGGAGCTTTATCTGCAACAATTGTGGCAGAAATGTTTCTCAGGATGCAACTGCAAAGCCAGTCTTGCAGAAATGCAAATGCGTAAGCACCCGGAGCCAAGGCACGAAAGGCTACAGTAAGATGCATTTTCTGGACAGCAAGACATTCAGTTTCCATATCTATATTTTTCACATTTTTTTGAGATAGGGTCTCTTGTAGCCCAGGCTGGCCTTGAACTTATTGTGTAGCCTAGGCTGGACTTGAACTCCTGATCCTCCTGCCTCTACCACCTACATGCTAAAAATTAACTGTGTGTGTCACAATGTTTGTTTGTTTGTTTTTCATATCTTCTATAATGAACACCAGTCTTCCATGATTAAGATGTTTAGTGTTTTATCAAGAAGCTATAGAATAAAAGTTTTAAAGCAAAAAGAGTGACTTGAAGCTACGGGCGACTTTAAAGAGGAGGAACTAATGGCTAGTGTGCCTTACCTATGTGCTCCTTAATTCTAAAGATGTCACTTTTCACAGTGACATCACCCAGAAGGCCCTGGATCACCTTCTCGGGAAAGAGAAGCTCATGAGTGCCCAGGAACAGCTCCAGGTTAGTGGTCAGGTTGCTGAGGACACTAATCAGCACGGTCTCATCCTGGAAGCTCATCCACAGGCTGGCCAGTGCAATGAATATAGGCTAGAGAGAGAGAAACACTAAAGCCGTAACTGAGCGATGGAGTCATCACTGTATTTGGAGAAACAAATACGAGTCAGAAAAAATTCATTTTTTTATAAAGTCAAAATTTTACGAAACTAGAGAAGGCTTCTGAGTCAAGAGGAGGGAAACCTGTGTTTTCTTTCGAAGTATTTCATTTGCCATAGCTGTTATAAAGGTATTTACTCAGAAAGTAAGCTACACAAATGATTCACTATAGTTGATTTATGTGGCCCAATGACGAATCCAAAGACCCAGGAGCGCATACATGTGCATCTCACGCACATCAAGGGAGCTGCCTGCCAAAGCTTTAGATCAGGGAAATACAATATTTATTCACGGTAAAGGTTAGCTAAAATGACTTATCAAACAAACAGAAAATCAACCAGGCCTCACATAAGTTTGATTTTAAAGGCAATGTCGACAGTGAGACTACAGAAAGTCATCAAAGTCTCAAATGGTCTATACCCATGGGGACACGCGCACACTTTCTTTACTCCCTGTTCAGGTCAGGGCTGCAGTATTTTCTATAGCGTGGTGCTGTCATCCTGAGAGCTGATGCATGGTGAATAAAGGGTCACCTTCCTTTCAGCTAAGACGTAACTATCAGCTCTGAGCCAGATACGTGAGCACAGTCTCCCTCCCTCCCTCCCGCCCTCCTTCCCACTTCCCTATTTATCTCTCCCCATGTCCCGCTTTCTCTCTGCCTTCTCCCCTCCCTCTCTCCCTACTCCTGTCTGCGGGGAAGTGTGCAGAGGCCAGGGGTTGGTGGTGGGTATCTTCCCCAATCTCTCTCTGTCCTATTTCTTTATCAGGATCTCTCACTGAACCTGGAGCTCACTCATTGGCCAGGAATCCTCCTGGCTCTGTCTATCTGACACCACACCTGGCTTGTTCACAGCGGTACTGGGGATCTGAACTTAGGTGTGTGGCCATTTACCAATTAAGCTACCATCTCAGCTCTATAAGCACACTTTCAGTGTTACAATGGACTGCTTCTGTTGCCATAGATACTGTGGTCATCATTACCAGAAAGTATCATTTCCTTCAGTAACAACTGCCCTCATCAAACAAACTAAAACATAATCATTAAGAACAGGACCCTCTTATATAAAACTACTACATTGTATATGATAGTATCCTAAAGGAATACAATTATAAGGAATTTTGAACTGATTTATAAGACTCAAAAGGACGTTCAGCCTAAAGAAGTTACGCCTGCCATGGTGGCCACATGCCTGCATTCCAGCACCGGGGATGTGGGCACAGGAGGATCCACAGTAGAGGACAGCATGGGGTATCTACTGAGCTACAGAGTGAGGTACCGACTCAGAAAACCCACAGGCTAGGAATTAGCTCAGCAGTAGAGTTTGCGCACAGCTGGGTTTTGATCACAGGGGAGGAGTTTGGGCCCGTGAGATGACTCAGTGGGTCAACGCTCACAAGCCTGACAACGCAAGTGTAGTTCCAGGATCCCACTAAGAAAGTAGAGACCCTCTCTGCCCTCCACATGTGGCATGCCCCTTTGCCATCATAAATAAAATTTTAAAAAATACGTTTAAAAGAGTCAAAGTGCCAGGCTGTGGTGGCACACGCCTTTAATCCCAGCACTTGGGAGGCAGAGGCAGGTGGATCTCTGTGAGTTCGAGGCCAGCCTGGTCTACAAGAGCTAGTTCCAGGACAGGCTCCAAAGCTACAGAGAAACCCTGTCTTGAGAAACCAAAAAAAAAAAAAAAAAAGTCAAAGTTCAAAGTTCCTGATGGTGGTGGTGCACACCTGTGATCCCAGCACCCAGGGACAGAGGTGAGTGGATAGTTGTGAATTTGAAGCCAACATGGTCCACACAGCAAGTTCCAGGTCAGTTAGGGCTGCTCTGAGAGCCTGTCTCAACAAACGATGTCAAAGGGGATGGCAGCTACTTACAAAGACTTGCGATGTCGGGACAGCTGTTTTTGATTTTACTATCATTTTTAATTGTTCCAGTTGAGCTGTTAATTGTTTTATCATCATTTCCACTTCCTGAGCACAAGTAATTATATCTGACTGTGAAGACAGCATACTTTGTATTAATATTGTGTCATTTCGCTATAAATACCATGTTTAAGCCTTATCTGCTCCCAACCAAGTGACAGTGACGTTGTGAGGGCCACTCCCTGTCAGTGTGTAAGCCACATGCTCTGAATTACAAGTGTTGCAAACACACACATCACTATTTAATTATACCATGTTTCTAATCATACTATCAAGTGATGAGAAGCAACAACTATAAATTAACCTCTACCAAGTAAGTTCCACTAAGATCAATCCTAACTTGGCAATGAACCTTCCTAAGGTCACCTCCCTCGTGAGTCACCTCGTTCTCAAGTGACTGCGTTATATGGAAAATGACAGACTTTGTGACATTAGCTCACCAAAACAGTCTGAAGGAAGATCTCGTACTGCCGGATGTTGTACAGCGCTTCCTTTAACATATAGGACTCAAGCTCTTTGGCCAGGAGCGGGTTCGTTGTCACTTTCTCGATGATGGCTGTGTAGCGAAAGGCCTGTTCCTGGGCAATCTGAAGCTGGGAGTCGATATGCTGCGTGGTGGCTGGGATTGCTTCGTGGAGAATGGCTGGCACTGTTGTCAGGGTGTGAGAGTACAGGCACCAGGGCGTGGGGGAAGAATCAAGGAAAAGGACATCAGCAAGTAATTGCATTTTAAAGACCAAATTGAGTCAGATTTCCCTTATCAGATTGATAATAATGAGGCAGGTTTTTCATGGTCCCACCCCATGCAGAAAAGAACCTGTCAAAACAAAAACCAGTGTCAGAATAATAAGAAAAGTAGAACCAGGTCCACTTTCTCACTAAAATCTAGAAAATTCAGGTAGATTGTGGTGCCATGTACTGTATTAGCCATGCTCCTTTAGATAAATCACATTTAAAATGCAAGTATGAACCTTATCTGGACTCTGGACATAAAGAAGTCTATCAAAGGAAGGCACTCTCTGACTGGTGGGAGATTGTTGTAATTTTGATGTTTCTTTCCTGTGGAGGAGCATTCTGTCTACATACATCTGAGCAGCATGGCCACGGGGGCCAGAACTGGGTGCCATATCCCACGGAAATGGAGTTGTTACGTCACGGAATGGTTCTGAGCCACCATATGGTCGCTGGAACCAAACCCCTGTCCTCTGAAAGAGCAGCAAACACTGAGCCAACTCCCCAACCCCAGAATTTGATAGTGTATAACAAGTCTTAAAATAAAAAATAAACAACAATAATACCCTCATTGGACTAGGGGTGAAACTCAGTGGTCTCTAGCTCACAGACACAGCAAGGAGAGGGGCAGGTGGGGTGACCAGGGATCCGTGATTAGGTAAAGACGGGAATGCCTTATCAATGGGCCTGCAGAAGTCTAAATTCACATGCAATTACTTCTACCATTAGATCCTTTATTAGATATTTCCCAAGTATTTTCTTTTTTAAAAAATATTTATTTATTTATTATGTGTATAGCATTCCTTCCATATGTGCCCACAAGCCAGAAGGGGACGCCAGGTCTCATTATAGATGGCTGAAGGCCACCATGTGGTTGCTGGGAATTGAACTCAGGACCTCTGGAAGAGCAGTCAGTGCTCTTAACCACTGAGCCATCTCTCCAGCCCTCCCAAGTATTTTCAAAGTTACAAATAAAGAATGCACTATGGGTCTGCGTGTGGTGGTGCGAGCCTTTCATCCCAGCTCTTGGGAGACTGAGGCAGGTGGATCTCTAGGAACCAGAGGCAAGCCTGGTACAGCAAGTTCCAGGCTATTCAAGACTACACAGTGAGATTCTGCCTAAAAATAAAAAGAGCATTATGTATATAACAACACAGAAGTTCCTGAATTTGCAGATCATCAAATATCTTTGATGATCCTCTTTGGTCTTTTCATCCCATTAATACACCAGCACCAGTTTTCTTCCCGAGGTGATTTTAACTTCTAAATCGGTTTTCCTCCCTTTGGCCGGCGTGAGGTAAACATCACACTCCACGGAGTTGAGGGTGGCGGCCCCTGGGCTTCTCCTCATTCCTGTCACTGCCTCGATTTCCTACACTAGCTTCCTGGCACACAACACGTCTGCCTCCGCAAGGTTAGAACTACTAGCTAGTGTGAAGAAGAGAATCACAGTTTTTTGTTGTTGCTTTTGTTTTTCGAGGCAAGGTTCCTCTGTGTAGTCCTGGCTGTCCTGGAACTCGCTTTATAGACCAGGCTGGCCTCGGACTCACAGAGATCCACCTGTCTCTGCCTTCTGAGTGTCAGTGGTCTGGTGTGTGCTGTCTGCTCCACTGTGAAGCTAAGCCTTAAATGCACAGAACTTTCCGAATCAGCCTAACCGTGCACTTACGATCATCAATGCCTTCTCCGCCTTTCCCACAGTCTCTGTTAAATAACCGAATTCCAGTTACGATCATGGTGAGCTCTTTCAGCTGGTGCTCTTTGTCCTTCTTACTAAGAGTCAGAAATGTCCCCAGCTCAGCCTGAGGAAAAACACTCTGCAGGGCAGCTGCAATAGATGGCAGAAAAACAGAACGGCAGAACAAAGGCAACAGGGCTTGGACTGAAAGCGTCTTTCTGTCTGTAAGAAGGATGTGCCTATCTCATGTGACTTGAACTCCTGATTCTCCTGTGTCCCACCTCCCAAGTGCTGGGGATTACAGCCAGGCTTACTATGCCTACCTCTATGCTCATTTTAAAGTATAAATTGGACGACCATTTCCCGAGAATAAAAAGATTTCCTCTTTCAAGATCCTAATCAGACACAAGACTCAATGCCCTCCAGCCATATGCGGCATTCCTTTCCAGCTGGCCCAACCACCCCATTGCTCAGTACCCTGACAATGCTGCCCATGTCCCCTCGTGAGGTGGAAGGGTCACGGGAAAACCCAGCCTCCAAGAAAATGAACACTATTTCACTGACACAGTGTCAGTGAAACGTACCTGGGTAGCTTAAGATTTATTGTTCTTTATGTGTTAAGTGGGAGTCTTTGTGTGAGTGTATATCATGTGTTCCAGTGCTCCTGAGGCCAGAAGAGGGTGCTGAGTCTGTGAGTTGCCTGACAATGGTGCAGGAAACTGAACTCAGGTCCTCTGGAAGAGCAGCAAACAATCTTAAACACTGAGCCACCTTTCCAGCCTATAAGGCTTTTGTTTATTGGTGGTTGTTGTCTTTCATAAGTTTAAAAAAAATATTATTGTTGTTGTTGTTAGCACAGAAAATAATGGGTTTCATCATGACATTTTCAGAGTCCATGTTCCATGATTGTACTTCGGCCATATTTACATCCCCATTACCTTCCCCTTCCCCTCTTCTCCACTCCTCCTGCTCCCCACAGACAGTTCCCTCTATGAATTCATGTCATACATATATTAATTCCATATATGAGAGAAAACTGAGTATTTTGTCCTCCTGTTTCCCTCTTTTGTTCTCCGCTTTGATTCTGCTCTCCCTCCTTACAGTCCCCTTCTACTTTCAAGTCACATACATTCTTAAACATTTCTAGGAACCTGGGTACATTTGAACTTCTTATCTGTGCTGATTTTCTTTCAGCTAAGAAGGAAATTTCAATCTTTAGCATATTTTATAAAATACAATGGCAGGGACTAAGGAGATGCTCAGAGGGTCCAGTGCTTGCCACACAAGTGTGACGACAGAGTTTGTATTCTCAGACCCCTGTAGGCCAATACTGGGCAGGCGCGCAGCCAGCCAGGAACCTCAGAATCATAGAGGGGGAGCCTGGGGATCCCCGAGGCAAGCTGGCTACCTAGACTGGCCAGAACGAAATGGAGAGTTCTGGGTTCAGTAAGAAACCCTGCCTTAGTAAATAAAGCGGACAGCACGGAGGAAGGCAGCGTCAGTCTTTGGCCTCTACATACACATGTGCACATATGCGCACAAGCCTCCACTCACACAGAGGCGCAAACACACATGCGCAGACTATACACATTAGTACAATGGGCATATGGGTTCATTACTCTCTTTTACCTGTTGCCTCCCTGACAATCTTGATGTCTGTGGGGGATCCCAGCCCAGACCTCAGTAACACATAGCTAACGATCTTTCGGTAGAGACTCTCCAGTTCTTCTCTAGCGCATGCTCTGTTGTCTGTAATTTCTCTACTAACAGCACACAATCTGGACTCCAAGACCCGGTGATGCTCTTCAAGAAAGTCCTCTAAAATTAGCAAATAACAGTATTTCACTTCTTCAATACTTAGAATTCTCCTCAGATAAGGACTAGAGAAAAACTGGTTAGTGTGTGGCAATTTGATGAAAACAAAAGCCCCTGACACCCTACCTTCAATGCTAGATTTGAACCCCCCTGGGCTAAATCCTAAACCCTGACTTCTTAAGATATAATGATGAAATAAAATACAGTGGCCATCAAGAAGCCTGAATACGGAAACGTTATTACAGGAATTTCAATAGAGTATTCTGTCAAAACATAAATGTCAGCACACATAAATATGTAAATATATGTAGTACAACATTAAATGTGTAGTCTATATATTCTTCTTCAATTATACTTATTTTATTCCTAAGTAAATGTCCTTTGAATAATATTACTGATAATGCAATACTGCATCGTCTTAGTTAGGGTCTCTATAAACACCATGACCAATAGCAATCTGGAAGGAAAGGGTTTGTTCAGCTTACACTTCCACATCACTGAGAGAAGCCAGGGCAGCAATCTGGAGGCAGGAACTGAAGCTGCTTACTGGCTTGCTCCCAGGAGTTTGCTCAGCCTGCTTTCTTGTTCAGCCCAGGGTTACCACCGCCCACAATAGGCTGGACCCTCCCACATCCGTAATTAATCAAGCAAACACTCGGAGACTTGCCTATAGGCCAACATGATGGAGTCACTTTCTCAATTGAGGTTCCTCTCTCCAGTGATCCTCACTGTGCTAAGCTGACAAAAGCAAACTTGCCAGTAAATGCCTAAAGAATTTATCCTTCTTATTTCCTGTGTTGTGTTGTGGCTGGAGACCACCTTTACTGGCATAACAATTCATGTAACTTAGTAAACACTCCCAGTCACAAGGCAACATCTATATCTATAATTCCACTAGAAAAGCAACTGAGAACTTTTACAAACTGAAAAAATAGGAATTGACTTTCTCTAATTCCATGTTTTGGAATTTCATTGTTATTAAGCAAAAATGGGGGCTGGAGAGATGGCTCAGCGGTTAAGAGCATTGCCTGCTCTTCCAAAGGTCCTGAGTTCAATTCCCAGCAACCACATGGTGGCTCACAACCATCTGTAATGCGATCTGGTGCCCTCTTCAGGCATGCACACAGACAGAATATTGTATACATAATAAATAGATAAATATAAAAAAGCAAAAATATAAGAGATATTATTTATATATTATCACAACTGAACGCTTACTGTTCAGAAAGAAATCACCAAATTAATCATGACTGCATTATTAAAAAAGTTTATTTTCCCCCATTTCTAACATGTCTTTGATATATACCTTAAATATAAATAGAAAATATAATAAATATAATAAAATATATTCTTAACTTAAACTTCCCACTAAATACTTTACATAATTATTACATAATTTAAATATTATAAAATAACAAACCAAGACTAAGAAAATCTAAAAATTAAGAATTTTAACTTCAATGGTTTAGTTTCTAATTGTTATATATTTGTCCCGTAAAGGTTAAAAATAGATAAACTTGGAAACATAATTTTACAAGTGTATAGTTTTAAGTTGACTTTTAGCATTCTTAAAGGCAACAAGCATTTTTCTCCTTTGAAGTTCCAACACTATTCTGTTCTTAGACACGGTGAATTGCTTCCCAGCATTCATGTGTTAAAGGGTTAGAGATGGTTGACCTTGAAGAGGTGGGATCCCGTGGGAAGTGTTGGTGTCACTGGAGGTGTGTCCTTTGGGGACTTCCCTGCCTCCTCTTCTCCTTCACATCCCAACTATGAGACACATATTTCTGCCATGATGTGCCTCCATGGTCGAAAGCAACATGGCCAACAAAGCCTGTACAAAATGCTCTAAAACTGGACCCAAGCAAACTTTTTCTTTGTGTAAACTGTCTCAAATATTTTATTAATAATAACAAAAGATTGCCTAACAGATCAAAGATGGAAAATATCAAGACTGACAAAAATGTATTTCATTAAACAATTAAATCTGTTGTCAATCAAACCTTTCTTACCTAAAATGCAATGTTTAAAAAAAACCTCTTTTAAAATGCACGAAAATAAGTGTTTATGTTACCTCGACTCGTGTAATTCATATCGAAGTAGACCTGCATCTTAATGGTGTCCAGGGATGGATTTTTACTGTCCAACAGTCGAGCCACACAAAGCTAGAAGAGAACATTGCATGAATGCTTCTACTATATTTTCCAAAACACTCAAGTGGTTTGTTTGCTTGTGTTTTGGATTTTGAGACAAAGACCATATAGACCAGGCTGGTCTCAAACTCACTATGTTGCTGAGGATGATCTTGAATTGATAATCCTCCTGCTCCCACTCCCTCCCCATTGCTCGGATTACCACACCTGGTCTTATGCAGTGAATGCCTGGGTATCTAATACAGGGCTTTATGCATACCAGGCAAGCAGTCTATCAGCTGAGGTTTGCTCTTCTAAGTTATTTTCAAGAAGAAAATGAGCAAAGCATCATGGTATACTCCTGCAATGCTAGCATCTCAAGAAACAGCACCTGGAGGACCTACACAAGCTTCAGCCAGAACTACAAAAAAGGCCAGAGAGGGGAGGGAGAGAGGAGAGAAACAATAAAGAGAAAAACATCACAGCAGTGGTCCTGATGATCAGGCAATTGTCGAGTTGGGAGCATAGGCCCCAGCCCCTCGCATCTATCCCAGCCCCCAGGCCTGGTCTGGACTCCAAATTCCAGCAGGCCAGGTCCTGACCCCACAGGAGGGGTCAGGACCACTTCCCAGGGTATTTAAATAAGTTCCCAAAAGAGGAACACGTGATCCCTTTTCCTTTCTCCCGGTGTTGGAGTTCCTGAGCTCGGCTTCCCTTCCCCGTTCTCCCTCTGGGCCACCCGAGAGTGCAGAACTCCCATTAAGCCTGGATATTTCTTAATTTGGCTTGTTTTGATTTGGCTTGATTGGGAATTTTGCGTCAGCAGGGAGCTCGCGTTAGGAAATATTCCTAACAGCGACAACCACTTTTATTGTAATCTTTTTCTTCCTTGAGGACATCAGGGTTTATATTTTCCACGATCAACACAGTAAGTTCTTTACCAGGTCTAGCTGAAGGCAAGATGCCTGACATGTTGGTGAGTTTAAACTTGTACTCTATTCTATAACTCTCCCAGAACTCCTGTATATTATTTGGGTCTGATTAACACCCTACTGATGGTGGAGGTCACGTTTTATAAAACTCTGCTTCAGTTACCCTCATCCCCTCACACAGTTTCTCGATTTCTACTCATTTTTAGATTTCTTCTGCTCCCCTCTCCCAGCACACACGTAAATGATGCATGCCCTCTCTAGACTTGGATGATCACCCATCCGCCTCCCTTTCACCTGGCCTTCCTGGACTCCTCCCATCCAGGCCCTGCCCTTCACACACCTGCTGCTGGAAGGCAGACAGCAGCATCCCTCTGAACCGTCCCCAGCCCCACCAGCCCTGCTCTCCTAGGAGTGCGGAGGGAAAGGACAAGACTAAGCAGCCTGTCTGTGCACCTAGGTCCCTGGGTGGGGGAGTGACCTTACAGTAGACTTTACAAATCCAAAGGTGCCTTTATCCAGTGGCTTTTAATTGAGTAAAAACAGGCAACAATTACTGTTGTTAAGATTACCACGTACTCGCTGGGCGGTGGTGGCGCACGCCTTTAATCCCAGCACTCGGGAGGCAGAGGCAGGCGGATCTCTGTGAGTTCGAGACCAGCCTGGTCTACAAGAGATAGTTCCAGGACAGGCTCCAAAACCACAGAGAAACCCTGTCTCGAAAAATAAAAAACAAAACAAACAAAATAAAAGATTACCGCATACTGTGAGAAGTTGTGCTTGTACCACATTAAAAGGATACTGAACTTGAAGCTTAACAACTCAGCTGAATTAGGGAGGGAAAAAACCTAAAACTGCTTCCTGGACCAATCCTTGAATCTCCTCTGTAACCTCCCATAGTTTCTGAATATCACAACCATTTCCCTATTGCTAAGAACAGCATTTATACCACACTTAAAGTTCACCAAGGCCAACTTTAGGCTGTCCTGTGGTCTCAGGGAGTTTCTGCAGCATCATCCTGATAAGACACTCTCCTCCCCAGTTCTAGGTTTGCAAGTCTTCCCCACCCCTACCACATCTGCAATAGACCTACTGTCTCTCCTTCAGGTTGTGAGAGAAGGTGGGGATTAGTGAAACATTCCCCTGCCATTTCTGCGAGTCAATAAAATCGCCACATACAGGTTTGGGGCAGCTCACACTTCCTTCGCGTGAAGAAAGGAAACAAATTCATTAAGGCTAGGACAGACAGCAACGTTGAACTTTTAGGAAATACAGAGGAAGCAACTAAATTGGAGTCTCCGACTTAAGACACTGGACATTACAGATATCTAAAGTCCTCCTCTTGGGTTCTAAAAACAGGTTTTCAAGCACATTTCCTTGCTTAGTAAGGTAATTTTTGCTTTGACTTTAACATAATTACATGGAATCCATTATGCAGGTCTTAATTCAGAACTATTTAACTCCACAGTACAGTTGTTGACCGTCTCAATGTTAGATAACGAGCAGGGTCTCACCAGAACACTGTGGCAGGCGTTGTTAGCCCTGACACCTGGGCCCCACCTTCCCTACTAACACGAAACCACAGGTTCGCATTAAGTGTCCTTAGGGCCACTTACAACCGCACTTGACCAGTAAATATAACCATAAGAAACTCTTAGTTTTGGATGGAAAGTGACAACACATTTGACTGGAGCAACTACTTTTCCCTTTGTCTTTCTCCTCCCATCAGGAGGTATGACAATGACTCTGTGACATGGGGGAAAGCCAAGAATGAGGACCAAGGAAGCCAGGAACAACCTAGGCACCTCCAGACTTTATTCTACTAGAAAATGACCCCTCATTTATTTATACCACCACTTTGTATTCCTTTGTAACACTGTTGAAGACAATGATGGATAACACAAATACTGTATTTAAAATTGTATTTAAAACCTCAAACAAGAGGACTGTCAATCACCTTAACAAGTTTCTGCACATCGCTTTTGATGAGGGTTCTATCCATGTTAAAGCCATTGCTTGGATCCAGGACAACAGCTTTCACCTAGAAACAGAGCATGCTAAGTCATTTGTTTGTTTTTGTATTTGTCTGTTTGTTTATTATGTACAGTGTCTGCCTGCAGGCCAGAAGAGGGCGTCAGACCTTATTTCGAATGGTTGTGAGCCACCATGTGGTCGCTGAGAATTGAACTCAGGACCGCTGGAAGAACAGCCAGTGTTCTTAACCACTGATCCATCTCTCCAGCCCTGTATGCTAAGTAATTTTATTTCATATTATGAAATTAATTCATTCCCATTTTTAGCCAACTGCCTTGATGCTCAGGTAGATTTCTTATCACCCCAGTCACTACCATGGTCATCAAAGTCTGGAGACGGAAATAAACATCAAATTTGAATAAGGGCTAGAAGAGTACACACAAAGAGGCTGAAAGCAATGGTTACAGCTTTAGAGCAGGAAGCTGCGGTGTACCTCGCCTTCACTGTGTGTTGTTACCCAAGCCAAGAACACAGAAATTAAAGCAAGGAGTCACTTTTTCAGTATATATCTGAACAAAAATAGACGTTAAAACGTCACAGCAGAACATGATCGAGGTCTCCAAGCGTCACAGGATCTCCCAAGTCAGCCACTGTAAATCTACCACGCTTTACAGACTCAGAAAAGATGTTTTTCACTAACTCACCTGATGATCACAATATGTTTCCAACTAAAAAGCATCTAGGAACGCTCCCAACACTGGGTACCACATTTTAAAAATTTTGCTAAGACAGTAATTTGCAAAATTAATCATTCTTACCATGAAAGCAACCACTGTTTCAGATGCAATCTCTCCGTGGGCTGCACATTCTTGTCCTATTTCTCGTATAATATTCTTTATAACACTTTCTGCTTGAGTGGGAGGCATTGTGGCTAAATAAAGCAATATTTTTTTTAGTAATTTCGCTGATATATTTTCTTCTTTAGATTCCGTTATTAGATCTGGAATAACCACAATGTCTACTGAATTATTGCCGTTTAATTATGATCTAGTTTCCTCCTTTATCCATCTTAAATGACTTTATTAATGACAGAGCATAACTGGGATTTCCCCCTTATTTAAATGGTGCCACCATCAAAAATATATATTGTAACATTTAAAAAAAATTAGCCAGGTATGATGGAACATGCTTTTAATCCCAGTACACGGGAGGCAGATGAAGACAGATCTCTATGAGTAGCCTAGTTTACATAGCGAGCCAGGGCTACATCGAGAGACCCTGCCTCAAAAACAAAATACAACACAGAAAAAAAAAATTAAATCTTAACCAAATGTGGGAGAAAAAAAAAAACTTACCACCCTATCTGCGTAGGCAGCAAGAATACAGCTTGGAAAAGAAAAGGCTTAACCACACATTCTCTGGAGGGCTTTTCACAACTCTAGCCTAATCTTATAACAGTAGGAAGATTTCCTCGGATTATTCCATCCTTGGGATATGAACGCTAACAAAAACATAAAAAGCAATCAATGAAAATGTGAGGGTTATGAATATCGAAAAAAGAACTGGCTATAATTTCATCCATTATAAACTAGGAAAGAGTGGGAACTTTAAGTCAAGGCTCCTGATTTTCTTTCCTGTGTCAGTTAACTCAAGTAAGAGAAAACAATGGCAGGGGCGCTCTGAAGGTTGGTTAAAGTAGCCTTGGGCATTTTGTACGGGAAACCAGACAGCCTGGTGTGCATCACGGTCCAACCACATCTCTTTGGGAGTCAGTTTGCTCATCCGAAAAGGATGGGTGCTGGTGTCACCTTCTCCTGAATTTATGAGTACACTGTGGTTAGAAAAGTCCGCGGCTTGGCACAAGAACCCAAGCGTCGCGCCAGAGAGCTTCTCTGTGGGTGTGTCTAAGACTTGCAGTTCCCGCGCGCTTGCGCAGAGCTGGAGGCCCGCCACCCACCCCTGTCAGTTACCGACCACCAGCACCAGCTTCGCAGCGGTCGGACGTCTGTCTCCTCTCCGGGTACACCCGCCTTTAAGGACCCGGAGTTCTCAGGGCGCTGGCTTCGGCCCGAACGCCAGCCGGCCGCGGCTCTCCCGGCCAGCCCCAGAGCCCAAGCAGCGGAGGCGTAACCACGGAAACCGAACGCGACGTCCGAAACTGGGGGCGGGGCCGGGCCCTGGAGGTGGAGCCAGAGGGCGGGGCGGGGCCGCTGGGGTGGAGCCTTGAGGCGGGAGTCCCTGGGATGGAGCCTTGAGCAGAAGGGTATTGGGTTCCCTCTCAGTTCCCCAAGAGACAAGCAAAAGAGCTCAATTCCAGGTGAGAAAGGTGTTTTCGCTACACCTCAGTATTAAGGCAATGAAACACGAGTTCTGAAACAAATGTTGGCCGTACAACCAGTCATACTGTTCGTGATAACTTGCTAGCGTGGAGACATGGGGAGGAAAACGCATCCATTGAAGAGAATGAGAAAACTTAGGGTTCGTATCAATGTTTACAGTGTTTTTCAAAGAAATACTTTCATTTCTCTTGCTCAAAGGAAGTCTGTAAACTTGTATTCCAAAATGCCTGAATGAAAGTTTTATTTATTATGTATTTACTATTATTTTTTATTTAAGTCGGGAAGTGCATTCAAACCAGATCTGTCGATGCAGGCCCCTAGTCCCAGGCTTTGGGATGCTGAGATAGGAAAACGCAGGTTTAAGACACCCTACACTGTATAGTGAGACTCTGCCCCCACCACCCAGAAGATGCAAGTAAGGAAACCTCTGTGTTTGGAATTGGGGGAAATCATTTTTTGTTTGTTTGTTTGTTTGTTTGTTTGTTTGTAGGAGAGGCTAGCACTGTGTAGTCTTGGATGGTTTGGAACAAGACATGTAGACCAGGCTGGTCTTGAATTCACAAAGACCTACCTGCCTCAGTCCCCCAAGCCCGGGTCGTGTGCCACCATGCCGGGTCAATGATGGTCGTTTGATTTTAAAAAATATTTGTTGCAGGGTTGGAAATAGTCTCTAAGGTTATGAACATTGGCTATATTTCCAGAGGACTGGGCTTGATTCCCAGCACCCACAAGACAGCTCATAACTGTCTGTAACTCCAGTTCCAGGGGAGCCAACTTCTGGCCTCTGCGCATACCAGCTAGGTGGGAATCTACAGACATACACCCTGGCACAACACCTATGCACATAAAATAGTAAAATAAAATAATAATACTTTTTAAAGCTTTCAGTGTTTCTTGGGTAAACATAAGGAACAATATTTTATTTTCTGTTATATCTAGTTATTTATGAGGCACCCATGAAACAACACACTTGTGAAAGTCACAGCCAGCAGGAGCCCGCTCTCTCCTACCACGTTTGTTCTTGGATCTGTTCACCCACAGAGACATCCCAACAAACTGTCCTAGTGACTTTGTTGCTGGGATGCACACCATGGCCGAAAGTAACCCGAGGAAGAGCAAGTTTAGCTTTCATTTCCAGTGGAGGGAAGTGAAGGCAGGAACCTGGAGCAGGAGCCAGGGAGGAACACTGCTCACCGGTTTCCTTGCTAGCTCATGCTTAGCCGGCTTTCTTTTTTAAAAAGTTATTTTAATTTTTCTTTATGCATTTAATTAATGTGTGTGCATGTGTTGGGTAGGGGTTCCCATGAAGGCCAGAAGACACCATCAGATCCCTTAGAAATGGAGTTACAGGTACTTATTTGATGTGGATGCTCTGAACTGAACTATTATCTTCATGGTTGAGCATCAAGTGCTCTTAACAGCTGAGCATTCTCTCCAGTCCCATAGCTAGCTTTCTTATACAGCCCAAACCCACCTGCATAGGGATGGTGCCACCCACAATGGGCTCCACCCTTCCACATCAATCATCAGTCAAGATTATCTCCTACAGATATGGCCACATCCAAACTTCCCGAGAAATCACTCTGTTGAAGGGCTCTCTTCCCAGAATGTGTCACGTTGACCATTAAAACTAAGCAGGACATGAACATTATCTTGAAGCGACAAAACCCAGGCCGAAACAAAGGTTAAAAGCAGAGCTTTAACCAATACAATTCTGTTTGATTTTGCTGAGTTTACTTCTCTCCTTTTATAGACAGGATCTTGCTGTTTTGCAAATGCTCACCATTTTACCATCCGCTGCCTCAGCCTCTCAAATGCTGGGATAAAGGTGTGCACCATCTCAGCTAGCCAGAATTTTATTTGCGTATGTGTGTGTGGTATGTGCATGTGTGTGCATGCATGCTCACATGCCTGTGAGCACATAGCTGGTACATGTACAGTGTATGCATGTGGCGGTGCAAGAGAGACAATGGGTTTCTTCCTTACATGCTGTTCACTTTCTATACTAAGCCAAGAGCTCCTGCTTCACTTAGTTTGGTACCTAGTTTGCTGCAGCATTTGTCTCTACCTCCTATGGGATGAGATCACAGGCAAGCCAACACATCCACCTGCCCTTTTTATGTGAGTTCTGGGGATCTTCGAAATTATGTGGCAAATGCATTTGCTGCTGCTGGTGGTGGCAGCAGCAGTGGCAGCTTAGGGCTTGGAATCTTTCTACCTAGTTTGCTTTTTCTTTCTTCTTTCTTCCTTCATTCAATGATGGGGATCAAATCAAGGACTCCACAGAAGATAAGTAAGTGCTCTATCACAAAGCTGAATCACTATCCCTAAGTCTGTCTCTCCCTGAGCTGGAAATACCTAACTGGGTCCAGCTGGGGTCAGCCAACCTCCAGCCAAGCTGAACATGTGTGATGAGTGTACTTTAAACTGCTGAGCTTAGGGACTGATGTGGGATTCCCCTCTGTATGGTGAATAAAGAAACTGCCTTGGCCTTGTTGATAGGGCAGGGTAGAGCTGGGGGTGGGGAGGGGAGGACACTAAACTGAATGCTGGGAGAAAGGAGGCAGAGTCAAGGCGAAGCCATGGAGCCTCTGCCGAAAACAGAACCTTGCCATAGGCCACAAGCCTCGTGGTAAAATATAAAATAATGGAAATGGGTTAAATTAAGAGATAGCCAATAAGAAGTTAGAGCTAATAGGCCAAGCAGTGATTTAATTAATACCGTATCTGTATGGTTATTTCGGGTCTGGGCAGCCAGGAACAAGTGGCCTCCCAAAACAGGATGGTTTAATAAAGTCTTATGGTGATTATTTAAACCTTTCAATGATCTTACAAGTAGTAAGCTAGGCATACTGGCCCACAGCTGTGGTCCCAGCATCCAGGATGCTGAGACTGGAGGGCCAGGGTTCAATGCCCGTGTGGGCTTTCTAGTGAAATCCCACCACAAGCAAGCATCTACTGCTGTTGTGAAAATGCTCATGTAGCACTTGGCACAGTGTCTTGTAGTAAAATATGGACTTGGGTGCTATTACCATCACTGTTATGACTGAGTCCTCATGGAACTAATTTTTCCTAGTTATAAGAAGGAATCAATTTAGAAAGGGACTAGACTATATTAAGAGACCAGTAAAAGGAATCATGTCTATTTAGTATACATCTTGAGAAAATGAAGGCAATAAAACTATTCTTTTTGTTAGCAAAGAGCCGGACTTTGTTTCAGAAGACCAGGTTAGAAATCTACATAAAGTGATGGATTTAACTTAAAAGATAATAAGTAGGACTGACAAATTTGGAATAGATGCTATTCTGTTGGAATGTTATATCCCCAGCCAAAGGTCTGAGTAAGATGGGTCTGGCAGAGTATTCCAGAAACAAGCCAGAGAAAGCTAGAGAGGCCAGTGATTCTTGACAATGTTTGGGTTACATCGCAAAGTAGAATGCAGAACTTCACAAGGAAGGGGACCAAGTCAGACCCCTTAGAGAGTGTGGTTTAGTGTGGGGAGCTCTCCACATTCAGTGAGACAGAATGCCAGCAGCAGACCATGGGAACCAGCAATGCTTAGAAAACTGGCACCATGCTTTCAGTAACTGACTCTTTAAAGAGCAGATAAAGAGGAGGTACCCGGTATAGCGAAAGCACTGCAGAAGGAAACAGTGGGAAAACCTTCTGTTCTTGGTGCTGGAAGCTCAAGGTTCTACACTTGACAGAGCAGCTGCAAGATCCTGTTTCATAAAGAACCCTCTTGGGGCTGGAGAGATAGCTCAGCAGATAGAATTCCATGCTCAAGCACAAGGATTTGAGTCTGGATCCTGGCACCCACATAAGCCAATGGGGTCCCCAGGTGTGTTTAAAAACTTACATTTAGGGCTGGAGGCTGGAGAGATGGCTCAGCGGTTAGGAGCACTGCCTCCTCTTCCAAAGGTCCTGAGTTCAATTCCCAGCAACCACATGGTGGCTCACAACCATCTGTAATGAGGTCTGGTACCCTCTTCTGGCCTGCAGGCATACCGGCAGACAGAATATTGTTTACATAATAAATAAATAAATATTAAAAAAAGAAAAAGAAAAAAAACTTACATTTAAAAAACGTTAGCTTTTAGTGAATAGGGTTTTAGAAAAGTCCTATAGGTTCAGGTCTTCTTTCCCTTTTAGTGATTGTTGGCATCAGCGGTCCAGAGCCTCACAGGGCATGCGTCAGGCAGAGGACTCTGGATCCCTAACTTGTATAGATACTTTTCTTGCAGGGCCCAGAATTTAAAATTTGTCTTAATATATTTGATGAAAATTGATGTTTTTGTTAACCAGACAGTAATCTGTCTGCTGTAGGTTACACTCCACGAGGCAAACAATCTAAGAACATGCTCCTTCGCTGATTTCCAACTGCACAAACGTGCGTGTGCTCACACGTCAGGTGGAGAAAAGAATCAAGCCAGCTACAGAAGTGGGTTTTCAATTAGTGTGTCCTCTCTCTGTAGGTAGAGGTGGTACTCACACCTTGGCATATGCTTTTGAATATTGTGGTTTTCCATGAAAAGAGAAGCAGAGGGAGCGGAGAGAGCAAAGACCCGCCAGACCTGAGCATGTTTGAAAATGCCATATGAAATGCATTACTTTGAAAATGGCAAAAAGGGGACAAAAGAAAAAAAAACCCAGAAATCTATCATTTGTATGACAACTTGAAATGTCAATTAAAAATTCTTACAGCCCAATAGTACACTGAACAGATATAAACCAATGGTATTGAGTGTATTTATTCAGCTGTGGGAAGCTGTCTCCGTGGAGACATTTCAGCTGATGTCTACTCGGCTTTCTTTTCTTTGTCCTTAGTAAGACAGGAAGGGGTTTTCTTTCTTTCTGGCAGGATAAAGTCGGCATGTCCTGGGGAGAGCTTGGGGAAGGTGTAATTGATGTACTTCTGAAATGCTGCCCTGGTTTCCTGTAATTCCTCCTCCAGGAAATCTTTCCAGTTTGTCATGATTCCCAGTTCCTTTGCCACAGATATCAGCTCCCCCTGGGTGTTGGCCAGTTTACCCATCACGTTGTCCAGTGTGGCCTGGTGGGTTTTTTCTGCTTCTTGGAGCACTTCCTGCACTTCTTCTTGCTTCTGTCTCTGAGCCAGGCCATAGTATGCATTCATTTCTTGCTCCTTTGCTCTTATCAACTGGCCCAAGCTTGTCTTCTGATCCTCAGTGGCTGTCACGCCGGTATTCGCAAGTTCCTCCCTGGTCTTGCTGCAAAAGACGACACAGGTTTACAAATCAGATAGACTAGCCACTAAAAACATAATGAATTGATCGTTAATCACGGAAGAGTCCCCAACCTGAGAAACCTGGGGTGCATGAGCTTTCAGAATATATTAGCTATCAATCATCAATCTAAAAATTGTGCTCAGAGGCTGTTCTTCAATTTCTCGGCCAAAGGCTGGGGTACAGCCACTAGTTTAATGTCCAATGGTGGCACTGAACTTAAAACAATGAAGAGACAGAGACAGAGTCCTAAACCCCCATAGAAGGTATTTCTTCATATCAGTTCATCTCCTTTTTGTTTTTTTATGTCTTTTAAATAGTATCATTAATGTTTGATTTTTGTTGCTTTGAGTGAACTTGAATCAACTGCATAATTCAGGCTGACCTTCAACTCTTTAGTTTTGGGATTACAATATAATAACATCATGTTTCCCTTCTCTTTTCTCCCTTTGAGCCCACTTCTTGTTCTCTTTTTTATGTCCAAATTATGTCCTCTTTTCATTGATTGTTGTTACATCATATATGAATTTATATATGCACATATGTATTCCTAAATATAACCTGATCAATGTGGTTAATGTTAACATATGTGCATGTTTCAGTTGACCATTTGGTGGTGGATAACCAATTGGTGTGCTCTTCCCTGGGGAAGCCTCTGTCTCCCACTCTCAGTGTCCCTTGTATAGAACTGAGGCCCCACAGGCTTTCCCCCGTCCACTTTGATATACCTATCATTGCTGCCCTTGTTTGGCTCAAGCTTAGGCAGCCATGTTGGGAAGCCTTTATGGGTGCAGTTGCTGGCACGACTAGAGACGATCTCACAGCAAACTCCTGGATCCTAACCTTGAACTCTTGATCCCCCTCCTGCGTGCTGGGTGCTGAGGCTACAGGCCTAAGCCACTGAACCGTCGCTGCTCATCTTTAGGATGGACGGAAGCAGCTTGTACTTGGGCGTTAGCTTTAGGTTTAATCGTGATTTAAACTGAGCTATATTTAATTATAGATTATCTCTAACTTTCTGATCACAGGGCCAAATTCCTTTTACACTTAAAGTTACTGAGGAACCCAAAAATAAATAGTTTATATGAGTTTTATCTATCGACATTAACAGAATTAGGGGCTAAAAGAACAGGCATTTTAAAAGACATCAATTAATGCAAAATAACAATAAATTAATTCTACTTTAATGCAAATATTTTTATGAAAAATATTTTCCAAAATAAAATATAATATTTGGTGAAGAGACTGACATAATTTTACAGTCATTTGCAAAGTTCTTTTACATACGGCTTAAAACAAAGCTGGTTTTTCATGTTATTTGAATATATTGAGATCTCCTCCTATTAAAACTCCTGAAAAATATAACACTTCTTAGAAGAGAAAGAGAGAGGAAAAAAAGGAAATGACATCATCTTCTTGTAAAAAAAAATGAATTTGACCTCGTGGATATGCTCCTTCCCTGTCAAAAAGTCAGGGACCCTGAGGGCTCTTGGGCCATGCAGCTGAATGATTCTGACCTCTGGTTGCTTATATCACTCTATCTGTATATACATATTATATATACCTAAAATATAATTATATCACAAATATATATATATAGGTTAGATAATACAGATATGTAGATAGACAGACTATAAATAAATGTTACAGTAGCCAACCCTATTGAACTGTTACCATGCACCAAGCAAGCTGCCAGGCTTTTGTGTATATGTTAATCAGTAGCTCGGGAAATTCAGTTAAGTCATGGCATGATTAGGCCCCATTCACAATGAGAACCCTGGCTCAGAGCAGTGAGGTAATTCGTCAGGTTCACCCATAAATGCTGGTGGCAAAATCAGCGCCATGACCCAGGCAGTCCGAGCCCAGGGCCGTGTGATGCAGATGCAGTGCGTGGACTTCTGTGATTACCTTGTTTGGCTAAGATGTCTAAAGAATAAAATACCTAAGATGTTGGGGTAAAGTATTTAGGGTTTGTAATGAAAATGCTCCCCCTCTCATTCCTTCCTGGTGCCTCCGACACAAATGAAGTCTTTTTGAGGCTTACCTCATTCTGTGGTTGAAATTCTCTTACTTTTTCTAGTTCTAGCCTGACCTTAAACCTGAGACTTCCCTAATCTTGATGTAATGTCATTCATCTCCAGTTACCAGGCAACTCGGCCTCCTCTTCCCACAGCTGGGTTATATCCCACTATTACCAGCAAGGGTTAGTGCTATGAGCGCTTTACATGTCTGCTCATTTAATTGTAGAAGGACCCACTGAGGCTGTTACTATTTTTACTTACACTGTTATTATTCCCTTGTGATAGGTAAGAAGGTGAGGCTCGCCAAGAGCCATGAGAACTGTTGTTCAACGTCACACACGTAATTGAGGAAGCAGGAGCGTGGCTTCTCTTAGCCACTACTTGCTTCAGTCTCATAAGAAGTCACCATAAAATGTTTCTTCGGTAGGATGACACGATGAAAACAGCATTTAAGAACAGTATTCTGGTAACAGTAAGAAGGCTAAACCTTAGTGCAGTGAGACAGCGAGACCACCTTGTATCATTCTGCAACCGTCTGGGGTACTATGAGGGTCTGAACCAGTGATGAAAAGACAGAGATAGGCATCGAGACGAAAAGGAACAAGTCCAGGAAACCACAAAGCCCTAACTGTCAGCATCTAAAACTGCTGGGATAGATGAACAGCCAAGAGGAATCAGCCAGAAGCTGGAAAGGAGGATGGAGGCCTCAGTAACCATGGAGCTCTCAGTAGCGATACTGGAGAGCTGTGAATTCATAGTCATGCACGTCCTCTGGATTTAGCCTGGTGCTTTATAACACCAATGGGTTGTTAGTGAGGCTGAAACCAAGGCCTCTAGGGCCCAGGACAGCAACAGCTGAATGACCCTATCCAGCATCCCCAAAGAGGAAGGTCCCCAGCACCAACCTTAGGTAAACTGAGCTAATAAAGTCTATCCCAGGTATCTACCTTCTTTAATCCCAGCACTCAGGAGACAGAGGCAGGCGGATTTCTGTGAGTTCGGCCTTGGAAAAATGGAAGGTGGGGAATACTCATGCTTAAAACAGACTTGGGTTTTCTTGAGACAGGGTTTCTCTGTGTAATAGTCTTGGCTGTTTTGAAACTAACTCTGTAGTCAAGGTTGAACCTGAACTCACAGAGATCTGCCTGCCTTTTGTGCCTCCTGAGTGCTGGGATTAAAGGCAAGTGCCACCACTGCCTGGCTTTTAAAACAGATTCTTAAGGTAAGCTAAATATTTGCTGTAGAAGAAGAATCAATTTTATGGTACATATGAAATGGTCAAGAAAACCCATAGAATCAGGTAACTTGGGCTTGCAGGGGCTCACAGAGTCTGAACTGCCAACCAGAGAGCTTGCATGGGGCTGACCTAGGCCCTCCACACATATTACAGTTGTATAGCTTGGTCTTCTTGTGGGGTTCCTAACAGTGTTATTTGCTTTTGGGGTCCCTTTCCTCCTACTGGATTGCATTACCCAGCCTTAATAGGAGGGGAGGTGCCTAGTCTGATGGCAACCTGACAGGCCATGGCTGGATGATGTACATGGGGGACTGCCTTTCCTGAAGAAAAGGGAGAAGGAGTGGATAAGAGGGGCAAGAGAAGAGGGGAGGTTGGGGAGGGACTGGGAGGAGAGGAAGAAGGCGGGAGAATGTGATTGGGCTGGGGAAAATTATTAACTAATAAAAAAGTTATTTTGTTTATCTGTCTTTTCTGCTGTTGGAGACGGATGAGGAAGTACTGAAGGAAGGGCCATACCAGTGCTCGTGGTTTTTCCTTCCCTTCTCCAAACTTAGTCTGGCTTGGAGTCGGTCTCTCCTAGAGTATTTGAGGGATCACTGCAGACAGGTTGGAGGGAACGGTGAGTTCCTACAGTTTTGGATCCACACGAGAAGCAAGACACATGGCAATGCTCTGCATGTTACCCATCATTGTCAAACAGCAAAGGCACTGTCACCAGCAGCTGCCAAGCTTCCAGTGGAAGGGACGGCAGGGCCAGCTGGGAAACTTGCATTGCACATCCTGGTTAGCATCTGTGCACTTCCTGTAAGCAGAGAGTACATCCTCGTGAGGCATCTGTGCACTCCCTGTAAGCAGAGAGTACATCCTAGTGTGGCATCTGTGCACTTCCTGTAAGCTGTGCACATCCCAGTGTGGCATCTGTGCACTTCCTGTAAGCTGTGCACATCCCGGTGTGGCATCTGTGCACTTCCTGTAAGCTGTGCACATCCCGGTGTGGCATCTGTGCACTTCCTGTAAGCTGTGCACATCCCGGTGTGGCATCTGTGCACTTCCTGTAAGCTGTGCACATCCCGGTGTGGCATCTGTACACTTTCTGTAAGCTGTGCACATCCCGGTGTGGCATCTGTGAACTCCCTGTAAGCAGAGAGTACATCCTGGTGTGGCATCTGTGCACTTCCTGTAAGCTGTGCACATCCCGGTGTGGCATCTGTGCACTCTCTGTAAGCCATCTCTATTTTGACAAGGCTAGAGACTTGGAGGTTTGAAATTCACGCTCTACTCAAACACAATGCTGGCACAAGTGTAACCATTTTGTAACATAGTTGCAGGGTGTGTCCACACTTACAAGAATTAGGCTGATATTTCATAAAATGGATTAGTAGAGAATAAAGGGGTATTAGACAAAATATGCTCTGCTACCTCAGCCTCACTGTGCCAGTGAGGAAACACGGAACATCTGCACTAAAAATCTCTCCATTCGGTGTCTTCTGAAACACTTCCAGCCTATTTTTGGATGGTTGTTGCTGTTAAAGTGACACAGGATGTGCTGTTCATGGGCTTAAAGAAAAAGCACCAGTGGATGCTCCTTCCACATTCTCTTCCATGTAAGTGAGGTTTTTCACTTGTCTCATGCAGACGGCCACCAACACACTTTCATGCCCCGTCTATGCCCATCAATAAAAATCCTCATTTTTACATTTGGTTGTAATTTGGTTACATTTTCCCATAGCCAACGACTAAATGATAATGACATTTGTTCCTCAAAATCATTTGTACGTAAGGCAGATCAGAGAAGATGATTTGCTCAGCTGGACAATAAGAAGGTGTCAATCCACTTTTTGTTTGAACAACTGAAACGCTAGCCTAATTTCAGCCGGCATAACCACTGTGTTTAATAGGAAAATGCATTATGGTTTTCTGATTGGGACACTAGAAACTTCCCTGATTTGGCAGTGATTCCCTGGAGTTGGGGTTGGAGGCATTAACAAGGGTGTGGAGGAAAGAGCCAGAGCCGTCCTTCTGCAGCACACTTGCAACTTGGGGTTCAGTAGGACTCTTCCATTAGCCATGTCTCATTGTACAAGAAACTTACACGTCTTTGCGCATCCTGTTTTCATTCTTACGTCTCTCTCGGAAATCAGATCCCTCTCCTTCTAAAGACCAACACATCTTCCTCCAGAAACCTCCCTTTACTTGATCTTTACCTACCCTCACTTTACTTGATCACTTTAGGACTTTAACTCTTTCAATCCCAGTGTGTTGTTTGTACTAGTACTGTGCTCAGAGGGGGAAGCCACACTTCAGTTTCTTCATTTAATATTAAGGAAGGGTCTGAATTTCTTTCTCCCAGAACTTCAGTTTCAAATCCATTTCATCCAGAAGACACTTGATAAGTTCGGGTGAAGTGGAAAAACTCACTCAGTAACTCAAATGACTTCCTGTCGAGCAGGTCAGTATAATGGAAAATTGCAAGTATAACACAGGCCAGGGTTTGGTTCAGTCCCCACCACCTCCTCCTCTTCTGATCTTTCATAGTTGGCTCAGTGTCTCTCTGGGACTCAGGACTCAGCCTGAAGACATACAAGATGACAGACTCTGCCCAGTGGTTACTAGCCAATTCACTTCCACTTCCGAGATAAACTTCACTCCTGTCTGCTTGGCTAGATCTTACTGTGAACCACAGCCTGGTATCTTGCCTCACTTCTGAGTGCTGGGTTATAAGCATCTCCCACTAAGCCTGGCTGCCCCCAGAAAGAGATTTGAGAAATATATAAAGGGTCCATGTGCATTAATTATTGAATCAAGAGAGTTGTCATAAAATTATAGCCATTAGAGACAGGTAAAAATGTGTTCTACACCTTAGCGACAAGGAAAATGCAGATCAAAACCACTTTAAGATTCCACCTCGGCTCGTCAGAATGGACATCATCAGAAGTCTAAACATCAAATGCTAGAATAGATGTGGGAGAGAGAGCCCTTGCATGCTGTTGGTAGGAGTGTCAACTAGTGCAGCCTCTATGGACATCAGTCTGGAGCTGAACTACTATGCTTCATTTCTGGGCATATACCTGGAGGATTTTATACTGCACGACGAGACACATGATCATCTACACTCATGGCTAGATAGCTGTTTACAATAGCTAGGAAATGGAATCAAAGCAGATGTCCATCAACTGATGAAGAGATGAAAATGTGGTGTATATGAGATGTATAAACAATGAAATTATTACTCAGCTGTGAAGAAGCTAGGAAACATGAAGGTATCACATGAAGGGCCTCTAGCCCACTTCCTGGCAGCACCTCTTGTTCTGCTCTGAACAATCATGGATTCACGACTGCATCTCTAGTGGCATTGTGCCCGTCCCTCCAGAACAGTCCACTCAGCCCTGATGGCAGCACTGAAGGATTTCTCTACCCTAAATTCCAGATTCTTCCACCATTCCTATAAGCTCGTTTCAAAGGCCTAAGAAGCACGTGGTCAGGTGTATCACGGCAGCTGCCTTGCTTCCTGGTATTGACTCTCTGTCACAGTTTTTTTTGTTTGTTTATTTTTTGTTGTTGTTGTTGCTGCAACAAACGCCTGGCTCAGGCAACTTGTGTTTTTGTTTGTGTAAGGTTTTGGTTTTGCTTACAGCTTGGGGGTGCGGTCCATCATGGAGAGGACGGCATGGCAGCAGGGTCTCACTGCATCCCTACTCAGGAAGCAGAGACTGAGGAGAGCAGATGCTCGGCATGCATCCTAGAAGCTCCAGCCTACATCTGAGGTGAGTCTACCTGCTTCAGCTAGCCCAGCCTACAAACCCTCTCAGACATTCCCAGAGCTTTACATACAAGGTGTCTCTAGATTCTAAGCTATCGGGATAAGCCACCATAGTATCTGAATAAATTCTTTAGCAGAATATCATTATCTCTCTCCACAAATTAGATTCTGCAAGTGTCTAAAGAAGCCTGGCATTTAGTGATGCCCAGAGATAAGATCTGGTACCCTGCAGAATTTAACTGATCAGAATAAATTTGTAGCATTTGTTCAGCAGTTAACAAGGGCTGGCAATGTGGCTCAATTCCAGAGCACCTACCAACCACGCAAAAAGCTCTCCGTTCAATACCTACCACCCAAGAAAATGATAAATAAAAACAAAACAGAATGGATGATCATGTTCCATAGAACAGCCCTATGTCTGTGTAAGGCACCCTACAAGACTGATGGCCTGATTAAAACTTTACTGACATGGGAAATAGGATGTTACAGGTCCAAAGCCATGTTACCACAGGCTGTGTTTAGCCTCCCCAACAGTCACTATTGCATACTTCTGTGTTTGACCCAGCATCCCTACGGACTATCAGGTAAATGCTTTTTGTAATGTGCAAAAAGACCTCCTAACTTCCACCAACCCGACTGAAAGACTAATAATGTTGTCAGGTCACACCTGAGGCCTATAACAGAGACTTCTCTGTGACACACCTACCCGCCCACCTGATGTTTTCACCAATGTATTTTAATGTGCTCTGATTTGTAGCTCTTTGTTCTGTTAGTATAAAAACGACTGAGATGGCTCAGTCGATAAAGTGCTTGCCTTGCAAGCATGAGGACACAAGTTTGATTCCCAGAACCCAAGTTAAAAAAAAAAAGAAAAAGAAAGAAACTAACGTGGTGATACATGCTTGTATTGAGCCAGCCAGACTAGTCTACTTGGCAAATTCTATCCAAGTAAGAGATCTATCTCTAGAAAAAAAAAAGGGGGGGGGGATTAGATTGTGCCTGGGAACACCTGAGTTTTCCCTCTGACCTCTATATACAAGCACACAATGTGAACATGCTCACATAAATACAAACATACATGTGAATGCACACACAAACACATGCATGAACCTGCTACCGTAGTATCTGAGATAGACTGAACTTCTTTCTAGGTCCAAGTAACTCATATTTTGCTCTTGAATAAACTTCTTCCTATTCCCTCAGAGATAAATACAGTGTTTTAATGTTAACAAGTACTAACAGGCACCAGGCTCTCTTCAAGGCCTTTGGGAACCATGAGTGAGCAAACCAGACATTTCAGTTGGATATATTTAAATAATAATCATGACAGTTCTCTATCTTAATCCATAAAAGATGAAAATTGAAAAAGAAAAATTTACATTCGAGACTCCCAGAGGAAAAGCTGAAGGGGAAAAACAACAAACAAGAGAGGGTCCAGGAGACTTCTGGTGTGGGTGAGAAGTGAACCACGAGACCCTGAAAGAGGAGCCAGAGCTCCTCAGACCAAGAAGTGGGGGAAGGGAGCAAGGGCCCAACAGCCCCTGTGCTAGACAACACTCATTCTCTAAGCAAATGCTCTCTCTTCACAGAGATATACTCTAGACAGAAGAGAGGGAAACCTGAATGCCACAGCTCTCCAGCCTTCTTTCTGGCCACTGGAATGACAAGTTTTAACTCTGGGAGAGATTTGTCTTCAAGATCTTACCTCTCAGTTATACACAGGTAGACATGCTTAAGTCAAGCGGCAAAACCCAAAAGGGACAAACCCAGACTCAGAGGCCAAACAGGAAGACTCCATCTTTGTTCTGCTGCTAAAGTTTAGGGGGTCTTGGGCAGGCCACTCAACATCTGGAAACATGGGTTTCTCTTATACCCAGAAATTCCTGGACTGCTGACTGGGTTAGTTCAGTTCGTTCTCTCTCTTAAGCTCTCTCTGTCCCTCTCCTCTGTGTTCTACCCTCTCCCCTTCTGCTTCGCAGTGCACACTTATGTATAATATGATCTGTAAGATGATGTGTGGCTGAGAGTATATCCGAGGATGTGGAACGATGTGAGCCTTGTTACAGGAAATGTTTGTTTCGGGGAGACAAAGTAGATGTAGGAGGCAGTAAACTGGGCCTTGTGTGTCTTCTTTCGTGCACTTCTGCGAAGTCAATGTTTTTCTGTATACCCCTATTCGTTCATAAGGAACAGACCAAGAACTAACACGTCTACCACAGCGTGTGAACCAGGCTGGAAACGATGACTCCTAAGTGTTTATGGAGAAGTGTTTATTAATTCTCCTGAGCCTTTTAATGCTGGAGAAACAAAATAAGAAACAGAATGTTGAGAAGGGGGATGGAGATATGACTGAGAATACAACATGGACCTTCAGAAGTGTTTGTAAATTTCAATCCCTTATATATATGTTAAATACTTGAGTACTTATGCTACCAGTTTTCTTAAATCTCTCTCTCTCTTTCTGTCTCCTTCCCTCCTTCCCTTCTTCCCTCTTTTTCCCTCTCCCTTCTACTCTCATTCCTACCAATATTTGATATATCTCCTAATAAAACCAGGAAAAGCTGGGCAGTATTCACTCGTACATCTTAACCTTATTTCTTTCTCTAGGTAGATTTTCACTGAGTCAAGCGCTCATGTTCTTGGTCATACCTTTTCTGCTCCTGGACAGCTTTCTGGGCAATCTCTCTTTCTTCTTCCCTGGCTTTCTTCACTGCCTCTAACTTCTCTCTGTGGCACTCCATCATAATCCTCTGGATCCTATGGACCATGCGTTGTTCTGCGGCGGAGTGCTCTCTCTTCAGCTCCTCATCCATGTTTTGAATCATCTCCTTCTTGGTTTTTGCTTCCACAGCCTTAAAGAAAAGGAATGGAAAATTTGACATCGATATTACAGGGTCGATGACTTAAAATGAATACTGGAGGCTAGACCCATTGAAGTTTCGTTTATCTGATAAAACAGAACCCGTTAAACAGGTGATTTAAAAGTAGCTGTGAGCCGGGCGGTGGTGGCGCACGCCTTTAATCCCAGCACTCAGGAGGCAGAGGCAGGAGGATCTCTGTGAGTTCGAGGCCAGCCTGGTCTACAAGAGCTAGTTCCAGGACAGGCACCAAAAGCTACAGAGAAACCCTGTCTGGAAAATCAAAAAAAAAAAAAAAAAAAAAAAAAAAAAGGTAGCTGTGAATTCTATGAAAATTTTTCATTTACATAAAATATTCAAACTGTATGTATTCATATATGTTTATGAAAGATCACATTGAAAGGTTGTATGCAAAATGCAAACAGGTTAGAGGGGTGTGGTTAAAGTTTTTCAGCCACTTTTCTTTTTCAGTGCTGGCTACAGCTGGGGTTTCACAGACGCTAGGCTATCACTGGGCTCCAGCTCCAGCTTGTGATTTTATTGATTGTCGCAGTCTCATGACACATGGAAATGTGTGATATTGGAAAATGGCATAAATAAACACCATGACGGGAGCCCGAGGCTCAGGCAGGAAGCAGGCACATCACACAGTCACAGGAGCCTGCCTTCCAGTCCCCTCTGCCGCTCCACATCCCCCATCAGTCTAGGGTTGCTACCCTTCCTCCTTCATGGAGGCCACAGGCGCTCCATGGTTCTACGGTAGGGGGACCTGTGGAGTATTTTCAACCAACTAGAGAAAGATCAATAGTCAAAGCGTTATTTGTGGAGAAGTCTCACAAAAGGACCTGACAGGAAAACCTTTCAGCATTTTGGAAATGCCTACTAACTCCATGGGGTGCCGGCACTCTGCTGGGGCCAAGCAGGGAATACCCTAGGGCGAGGCAGGAAGTATGGAGCAGAGCTCCCTTTCCTATTGGTCATCTGAGTAGAAGGACAGTCCGTTGGACCTTATTTGGTACACAACTAGTATACGCTAAGTGCTCCTTGGAGAAGCAATGAATGCGTGGCCATCTCCTCGGCCGCTCATCCATCATATCATTAGGCTCCCTGTCACTGTCCTGCAGCCTCTGCCCACGTATCGCACACACGTGGTCCTCCTCCGTCTCCTCCTTGGCAAATGTGAAGGAAGTTCTGTATTCCGGTCCTTTGAACAGGTTTTGGGACAGAGATATAGAACTAAGCAGTGAATCCCTCTGCTGGGAACGCTGATGAGCTTACAAGCTAGGAAGCTCCTCTTAGCCAGCCTCACCATCTAACCACAGAAAAATGGATAAGGAAAATGTGGTACGCATACACAGTGGAGTTGGTTGTTGACTTTTTTCCTTCAGGAAAATGGATGCAACTAAAGGTAATTATGAATTAAGCCAGTCTCAGAAAGAAATCTCATGCTTCTTCTCATATGTGGTTCCTAGATTTTATGTTGATACGTAAAATCATGTATGGATATATGATATAAAAGTGGAAATAAAACTGCCCAGAGAAATAAAAGCAACTATTAGGCAGACTGAAAATGGGCAAGGAAGGTCTGAGGTGACAGTCCCAACATACAATATATACTTGGAAGTATACATATGATATATATATATATATATATATATATATCTTATATTGTACATTGTCATGTACAATGAATACATATCACAGTGAAAATTTAAAACAACAAAAAAAGAGGTCCTCTTATCTTGTGACCATTGGTCTACTAGGATTACTTCAGGGACAGCAAATATGTCTCTCTTGGCAGTTCAGAAAAAGCAAATTTAGGGAAAAAGATGTAAGCAGGAAGCCCAGAAGAAGGGAAGCGACAGCTTGCTAAGTCCCAGCACAGGACTGGATACCACGGCTTGCATAACGACAAGACAGACTGCCCATATGTAGGTTGCGGCCATGCCAGGGAACCAAATGATAAACAGCTAGTTACATAAAACAGCGAGTTATTTCATTACAATGGTGATCCGGGCTATGAAAGGGCTATGACAGAACCTTATGTCTTGTGGATCACCAGGTTCCCTCCCAACCTTTACGAAGACTAATCTGAACTTTACTAATTACTGCTCCACCTCTTCACCCCTGTCAACTAACAGATGCACCTTTTATCAAAGGCTTCGAAAAAGACAATGAGCAAATTATTGCATACGAAACCTTTAAGTCTCTTTGGTGTTGTTCTTCCAGTAACTGGATTTCAAACTTGTGTCTGGCGTGTGCGTCCAGGAGTGCCTTCTCCACTGCTTGTTGCTGGAGTTCTTTAGCCTTTGAAAGAAAAGGTTCATTTATCCATTATTATTTCAGGGAAGACACAGAGAAGCTGCTCAAGAAGTTGGCAAGTTAGGTGTCCGTGCTCAATGAAAAGTAGCAACCACCATGGGGTCCCTAATTACACTGTTCTTACTCCTACATCCCACAGAGACCTGGTTGCCTTAGCTAGACGCACATAACACACTGAGCCCTGGGTGACCTCTGCTGTCTTTTGAATTATTAAAGGTGGGGCAGCTGCACGTGTGTGTGTGAGTGTGTGTGTGTGTGTGGTGAATATACATATGTATATGAATATATGTATATGTATGTGAGTATGCGGTTGAGCATGTTAACCTAGGAAACACAAGGAAAGGAGCAGACACACGAAGCTAAAAGGCTCTAAGCAGAGAGCATGAATACCATCGAGACCTCCACATCAGGAGTTAGGAAAGAATTTATCTTAGATTATTTGAAGAAAGTACTCAGATACTAGCTAAAACTTAGATTCAAACTGTAGACTGTTCATAAAAGTGTTTCTTTCTATCGGGACACATAAGTAACTGGTGGTTCTTATGGTTTGATTTTTACAACTACTAGATTCTTAGTGTTATACCTTATCTAGCCCAGAAGAACTTTAATTCTCTTCAGAAAGCCATCTATCTCAATTCATCTATGACTGGAAGAACTGAGGTGGTGGGTTTGAGGCTTCTCTAACCATGAGTAAAGTAGTTCTTCCTCCAGTCTTCAAATGATCCCATGGCCCTAAGCAGCCATGCATACAATGCATCAGGATTGGGGCTTTTGTTTTATTTGCTTGTTTAATTCACATGGGCTCCTTCTTAGATTTTCCAGGACAACCATGGTCTTGCCAGCCTCCTCCTGCCCCAGCCTCCTGTGTAGCTGAGTCTGTAGGAATGCACCCTGGTGACTAGAAGCACCAAAGACTTTAGAGGCAGTAGATAGGGAGAGTCCACCAAGATAAGGCATTTGGGGAAATGGGCAATAAGTTAGAAGTATTTATTACATACTGCACAGATGGATAGCCCCATACATGAGTAGAAGACCATAGCGAACAATTTACAATGAAGTTGGCCCTATTCTGTTAAAGTTTCAGTCAAACAAGAATAAGTGGCTGGAGTCATCTGCACGGAGGCAACTTGGAAGGAAATCCTTGGCAGGACCTGCTTCTTACTAAGCATCACCTCGTGCCAAGTACATTCCTTCATTGAACTCTCTCAACAATCCTTTGAAATGGGAGTCATACTACCCCACCCCCACCCCACAGAGGAAGCCAAGATGGAGAGGGCAAAGGACACGCCCAAGAACCCATAGATGTAAGGACTCGGTGGGCTATCTCTTCGCCGGTTATTCTGAATTTACAGTTTTTAGATAAATGCAGAGTGAGGAGCCTGTAGAAATGCGGTTAAGGGTAATTTCTGAGTCCTTTACCTGCTCCCACACTTTAGCTTCTGCTTTTTCAATGCTTTCCTTGAGCGCAGCCTCTTGATACTGCTCTTCTTGGTTCAGGATACTTGACCCAATATCTGTGTATTTGGACAAACATCATTACAGGGCCCTGTGGACTGTTTCCTGGCTTTCCTCTCTACCATCAGCTAACATTTATGCGAGCCATCTAGAGACACCTCCTATTAGGTGATGTCACTCAATTTAATTACTTTCTGGCACTAAGAACCGAACCTATGACGCTCGGCATGCTCCTGCCCGCTCAGCTGTCTCCCAAGCTTACACTCTCGTCCTTGAAGGTGCCCACTGGAAGGGTAAGTTTTCCACTAACTAAGCGGGAACTCATCCCTGAGGCCTGAATCGAGTCAGTTATTTTCATACACCCTCTCTAAACCACAGGCGATGAAGAGTAAATGTCCTGTGAGGTGTGGCACACTCAAAGCAGAGTGTAAACTCACAGGGCATTGGCACACTATCCATCTCTCTCCTCGCTTCTGACAGGGCATCTTTCTTTAATACATCATGGACGTGCCTTTCATTAGTGGGGGCCGTTCCGACTCCGTCAGCTGTGGAGGGAGCTAAGTTTTCAGGTTATTACTACTCTGCCAATGATCTAATTTGACTTCCACATAACAACATCGCATAAGAACTTCTCCACTTAAAGCATAACTCCAGAGAAGGTAGAGAGACACACAGAATCAGGTAGGAGGGGATAATTCTGGACCTGCAGCTAAGAACTGAATCCTTTGGTAAGGTCTCAGGGTATGTGCATCTCACCTGAGATGGCCCTTAACACAGGTATAGTCCCTAGCATGTCAATCTCCATGGTGGGATGCGGTGGATATGTGTATCTGCTCAACATCTCCTGCCATGGTAACAGATCCCACTTCTCTCAAGAACTCCCTCAAGCGGTGTGGTAAGGTTGCCTATAAGCACCATCCAAATTTGCTTGGCCTTTCTTTCTTCTAGAAGCTGATCCGGAACCAGGCACATAGTCAAGCCTGACCAGCCACACTCTTCCCTAGTTAGCTCGCATAAGGATGTAAAGAGGAAATAGCTTCTTTTCCTCCGCGATTTCTAAACTGGGGCTAATGCGTGTTGGAATCATTTGTCTCCAAGTCCTTTTCTAGATGCTGAGTAGGCCTGACTGCAGCACCAGCTCGGCCAATTCACCAAGGGTGAGCATGGCAGACTAAAATCTTGATGACAGGTTCCACCTTGAGTTTTTCTTAAAAGGATCAAGTAATCCATCACAAAACTCCACTTTATGTGTTCTGTTTGAAGTTATTTCCATCACCTACTGATGAAAGATATATTTGGGGGATAGAACTTTACCACTAGATCATTAATGAGTCTTTTTTAAAATTTATTCTTTTGGTTTTTTTAAAATTTATTTTTATTACTTTAAATGGTGAGCAGGAATGTGTATCTGTATGTGAGTATGTTCAGGTACCCCAGGGGCCAGAGACATTGGATTCCCTGGAGCTATAGTTACACACCCTGTTGATGTGGGTGCTAGAAACTGAAGGTGGGTCCTCTGGAAGAGCAGCAAGTACTCTTAACTGCTGAGACATCTCTCCAGTGTGCCCCCTCCAATGAGTGAGTCTTAAAATATAAAGCAGTAAATATTGTGGGAGAGGTGGATGCATATAATCTCAATATTGTGTAAATTCATCACATTTGTAAAAACGTAACACAAATGTAGGGTGGCATTTTCCTTTTTTATTTTATTTTTTAAAGAAGAAAACAATCATCTTTCATTTTACATACCAATCCCAGTTCCCACTCCCTCCCCTCCTCCCATTCCCTCTACCTTCCCCTCTAAACCCCCATCCACTCCTCAGAGAGGGTAAGGCACATTGCTTTGGGGAAGGTCTAAAGCCCTCCCTACTAAATCCAAGCTGAACAAGATATCCCTCCAAAGAGAATGGGCTCCAGAAAGCCAGTTCAAGCAGTAGGAATAAATCTTGGTGGCACTGCCAGTGGCCCCACAGTCTGCCCCAGCCATTGGCATTATCCCTTTTAATATTTAAATATTGTATTTGTTGTTCTCAGCCTTAACTTCAGAAGACATCTACAGAACTTTTTGAAAACCTACATGCTGTGAAAGGAGACACTTGATGTGGGATGTCCTTCTATATATGCGTTGGTTTTATTGGATAATGAAGAAAGCTGTTTTGGCCAATTGCTTAGCAGAGTAAAGCCAGGTGGGAAATAGAGAGAAAGTAGGTGGAGTCAGCAAGATTCCATGTAGTTGCCAAAGGAGAAAGATGCTTACCGGTAGGCCACAGCCTCGTGGTGATGCACAGATTGATAGGAAAGGGTTAATTTAAGATGTAAGAGCTATCTAGAAATACGCCTGAGACATCAGCCAAACAGTAATTAAGTAATATAGTTTCTGTGTGGTTATTCAGGTCCGGGGCAGTCTCCAATTACAGACACTATTAATAAAAACAACTTCATTGGGTCTAAAAACCATGGTGTAGATTTAGTTTTGCAGCATTCTCATGTGATAAAATTACAAAGACAGAGAACTAGAAGAAAGGCTGCCAGAATTTTGAAAACTGTGACTGGCTGCTAATGGACAAGATGAAGAGGCTTGTGGTGATGATTACATGAATATACATGTGATACATTCTATAAAACTACACTCCTAAGGGGGAAATGATTGGCAAGGTATGTACCTGAGAGAAGAGCATTGCTCTTATTGTGCTAAATTCCCGGTTTTGACAATGTAGCAAGATTACAAAACTAATGGGAAAAACTGGGGCCCATGGGAACTCTTTGATCCCTTTTGCAACCCATGGATCAAACTATTCCAAAACAAAGAGTGTTTTTAAAGACATAAGAAAAAAAATATAAGCCGGGCGGTGGTGGCGCACGCCTTTAATCCCAGCACTCGGGAGGCAGAGGCAGGCGGATCTCCGTGAGTTCGAGACCAGCCTGGTCTACAAGAGCTAGTTCCAGGACAGGCTCCAAAACCACAGAGAAACCCTGTCTCAAAAAACCAAAAAAAAAAAAAAAAAAAAACCAAACAAAAAAAAGAAAAAAAATGTACATGATGAGGCCTGATCCTGGAAACTGTAACAGCAGAGAACCACAGCCCTGTGAAATACTCTTGGATGGATACGTCAAGGTGCTGTTGAGCTTACTTATAAAGAAGGCAGAATTTTAGCTCTCTTTTGACTCACAATAATTTAATGACAAACACAGGCAAGTGAATATAAAATACTGATTTCTACATATATTTATCTGTCCAGGGTTTAGATTCATATATCCTATAAAGTATAAGGGATAACTAAAGTATATCAAAAATCATTAAGTAATGGAGATAACATTGTCTTAGGTCTAAATATTATTTTAGAGATTACAATTAATAATCCATACCAAAAATTTACGGAACCTTAAAATCAGTTTGGGAACTGATGTTTTAGAGGATTTTATAATTCCATTTCCCCTGCCTTTTAGTTCAGCTCTCTAATGTCTCTTTTAGTAAATTAGGAGTGAAATCAAGTAACCGTTAGCTTACCACATTCATGGTAAAGAAAACAGGGAAAAATATTTGAAAAGTCCTTAGAAAATATGCATAAAATCCAGGATGAGACTGAAATTTTTCTGGGTGTAAGTGAAAAATGAAAATATGGATTATAATTCATTTGCTCATAAACTATATGCCTATATATGTGTGTGATAAATATTCCTATGCTATTAATAGGCATCTGCTTTTGTCACTAGCTACAAAGTAAAGACTAAGTTTCTTCCACTCATTTATTGGGGTATTTAGATATTTTCTCTCCTGCATGTATGAAAAGTCCCCAAGTACAGGCAAAATTGGAAAGAACACACATTTACTATGATGTTTCAGATGTTAAACAGGTACAATATTTCAAAGCTTCAAAACAATTTAAAAGATACATATTAATGTTCTTATTCATGACAAGAGACCAATTGAGAGGCCAAAAACTCTTTGCCATGCACAAAACTATTAAGTAGAATGGCTATATTCTGACACGTTATCATTTCATGATGAAATTCTAGAGGCAAGTAACCTCAAACAGGACAGAGCTGAGAAGAAAGGCGCATGTGCGATTCTATGCTATAGCAAATAAAAATAATAAAATCACTGCCAGGCACGGTGGTGCACACCTCTAATCCCAGCACTTGGGAGGCAGAGGCAGGTGGGTCTCTATGAGTTCGAGGCCAGCCTGGTCTATAAAGTGAGTTCCAGGATAGCCAGACTTATGGAGAGAGACCTTGTCCCAAAGATCACCACTCCCACCCATCCACCCACCCACCCCCAAAAAAGAGTAAACTCACTTACCCAGTATATCTTTGTGAGTGTAAAAGCGTGTCTTAAATGGCTTGTATTCATGGATCCGTTGGAAGGTTTCTTTGAAAGGGGCTGGTGGGATTACTTTATTGCAAACAGCACAGCAAACAAAATTAGTATAATCGTGATTCCTGATCATAGTTAAATTTCTGATTTTTTTTTTACTTCTTATAGTTAAAATAATATCAGGATCAGAAAAAAAGGTAGTTTCAAGAGAAGCTACAAGTCTAAGAAAGCTGGAAGAGGGCCAGGGTTTTAAGATTCTTCTAGAGGCTGGCAAGGACTAAACAAATCTTCATGATTAGGCAGTGGTCATATGTCTAAGGAATGATATACCAGGAGCCTCTGCCATACAGGATGTAGACACTAGATTTGGCAAGAGATGAGCAGTTTCTCCCTCCCAGGGTCCAGCATTAAGTTGTCAACTTACTTAACAACTGTTGCTAGGGAGGACAAGCTTTGCTCATAAAAGCAACCTGAAATAATGACAGCTGAGAGCAGAAGGAGCTGCCGTCCATTGCCCTGACTTCCCTCTTGCCACTGTAACAAGTGGACACAGTCTTCATGACTTACCTGTAATACAAATTTATCCTATTGAATTTCTGGAGATCAGAATCCAAGGGAGACTCGGTTTCCTGTCTTTTCCAGCTTTAACAGCTGTACATCTCCCTAAGACTCATGGCCTCCGCTTCTGAGGAGGAGCCGCTCTTTCCTCTGATCTTTAGCCTCGCTCTGTGGACCTCTGTGTCTATACCAGGCACCTCCACATGAGCCAGGATGACCCTGTCATCTCAAGGTCCTAAATGTGATCAGAGCCGAAAGATCTCTTACCATACATTCACAGGGGCCAGAGGTCAGGATCTGGACGGCTAAAGAAGGAAGCATTAGTCGGCTAACCACATTTTAAGTGTGCTTTCGTTAAAGAATTCATTTTAACTAGTGGACAGTGGGGGCAGTCTCCAGGACATTTTCAGTTTATTATAAATGTGCTTTGGTGGTGTGGCAATAAAAGTGGGAACTACAGTGGAATGCTAACTGAAAATTTACTTTCATTAAGTCTGTATCCAAAATCACCGAGCCTGGTTTTCAGATTTGGGGTGTGTGTGGGGGGTCCTAGTTCCTTTCCTATTGCTGTGATAAAACACCATGACCAAGGAAGCTTACAAAAGGAAGCCTCCAGTTTGTCTTATGGTTTCAGAGGGTTATGGTGGTGGTCGTGGTGGTGGAATGGCAGCACAAACAACTGAGAACTCACATTGAAGTTGCAAGCAGGAGACTGAGAGGGAGTACTTCTGCAGGTTTTCACCGCATCACTGTGGCTTGCCTGGATTCCATGTGTAGCCCACGCTGGTCTTACACCTGCAACAGCCTCTTACCTGCTAATTGAAGGCACATGCTACAACACCCAGCTAATCCTGACTTTTCAACATCATAAGTAATTTGTTTCTATCACTTTTAAACAAACAAACATCCATTCTGCTGATTGTATGAAGCTACTAAAACTGTTTTTGTTTGTGTGACAGTGTCACATACAGCGTCCCCAGAAAGACTGGTGTTATTAAGAAACCAAACCTTCGTTGAGGTGAATTTCAGCACATAACTCCTAGAGGACCAATGACCAAGTGTTTACTTGAAGAAATTCTCTTACCAGAGGCTTGGGACGTCACGGATCATAGAGGTCAACCTACTCCTGCCACTTTACTGAGTCAGTATAATTATTGTTTTGTAAATACTTCCCTTTATTCTGACAGGTAAGTGTAACCGTCTTCCCTCATCAATGAAGCTTGAAGTAGACAGATACCATTAAAGAAAACTGCAATTTGTTAAAAGGAAGAGAACAACTGATCATGGGGTACCCAGCCCCAGGGATTACATCTACAACACAGCTCTAGAACAACCGATCATGGGGTACCCAGCCCCAGCGGGTACATCTATAACACAGCTCTAGAACAACCGATCATGGGGTACCCAGCCTTAGCGGTTACATCTACAACACAGCTCTTAGAACAACTGATCATGAATATTTCTGTACTTAATCCCTGGACATTTTATGTTTTCATGCTAATGTGGCTACTTGGTTATTAACATGGACATTGCACTGGAGGAAACCATGCTTTGATGAAAAGATCCTACACCTAGGTGCAAGGAGGTCCAGTCTTCTCCCTGGCTCAGAATCACTGTGACCTGAGTAAACCTTTCAACTATTATTATTAGCTGTTTAACTAATTATAAGATGACAGGATTAGAACAAGCAGAATTCAAAATACTGTGACTATTTCAAAGGATATCTGAGGATATTTGTTTTATTTTATTCTTGTTGGTTATGCCCTAAGTCAATAGACAGTGGATGGAAATATGAATACTTAGGGAGGACATGTTTGAAACTTTACATATGCAAAGACTGATATAACCTGTAACCCTTTGTAGAAATTCGTATAACTGGGCATTTGCTTCTAAAATTCCTAGCACTCCCTCCCTCATGTCGCTTCTCACAGCTCTGCACTTGACTACACTTCTTTCATGATTCCTTTACACAGATACTGTAAGGTTGAAGGCTTCATGCTGTACAGTTTTTATAGCCCTTCTGTACTGCAGCAATCTCTGATAGTTTATCCAACTATTACTGCCTCTGGCACTATCAACATGCCTTGTTGAACAACAAAAGAATTCTAGAAGACGGCAATGTACCATTAAGTGCATAAGCTGAAAATAGAACGCTGGATCTATAAAAACAAACAAAAATGCATTTAGATTAATAGGCATTTTACAGAACACTTTAAAGTGTACTTCAAAACTATGTGGAGTGAGCTATAATGGAGTAAATACCTACACAGGGCTTGGTAGTAAAGTTTTAACTGAGATCCAGGTAGAGGAGATTAATTAACTATGCTTTGTATGTAGTGTATGAGTGTGCACACAGTGTTCTTACTCATGCATAGGTAGACATTGGGTGTCTTTTTTTATTGTGTTCCACCTTAGTACTTGAAACAGGGTTTCCCACTGAATATAGAGCTTGCGGTTTTAGCTGGGCTGGCTCACCAGGGGATCCCCAGAATCCACCGTCTCCGACTCCACCCAGACAGTGGTTACCATGCTGGACTTTACATGTGAGTGCTGGGAATCAGAACTCCAGTCCTCATACTTGGACAGCAAGCTAAATGCCCACTGTGCCAGCTTCCCATGGCCTAGCTAGGCCTCTTTGTATTGCTAGATCAGGCATATCTAAATCTTCATGCACCTTGCAGAATCACAATGAAATACTAGACATTAAAACTAACATGATCTGTCTCTGTGCTATTATTTGATAAAAACACTGAAGCTAAATTTCAGAGGTGACATATTCTGCTAAGCTCCAGTGATGACTTGGAGAATGGAGTAAATATCCAGAAAGCAAACAAATTTAAGGGCCCACTAGAAAGGCTTAAAATACCTAAGGTGAAGGTAGTATAGTAAGGGAACTTTATTCATTTTTATTTAGTGAGTGATTCTAGTTTTAAAACAAATGAGAATATTTGGTCTTGTGTTTATAAAATTATTGCAACAATTTATTTAAAAAAAAACTTAGGCAGTATTTAATTACAGACACACAAAAACGTTGTGGCTAAGTATATCATTTGCTTTGTCTTTTTCTGTGTATGTGTGTATGTTTTCTTATGATGTGTGATGTGTGTGAGGGCAAGTGTGTGTGGTGTATGTGTGGAAGGCAGAGAGAAACTTCAGGTGTCAGTCCTTGTCTCTCTTGTTTCCATTGCATATGTCATGCTAGCTGGCCCAAGAGCAGTCCCCACCTTGCAGCTCACTGAGGTTAAGGGCTCACTCTACTGGGCCTAGCTTTAAACAGATTCTGGGATTCAGACTCAGGTTCTCTGGCTTCAGTGGCAAGTGCTTTACCTGCTGAGCCATCTCCCCAGCCCCAGTTTAACATTCCCCCACCTTTTATTGAAATTATTGTTTTCTCATACAATATCCTGATTGCAGTATCCCCTCCCTCTACTCTTCCCAGTTCCTCCCTATCTCCCTTCCCTCCCAGATCCACTCATTTTTTTGTCTCTCGCTAGAAAGAAACAGGCTTCTAAGAAATAATGGCAAAATGTGACAAAATAAAATATAAAACAAAAACCATGACATTGAAGTTGGAGAAGGCAATCCAGCAGAAGGAAAAGAGCCCCAAGCGCAGGCACAAGAATCAGAGACCCACTCGTTCACACACTCAGAATTTCCATAAAAATACTAAACTGAGAGTTATAATACATACGTGGAGGACCTGCGCTGCTTCACATTTGAGTCAAAGGTTCATGTGCCTGGCTCAGCTGATGCTCTCCTGGTGTCCTCCCCCTTTCTGGCTGCTACATTCCTTCTGCCTCCTCTTCCTCGGGGTTCCCTGAGATCCTAGGGGAGGGATTTGATAGAGACATTCCATGAAGAGCTGTGTGTTCTAATTAGGTACACCACCTTTAATCTCTGCACTTGGGAGACAGAAGCAAAGCAGGTGGATCTCTGTGAGTTCAAGGTCAGCCTGTTCTACAAAGAATTCCAGGACAGCTAGGGATACACAAAGAAATCCTGTCTTGAAAAATAAAAGGGAAAAGAGAAAGGAAAATAAAAAAAAAAATAGAGGTGTGTTCCAAGGTCTGTCTCTCTCTCTGTCTCTCTGTCTCTCTCTGTCTCTCTCTGTCTCTCTCTCGTCTCTCTCTGTCTCTGTCTCTCTGTCTCTCTGTCTCCCTCTCTCTCTCTCTCTCTCTCTCTCTCTCTCTCTCTCTCTCTCTCTCTGCTTAGTGCCTGGCTGCGAGTCTCTGTATTTGCTATCTGCTGCAGGATGAAGCTTTTCTGATGATGACTAAATAAGGCACTGATCTTCGAGTGTAGCAGAATGTCTTTAGAAGTCGTGTTTTAAAAGACCAATAGTATTTTCTTCTTCCCTAGGTCTTTGAGATACCTAGTCCCTGGTTCTTGGTCACCTAAGCAGGGTCACGTATAGGTTCCATCTCCTGAAGAGGCCCTTAAGTCAAACCAGACATTGGTTGGTTACTCTTACAAGCTTTGTGCCACTATTGCCCTAGCATATTTTACAGGTAGAACAGCACTGTAGATCAAAGTGTATATGCCTGGGTTAGGATTTTCATTTCTCTTTTGGTAGCCTGCAGAGTACCTTCCCATACCAAAGACACTATACCACAGAGATGAAAATTCTATGTAGGCACCCGCCTGACTTCTCCATGTTCACTAGATTGTATAGGTGTTGTCTTCAGCAATAGGGCCTTGCTGTCAGTTTGTGGAGAGCAACCTATAGTCTTAGCAAAAGCCTGGATTGTTTGGGAATTTCCATAAGACCCCTTTGGCCAACAACTCAATTGGATGTAAGCCAGTCCCTGTATTGGAAGCTTCATTTGGTGACAAGATGTGGTCAGTTGGGACTTCATCTCCCCCATTATTTGGGGACCTCATTAGGATCTCCTTCATATATTTTAGAGAGTTTCCACCGCACTAGGTTTACATACCACCCCTCAAATGCCTCAGTTCTAGCTGTCTCTCCCTACATAACCCCTTCCCACCTGATCCTTTCCTTCCCCTATACACACCCATAGTCTACCCATAAAATCTACTCTATCTCTCCCTCCCAGGGAGATCCATGTGTTCTCTCTATATACCTGACCTTTATACCTGACCTCTCTGGTTATGGATTATTGTTTGGTTACTTACTTAATGGCTAATATTCACATGTAAGTGAATACATACCATGTTTGTCTTTCTGGGTCTGGGTTCCCTCACTCAGGATGACCTTTCCCCGTTCCATCCATTTGCCTACAAATTTCACTATGTCATTTTTAAACAGTTGAGTAATACTCCGTTGTGTAGATGTACCACATTTTCTTTATCCATTACTCTGTAGAAGGACATCTGGGTTGTTTCCAATTTCTGGTTATTATGAACAGAGCAGCAATGAACATGGTTAAGCAAGTCTCTGTAGTAGGGTGTAGAGTCCTTTGGGTATACACCCAAGTGTGGTATAGCTGAGTCTTGAGGTAAACGGATTCCCATCATTCTGAGGAACCACCATATTGATTTCCATAGTGGCTGTACATGTTCGTTTTCCCACCAGCAAACCAGATAAATGTTCCTCTTGCTCTACATCCTCACCAGTATGAGCTATCAACTTTGTTATAGATCTTAGCCATTCTGACAGGTGTAAGATGGAATCTCAAAGTAGTTTAGATTTGCATTTCTGATGGCCAAGGATGTTGAACATTTCTTTAAGCATTTCTCAGCCATGCTGAGATTCCCCTTCTGAGAATTCTGTTTAGATCTGTACCCTCATTTTTAAATTGGACTATTGGTTTCTAATATCTAGTTTCTTGAGTTCTTTATTTATTTTGGATATTAGTCCTACATCAGATGTGGAGTTGGTAGAAATCTTTTTCCATTCTGAAGGTTGCTGCTTTGTCTGAATGATGGTGTCCTTTGCCTTACAGAAGCTTTAAAGTTTCATGGGGCCAATTATTTATTAATTGTAGATCCTGGTGCCTGCACTAATAGTGTTCTGTTCAGAAAGTCTTCTCTTGGGCCAACGTGTTCAAGGTTATTCCTCACTTTCTCTTCTATTGGGTTCAGTATAACATTTTTAAAATATTGTACTTCAATTACTTTGTCTTATCGTTTCATTTAATCATGATTTTAGTAGTGCAAGGGGATATCTTCTCTATTAGACAGCAAAACGTTGCTGCAAAGGCGCAATTCACTTTAAAACATGAGAAACTCCGTGCAAATTTAACAGGACTGGGTACTTTTATTATACAGAATTGAACAAAAAGACTCCCATTCTTACAGCATTTGCACAGAAGAAATATTGAGACATTCCTTTGTGGGAAGAGAAAGGGCTAACAGTCACAGCTGTAATGGGACTATATTTAGCACAGTGGACGCCTTCCAATTGTGTATTCTCTCTTGTTAACAGATTACAGAACAAGAAACATAATTCCATACTCTCAGAGAGTCTTTCATTTAAAGATTTCAGAGCCTGCAATAACGCTCCATCTGAAGCAAACAGCACTTAATCCCATTTGGATGTCTTTCTCCTCGTGTGACGATGCCCTTCACTATCAATGGCTTCATAGAGGTCCTTTTTGTTCTCTTGTGCTGTGTGCAGATAACCAATGTAAGCCACACAAAGGGAAAGGGCTACCAGTCCAAAGGCCATTACGGGTTTGTTCTGAGAGAGAGAGAGAGAGAGAGAGAGAGAGAGAATTACAAAGTGCCAGTGAGACTAGTAATTTCAAGAGAGCCAAATATCACACTGCACTTCCTTCTTGGCATGACAAGTCATTATTATCATCCCTGCTTCCTAAAGACGGCATTTTCATGCCCATCATTTTATTCTATCAGCTTAACTCCTGAGTATTTACAGCTGATTTGAGACTCTTGCTTTTCATCTCATTCTTCTCTTTGTAGCCAGGTAGCTTAGACCTGTGCCCTAGGAAGGTAAAAACTGAGCAAAGATGGAGACGTGGACACGGTTCTGGAACTGGCCCTGGCCCTTCTCTGAGCTGCCGCTTAGCTTATTTTATGAGAACGTGAGGAATACAGTCACATGCTACTTCTCTTGCCCAACACAAGGGTAACAGTTATAACTTATGTATAGCAATGAAACAGATGTAGAAACATGTGCGCTCGCTCTCTCTCTTCTTTCTCTCTCTCTCTCTCTCTCTCTCTCTCTCTCTCTCTCTTTCAGCTGCTGGATTTGGTTCCTGTTCCCCACTCATGCAGAGGACTGTTGATCTGTGAGTCTACTCCTAACTAAAGAAACCTTTATTATACTCCATTCTAAGCTAGTGTGGGACTACTTTATCACGATCCTCTACACTCCATGTCTACTTTAGTAATTCCCCGTGCCTGAGCCATCTCTCCAGCCCTTGTCTTTACCTTCTAAGACAGAGTCTCAGGCTGTAGACCCAGGCTGGCCTCAAACCTGCTTATCCTTCAACCCTTGTTTCCCAAGGGCTGGGATTACAGGAATGAGCCACCATGACCAGTTTAGGGGCCTTCCTAGTCGGCATAAAACGTCCTGGGTACAAACCCGATACTACAGAAAAGTGAACAAGTCTCCTGGATGCAGGTCTTACAGGTTTAATGAAGAGCTCAGGATTCACAGCTCGAAATAAGGTTGTCGTGTGTGTCCCTCGGAGGCCTGGATTTTCAAAGTTCCTCTCTTTTGGTGGGTCTTTCTTTGTTGCTGGAGGCTCAGGTTCTGAGGACATCTTGACTACTGAAGAATATCACCTAAAAGCAATGCATATATACATTTCCTTCATACTTAGTTTTTGATAAACCTATCTTTATTTGAAACAAAGCCTTGCTTTGCAGCCCTTGCTGGCCTGGAACTCCCATAGTAGACCATGCTGGCCTCGAACATGGGAGACCCACCTACCTCTGACTCCCAAGTGGTGGGATTAAAGGGGTGCTCCATCGGGTTGGCCCAGAAGCTCTTAAAACAAACAAATAAGCAAACACACTGTTTTTAAATTCTAGATGTGCTCCAAGAATGATCACCGCTTGATTATTTTTAAATGGCGCTTTAGGTTTTGTTGGGCTCATCGACCCCTCCCATTTGTTTTCGCTCTTGCTCTCCCTCCTTCCACTCTGTCTCCTCCCTTGCTCAGTTAAGCAAACTGAGCAGAGTCTGGAAAATGGTTTGTTGGTCTCACTTACACTGTAGTCGGGGCTAAAGCGGAAGAGAGCTGAGGACAACCCACTCCCCTCCGCATTTCCGCCGTTTCTACTTTCCCTCACCAATAGCTCTCCCATAACAGCCTGAGGGAAATACTGCCCTCCTCTGTACCTCCTCCAGCAGCTTCAGCCCAGCCCATAGGCTGCCATCCTTTGCCACCCTTCAGGACCCCAAAGCTCCCCTGTGCAAACAGTAAGAATAAGCAGCCATCCCTATCCTTCCCAGTCGGCAACTCTCCGATGAGCACAGGACATGCTAGCCCCTTAATCTCAACACCCATTTCTCTATCCAGTCAAGTCCAGTGTGTCTTTTTTGCCCCCTGATTCTTCTGCTCAGGATAACAACGTCTGGGGACTATTTGTTTTCTTCTGGGTATCATTCCTAACACATAATGCAGAGGAGTAGGTTAAGAAATGCCCCACAGACTTGATAAAGACAACGCAAGGGGAAGACTGCAACTTCAGGAACAGTAAACGCTATGAAGATTTAGCATTCACACTTAGGCGCCAGTGCTCTGTCTGTACAAGTATTCTTGTTTCTTAAGGCTTCGGTTTCACAGAAACGAAAAGCAGTGTTTTTGCAGCATTACACTTACAGAGAAACCCAGATGCTCAATACTTTCGCCGCAGTGACCACTAAATATCCACCTTCGGCGTTTAACTGGGTTAATTACTTTCAGGAACATCAGCGTACGAGAACATTTCCCATTCTCTACACTTGCCGAGTAAAGGCTTCTGCATCATTTTTTTCTCTGTCTATGCTATGGCTATTATACGGCTATTACTGCCAGGTCTTCTCCCATCACTGCTGTCTACTTTCATCTCAGACCATGTCGGATTCACTAACTCTTGAGTCAAATTGTTCCCGGTAACCAAAGTCTTTAGAACCTAACTTGTGATAGCTTGTGACAGCAGTGACATCAGCAACTGAGGGCAGAAGCCATTTAAATACGTCACTGGCTGTGGTATTCCTCTAGGTGTGGCGGGAAGCTCTCACAGGAACTATGCCTGCTTTCTGTCATTTCATCATAGAGACGACTTCATGGACCACTGGGTCTCAGCGACCGTGTGACTGCATCGCTTCAAGTGCAAGCTCTCAGTTTTTTTCCTCCTCAGCTACAATTTGAGTTTTTCCATAACTGGTTTCAAAAGTGAACTTCCACTGTGTAAATTAAACTTTGATCTGAAGCCTGCTATAAAAAAAAAAATGAGCTGGCGGTGGTAGCCTTAATCCCAGCACTTGGGAAGCAGAACTCTGTGAGTTTGAGGCCAGCCTGGTCTACAGAAAGAGTTCCAGGACAGCCAGGGCTACACAGAGAAACACTGTCTCAAGAAGGAGCCAGTCCAATAGGATCAGTAAGTTCCAGGTTCCAGTGAGAAAATCTCAGACAAGATAGCTGGCTCTGGAGGACATCCGAGGATGACCTCTGGCTTCTGCACACATTTACACATATGTGCGCTGGAACACATGACTACCTGTGCTTGTACACAGAAAGTTCTCTACAGCAAAGTCGGCATGGCTACCTGTATTACATTGTACATGAAAATAAAGACAATATGAGAATTACTTTAGGAAAAAAATACTCCATTTTCAAATATATATAGAAAAAATGCTTCAAATGGACAAAAAATTTAATGACAGTATAAAAACACTATTTAGTTTCACTTACTACATTCTTTAAATGCTTAAGAAAGCAACTTCGAGTCTTGAGTAGGACACCTTAAAAGAGTTTAAATTGCCTGGCAGTGGTGGCACATGCCTTTAATCTCAGCACTTGGGAGGCAGATGATTGGTTTATAGAGTGAGTCCCAAAACATCCAGAGCTTCACAAGGAAACCTGTCTCGAAAAACCAGTAATAATAATGATAATAATAATAAACAAGTTTGAAAAAGAATCAGAGGACTTTATGGCTTGAGGAAATCAAGCAGAGACTTATCCTCAATTTTGGTACTTTATAAAAGGACCGGTACTACTGATTGAAGCATTACAGATGCGGATTTAACATTTTTTTTTAAAGGAAAGAGGTTAACAAAATAGTGGTCATCTTACAAACCAACCTTCCTAGCACCGGCTGTCTTTTCACTAGGTGGGTAGGATAACCCAGTTCTTCCAACTTCAGCCAACTCTCCATCACCTCACTTTCTTTCTCGAAAATTATTTTTGAGGAATGTATTTTGCACAAGACACAAGACCCATAAGATTTGCTATCACTTAAATTTAAAAATTAATTCTAACCGTTTTTACTGTAAAATAATAACTTTAAAAATATCTCTTTCTTTCTCTCTCTCTCTCTCTCTCTCTCTCTCTCTCTCTCACACACACACACACACACACACACACACACAAACACACACGAGTAACTTTTCTGGCTCGTGATTTGCCCCACTTGTGGATTAAGGAAAGGTTTTGTCACTGTGGCAGGCAATCTGGAAGCTGTACAGCTATACAGACCCTGGTCCGGTTGTTTAGGCTCCAGAAGTAACAACGATCAATTAAGTCTGAATATTTAACTGTCAGAAACCTGTTTAATTGACCATAGCAACTTCTGGAGGCTTCGGATGCATCTGGTTTCTTGCTCTCCACTGGGAACTGCGGGTAAATGACAGCTTAGCAGGGACCGACCAGCCTGACCCGAGGCCGCCACAGGAGCCTAGACGTCGCTTGCAAACCGCGGTACACTCCTGCGAGAGCCCTCAGGACCTGACCTTGGGCAACCGCAAAGACGGAAGCTCCAGCACGGACACCGACGCGGGGCAGCTACACTCAAACACCCCGGGTCCGTGCGGTCCGCAGCACTCACCTTCCGGCCCTCCCTCCAATGCGCTCCCTCCGATGCCGGCCTCGGACTGAGGGGAAGGCCGCACCACAGCGCCACCTATGCCCCGGAGGCCGCAGAGCAGGAGCCCGGGCCCTCTCCTCTTCCAGGAGCCAGGCACTGGAACTCCTGAGCAGGCTGCAGTTTGCTTTCTTGGGGGTCTTTGACTTTCAACCTCTCACATTCAAATAAGCTTTCGTTTCGTGGATAGATTAGATTAGATAGATAGGTAGATAGATAGATAGATAGATAGATAGATAGATAGATAGATAGATAGATAGATAGAGATAGATAGACAGATAGATGATAGATAGATGATAGATAGATAGAAGATAGATGATAGATGGATGGATGATGGATGGGTGGATGGATGGATGAATAAATAGATATATAATTTTTAAATATTTTTGTGTAAGATAGATAGATAGATAGATAGATAGATAGATGATAGACAGACAGACAGACGTGGAATGTGTATGGCTTAATAGAGCACCAGATCACAAGAGCCACTGAGGTTGAAAGGCAAAGCCTTATTCAGGGTAGAACTGCTTGGTGTTCCCAAGAGAAGGAAAAACAGCACCACCGAAAAGGAGTCTGGGGTTTTATAAGATGCTTTCTGTTGGGAGGGGGTGTGCTGGGCTTGCGTTAAGGAACAAGGGATTGGAGTTCTGGCTGTTCGAACAGCGGGTTGTTGTCAAGCCTTTCTCCTGAGAAAGGGAGTACGCAGACTTCTGAGAAGTATAAACCGTTCACTTTCCATTTCCCCTACAGGGCTGGGTCCCACACGGGTCATCCATCTTCGTGTCTTAGCTGACTCTATCTTGGGCCAAAGATCTGGGTTCCCGAACATAAAGTTTTCTGATTTGTGGGGGAAAGCCTGAGCTCTGTCTTATTCCATTTTAGGATCCATATACGCAATCAACTCGCTGATGTTCTTCTGTTAGGGCCTAGAGGTTCAAAGATAGCAGGCGTCCCACAGCTCTGAAACCACAGACAGGAATGCTGGCTACACATCTTGCTGATTTTTTTTTGTTTGTTTGTTGGGATATATTATATAATAGCAAACACCTCAATTTTCATGTGTGTTTAAGTAAAGCTTTTGCAGATGAATGTTTTTATTGTAAAACTTGTTCTTTCAAGTAAAACTTAATTCAACAGTTGACTTTGTTGTGCCTAGAATGATAAAACTATGGCACAGAGATGAAAGCATTTAGCAGATCAGAAGTCTTAAGAAATAATCGAAACCATGGATAAGATCATGCAAAGTCTCTTAGCAGTTTCACATCTGATGCATCCTTTATTTGAGGACAGCATATTAAACGGACATTGAAATAGCTGGATAACTTACTGTGCCCACACCATGGCATTGGCCAGGTGTTGCAGCCCTCTGAAATGACGCACCTTGTTCCTTGGAGGAAATATGTGCTGTTTAAAGGAAGAACCAGCCATGCATGTGTGGTGCTTTTCAGCTGATAATGCTGAGGCATGGGGCAGGGATTTCCAAGCCTCAGACACTCTGAGTCAAGCCAGAGGCAGGGCATTTTTCCCTGGCCCTGGTTCCTACATTTCCCCCACTTTTTTTTTTTTTTTTTTTTTTACTTTTAGTGTTCAGTGAAGAGGGCAACATTATCATTATACTACTTCCTGTTGTATGAGGGTGCTGAAGTCCATGGGAGCAAGCTTGATCTTCATTGTCAGGGCATAACTGGGGGGTCATAGGCCTCTGGTCCTATAGTCAGGGGCTGATGTTCCTGTAATAGCAACTGATTAAAGGTTTGGTTAGAAATCCTTTGAATATAGACAAGAAGTTTATTAAACAGGGTGCAATTAGTAGGATTAGCAAAGGGAGGAGAAAGGGAGTTAAGGAATGCAGTATCTGACTTCATAATAGACTGTCAGCAATCCATTGGCCAAAGGAATCAAGCTGTTCCTTCCGTGTTTGGAGATCTGTCTGGAGTTATTGAGTCTTGTCTCTTACCATATCTTATTGGTTGACAGAGAACCAACCTTCCTCCCTGAAGAAGAGGCAATGACCACCCTTCTCCACTATTAGTAAATCTAATCCTTGCCAATTTTATAGAATCACAGTAGCCAGAGAGGCTATTTGTCCCTGGAGGGTGAGAATGGTCTGAACCACCTGTTGGAGGTCCTGGATGAACTGAGAGGAAAATTGATAGTAGATAGTTAAAGAAGATAGTCCCACTGTCCCAGTGGAGATGCCAATAGTTATACTGTTAAATCCAGCTTAACAACAGGGATTCTATTTCTATTCAAGATGTCATATTTCAGCTCAACGATGTAAAAATTACTGAAGTTATTTCAGTCCAGGTGTCTAGGGAGTGGCCAAACCACAAATGTTCTACCCTCCTCCTGGTAGGTTGGCAAGGGCAAGACCACAAACTTCAAAGACTCCCTGATAGGCTAGAAGTTTGTCACCGTGGAAAGTCCCCAACAATTTCTCCACCATGTTCTGTTATGATTGGATGAAATTATGGTGTTGTCTCCTTGTGATTTTTTTCCCTTTAAAATACTTGCTTTCCTCCACTTCAAGGATGTGGCTTGGATCCTGATATCTGATATATATATATATATATATATATATATATATATATATATATACATACCAGCCTTTTCAATAAATTTCCTGTTTGCTCAAACTTGGTCCTTCCTAGTAGATTCTCAGACCCTAACATTTGGGGGCTCATCTGGGATCTAGGTATCCACTGGCTTGATTCTATAGCTCTGGCAACCTTGGCAATCTCTGGTGGTGAGTACTAAAGATTTTAAGTCTGTAATGCCTTTTTTCTGAGGACCCAAGAAAGGAGAAACTGGATGTAGTATTACTTCTAGGGTCATAGGGAGATGAGAGAATTCTCAACCCCTTATCTGGCCTCTGGGCTCCCATGTTGGAAGTGTCTGAGGCATCAAGTTTCTGAGACTTAGCTGAGGAAGCAGTTGTTCTAGTGGCTCTGAGTGGAGACAGCACTACAGAAGACAGATTTCAATGAATCAGCTCAACTTTATTCCAGAGTATAAGGAATATCTAAGATTGGGGGGCCTGAGGACAAACCCTAATTTCCATTGAATGCCATGCTCTTATCACAAGGCTTGTTATGGTGCAGTAGGGTCCTATAACAGAACTCCTAGCCCAAGTCCTCTTAGCAGGAATCTGTGTCAATGGTCAAGCTAAAGGTGAATCAGATGCCTGATTTAGGAGCAGCTTTCAGATAAGGTCAGCCCTCCAGGCTCAGGAACATTGTTCAGATAAGGGCATGTAGAGAACAGGAAGCCTTGCTGGGAAGGGAGAGAGTTTCCATATTACTGAGTTTAGAGAAAGCTGCCAAGCTATGTCAGACTGTTAGGAAAGTCGACCTAGGGAAAGGCATGACTCATTCCTTCATAGTGACCCCCAAAAGCCCTTGTCCCCTCCTGGGACAAGACTTGATGCACAAATTGAGAACTCAGATTATCCTCAAAGATGATACATAAACACAGACTTTCTCGGAAGAGAGTCCCAACTCTGTAATCTTTGTTACTCTTATCCTGGAGAAATAATACCTCCTTAATTCACCAGGAGAGGGAGCCAAGAGATGCCCCTATTAAAGAAGCTTCAATTAAAGTTCCAACTGGTGTGGGCAGACTATAACCCACCCAGATTAGCACAGCACTTAACTCCAATCATAGGCAGCTGAAGCCAGGAGCAGCACCTGCCTGGGTTAAACAATACCCGATGTCATATGAGGCACACAGAGGCATCAGGACTTACATTACTTTAGGGAGGTGGTAGTTCTGGTCCCCTGCCAATTTCCCTGGAACACTCCATCTCCCCCAAAACCAATGATTTCAGGTCCATCCAGAACCTGAGGGAGGCAAACAAATGTGTCGAGGACATACACCCCATGGTGCTAAACCCTTACACTTTGCTTTAGCCTATTAGCCCCAGCAAAAAAAAAAAAAAAAAAAAAAAAAAAAAAAAAAAAAAAAAAAAAAAAGCCTTGGACCTGAAGAATGCTTTTTTTCAGTATCCCTTTGGTCAAACAGAGCCAGCCCCTGTTACCTTCAAATGAACCAACCTAGATACTGGGTCCCATGGCCAGTTGACCTAGAATTGACTACCACAAGGATTTAAGAACTCAACAACCCTCTTTGATGAGGCCTTCTATGAAGACCTGGGTGAGTACTGTCTCAGAGCTCTTCAGGTCACACCTCTGTAGTATGTGGATGACTTGCTGGTAGTGGGTAAAGATGAAGCTTTCTGTCAAGAGGCCACTGAAGGACTATTGCAGACCCTACAAAGTCTGGGATACCAAGTGTCAGCCAGAATGACTCAGTTTTGAACCAGGGCCGCTACCTACCTGGGATTCAAACTCCACAAAGGTAAAAGGGCTTTGTCTGCCTCCCACAAACCAGTTGTCTTGAGGCTCCTAACTCCCCTCACCAAGAGACAGGTGTGGGAATTTCTGGGAAGGGTAGGGTACTGCTCTGTGAGAGAGATTTCTCTCCAGGCAGTCTCCAGTTGGCAGCCTAATATAGACTCTCAATTCAGACTTTGGTTGTACTGAGTGGTCTCTGGTTTTTTGTTTGATTGTTTTTTTTTTACCCCACAACAAAGACAATGTTTCAATTATTAGCAACTATGCCCCAAAATGAAAGGGCACCCACATTTGCAAAGGAAATACCACTAAAGCTTAAGACACACATTGACCCTCACACATCCATAGAGGGAGATTTCAATACTCCACTCTTGCCAAAGGATAGGTCTTTCAAACAAAAGCTAAACAGAGAAATGTTGGAGCTAACAGATGTTACAAATGAAATTGAGATAACAGGTATCTACAGAACCCCAAACACAAAAGAATATACTGATTGACCATCCTGATTCCATCTTAGGGTAAAAAGCCGTTCAGTTATAAGGTCAGAAGAAGTTGTTTTTATTTGTTACAAAATTCAAGTTTGACTCACACATACTCTACCTTGATAAAATGGTGTTCTGCCAAAGAATCTTGAGATTTCTGTTTCTGGAATGGGGCTAGACTCACAGGTACTCGAGCCTGATAAGATAAGGCCTTCTGTCAAGGAAACTCCGCCAAAATGATCTGTCACATAATCTAGTCTGCACTTTACATCTGTAAAATTTGATTGGAAAATACTTATGTTACAAAATCCCAAGTTTATACTTTTTCTGTATAAAAGAAGCCTGAAAAGTTCACCCATACTGTGCTCCCAAATCCTGTTTTGAAGAGTTAGTCCTACGTTTCGCAAGTAAAGCTTGCCTAATGGACTTTAATTTGGCAGGTAGTTCTTGTTCTTGCCTCATAAGATTAGCATTTGGAGGCCCCAAAGACAGTGAAAGAAGTCAAAATATCACTATTTGCAGATAATATAATAGCATACATAACTAATCCCAAAAATCCTAATAGGGAACTCCTACAGCTGATACACACCATCAGCAAAATGGCTGGATACAAGATTAACTAAAAAAATATCAGTAGCCCCCTATATACAAATGACAAATTGATCAAGAAAGAAATTAGGGAAACAACACTTTTCATAATAGCCACAAATAATGTAAAGTATCTTGGGTTAACTCTAACCAAGCAAGTGAAAGATTTGTATGATAAAACTTCAAGTCTTTGAAGAAAGAAATTGAAGAAGTAAGAAGATGGAAAGATCTCCTATTCTCATGGATCAGTAGGATTAATGTAGTAAAACTAGCTGTCCTTCCAAAAGAAATCTGCAGATTCAACACAGTCCCCATCAAAATTCCAACACAATTCTTTATAGACTTTGAAGGGATAATACTCACCTTCATACAGAAAAACAAAAAACCCACACTGGCACAAACAATCCTGAACAATAAAAGAACTTCCATAGGTATCACCATCCCTGATTTCGAGCTGATTTGATTACTACAAAGCCATAGTAATCAAACCCACATATTATTGGTATAAAAACAGACACATTGATCAATGGGATCAAATCAAAGACTGAGACATAAATTTACACATCTATGGACACTTGATTTTTAGAGAAGAAGCCAGAGAAACACAATGAAATAAAAAAAAACACAACTTCAACAAATGTGCTGGTCTAACTGGATGTCTGCATGTAAAAGAAGGCAAATAAATCCGCATCTACACCCAGCACAAAAGTCAAGTCCAAGTAAACCAAAGACCTCAACATAAAACCATTTACACTGAGCCTGCTGTAAAACAAGGTGGAGAATAGATTTGTGTGCATTGTCACGGAAGACAACTTCCCTAGCAGAACACCAATAGCATGGACACTAAGACCAACAATGAACAAATGAGACCTCATGAAACTGTAAAGCAAAGGACACTTCAACCTACAATTTGCCCTGCCTTCAAGATGTGCTGATACAATGGAGGCACAGAACTTGAGGGAGTGGCCATCCAATGACTGGTCTAACTTGAAGCCCGGGCCACAAGAGGGAGCCCATGCCTAACACTGCCTGGAAGACCAGGAACCAGTGACTGGATAGGTCACAGACCTAGGATAGAACCATTCTGCTATACTCATAGATCAGTGCCTAGTCCAGTCATCACCAGAGAAGTTTCCCCCAGCAACTGATGAAAGTAAATGCAGAGACCCACAGGCAAACAAGAAACCCCATGGAAGAGGGGGAGGAAGGATTATAGGAGTCAGAGGAGTCAAGGAAAATAGAAAAACATGGCCCACAGAAACAACTAAGCAGGTCTCATAGGGGTTCACAGAGACTGAAGTGAAAATCATGGAGCCTGTATGAGTCTGACCCAGGTCCTATGCATATATGTTATGATTGTTAGCTTGGTCTTCTTGTGAGAACTCCTAACAGTGGGGGTGGGGGGGGGTATCTCTAACTGTTTTGCTTGCTCTTGGGACCCTCTTCCTCCTACTGGGTTGCCTCATCCAGCCTTGATGTGAGAGGGTTTGTGCCTAGTCTTTCTGTAACTTGTTATGCCCTGTTCAGTTGAGATCCCTTGGAGTCCCACGCTTTTCTGAAGAGAAATGGGGGAGAGTGAATCTGGGGGAGAGGGGAGGTGAGGGGATGAAACTGAGAGGAGAAGAGGAAGAGGAAACTGAGGTCCGGATGTATTACATGAGAGAAGAATAAATTTTAAAAGGAAAGAAGGAGAGAAAGGAAGAAAGAAAGAGGGAAGGAAGGAAAGAAAGGAAGGAGGGAAGGAAAGAAAGGAAGGAGGGAAGGAAAGAAAGGAAGGAGGGAAGGAAGGAGGGTGTCTGGGTCAGTCCAACAAAAGGCCAAGATATTTTGTGACTGGTGATCAAGATGATTGAAAAAAGGTGTCTTTGAGGTCTAGGAGAGAAAAATGACAGGTCCCTGAAGGGATGATAGAAAGGAAAGGTCTTAGGTACTGTGGGGTAGAGAAGAATCACTACAGGGTTAATAAGTTGGATATTCTGACCCAAGCAGTAGGTTAAGGTTTTTTTTTTTCTGTGAAAATAGCAGCACTAAAGGGAGAAGACATGGGGCATGTGGTGGTTTGAATAAGTATGGTTTCTATGAATTCACGTATTTGAAGGCTAGGCCTGTAGGAAATGGCACTATTAAGAGATGTGGCCTTGTTGGAGGAAGTGTGCCACTGTAGTGGTGGGCTTTGAGGTCTCGTTTATGTCACACCCAGTGTGACACATAGTTCACTTCAAGATGAAGATCAAGATGTAGAACTCTCAGCTCCTTCTCCAGTACTGTGTCTGCCTGCATGCGGCCATGGGGAAGATTGGAAGAGCCAGGACATTAAACAAATAACTGAGCTGCTAAGATGCATAATGCTTAATAAGCAATTCAGCATTCCTAAAAGAATATTCAATAATGTCTCCAAAAAAAAAAAAAGTCCTCCTCACTACCAGCAGTAAAAACCCTGAAGGGTCTCAAGTTCAAACAAATGATAAAGACTTTCTGGCTTCATCTTGGATGTTCGGCACCCCACACCCCTGCCTTTCTGCCTTCATCTTGGATGTTTGGCACCCCACACCCCTGCCTTTCTGGCTTCATCTTTGATCTTAGGCACCCCACACCCCTGCCTTTCTGGCTTCATCTTGGATGTTCGGCACCTCACACCCCTGCCTTTCTTCTTCTTACTCCTTTTGGTTGGATACGTGGGCACTTTTTTAAGGAACGTGGAAGCTGGCAGAAGACAGATGGCCAAGGTTACTTATAGAATAAATAAATAATATGAGCCTATAGGGGCCATACCACACTGAGGTTTTGTTTTGTAATCTTTATATTCTAGAAACTAACCATCTGTCAAATATTTAATGGATAAATTTTTCAGCCATTATGTAGGCCACTTCTTCATTCAATTGTCTTTGCTGTACACAAACTTTTAAAGATATCATGAGATTTTGTTTTGTTTAGTTTTTTCTTATCCGTTTTCAGTTTGTGAAAAATCAGTCTCTACATTGAAGATTTGTATACTCTTTTTTTTTGTATACTGGTATTTATACACTATGCTTCAATTAAGCAAAATCATTACTTAAAATACAGAGGTGGGCAGTTTGAACCTGGAGTTTGAACCAGAACTGCAGGTTAGGATGTAAACCAGCCCACCCAACTCTGGAACTACATAAACCTGGTCCCAAAACCCAACTTAAAAACCTCTAGAGTTAGTCCTCTTCTGCCACCTGCTCACCTATCAGCCAACCCACCCACTGTGCAGATCTGGGAAATGCATACAGTCAAACCAGAACTTTAGATAGTGATTTCCAGAACCAGTTCAGCCCTCCCATATACACACATTGTCATCACCTCCCCTTCTAAGATCATCTGGGACAGTTTGGAATCCAAACGCAGGGTCCTAACCAGAAATCCACGAAGAAACTTCCAGAGCCTGCTCACCAGTCTGCCCAATTCTCTGCCACCCCACTCACTACTGGTCCCAAGGAATGTATGAAGGCCAAGCTAGAATTCCAGTTAGGGACATCCGTAGCCAGTCCCCCCACCTATATGTTCTTTTCTTAGCCACACTACCAATAATACCAATAATGTTCTAGGATCTAGTTGTGGTCGTAGCAAATAAAGATCCAAGCACGCATTTGAGAAAGGCAAGAACAGGTATCTATCCCAAGAAATACCGTAAACAACCTAATTCCAGGTACCTACATCTCATGGCAAAAAACATAAACCAGGTCAGCGAGGTCCCTGGCCAGCAAGGGAACCTGACCCTGTTCCTGAAGACCCATCAGAGGGAACCTTCATCTGGCGATGGATGGAGATAGAGACAGAGACCCACATTGGAGCACTGGACTGAGCTCCCAAGGTCCATATGAGGAGCAGAAGGAGGGAGAACATGAGCAAGGAAGTCAGGACCACGAGGGGTGCACCCACCCACTGAGACAATGGGGCTGATCTATTGGGAGCTCACCAAGGCCAGCTGGACTGGGACTGAAAAAGCTTGGGATAAAACCGGACTCTCTGAACATGGCGGGCAATGAGGGCTGCTGAGAAGCCAAGGACAATGGCACTGAGTTTTGATCCTACTGCACGTACTGGCTTTGAGGGAGCCTAGCCAGTTTGCATGCTCACCTTCCTAGACCTGGATGGAGCGGGGAGGACCTTGGACTGCCCACAGGGCAGGGAACCCTGACTACCTTTTGGACTGGAGAGGGAGGAGGAGAGGAGTGGGGGAAGGGGGAGGGAAAAGGGAAGCAGGAAGGAGGCAGAAATTTTTAATAAAAAAATAAAATAAACCACCAAGACAGTATGCCTCCAGAAACAAGGACCTCCGTTGTAATATTCCTCGAGAACAGTAACTTAGCTGATACACAAGGAATTCAAAATCACAGTTACAGAGCAGGATCCTGTACGTTCTTCACAGGTAATCAGATGGAACTAGCAAGGATTATATTGAGTGAGGTAACCCAGATCCCAAAAGACAAATCTCAAATGTATGCTCTCATCTGTGGTCCCTGGCTCCAAGTCCTCAGATATAAGCATATTTCTCATTCTCATTAAAGAAAGTTCTTTTTTGCAACAGGTGAAACTATTTAAGAAAACTACACCTGAGCAAAAATGTAATGAACAAGAGATCAGCCAGGTAGTGTCTGTCCCAACTGATACATCTGCAGCACATTCCTGCACTTAAGGGTCAGGGTTCTTTGTGGAAGAGAGGGTAGAAATATTTTAAGAGCTGGAGGAGCAGAAATTTGCTGTGGGATTGTGTCTTCTTGAAATTCAAGGAGGGAGGGTGCACCTATGAAATCTTATCATCATGGCTGCCTCATCCAAACCTGAACAATGGCACCAGCGCTAACCTGATATGGGGAAAGGATGTGGGGCCTCAACCCTAGACAAGAGCTCTCCGTTGTAACCACTCTGGCAGGTCAGTTAGTCTAGGGGTTGTAACCTGCCTGGCAGGTCAGTTATTCCAGGGTCCTGGAGAGGCGCTATCTGAAAAGACATGGGCAAGAGAGAGGAAGGAGGCCAAGCAAGATGTTGTCAAAGCCTTCGTTTATTAGCGTAATGGCAGCAGCTTATATAGCCCTTGGATGAGGAATTTGGCTTGAGATGGGGGCATGGGCATGGGATCTTGCCGGGGCAGCAATGGTCACAAGTCGACACTTGGTCACAAGTCGGTCACGAGGTCACGAATCGACACACCTAGTGTTCTCTATGCAAGCAAAATCGTTCCTTTTGTGATTCCAACTAAAAACAGTTCTCTAGATAGTTGGAATGTGGGGCAGGTTCCACTAACAGATAGCTCTCAAGATAGTTGGGTGTGGGGTGGGCTCCGCCAACAAACAGTTCTTAATACAGTTGGGGTGTGGGGCTCTCTGCAAACATCCCCAGGACAATGGTCCCTGCTATAATCTTTGGGAAAATGGCTCCTGACACTCCGCAACTGGGGAATGCCAAGAACAGGAGAGATGATCTTCCTCAGAGAATAATGTAGAGAACCCCCCACCTCCCTCAAAAAAGATGTTAAAAGTTTTTTTTTCTTTATCTTTCCTTTTTTTTTTATTTTTGGTTTTTTTGAGACAAAGTTTCTCTGTAGCTTTGGTGCCTGTCCTGGAACTAGCTCTTGTAGACCAGGCTGGCCTCGAACTCCCAGAGATCCACCTGCCTCTGCCTCCTGAGTGCTGGGATTAAAGGTGTGTGCCACCACAAGATGTTAAAAGTTGAAAGGAAAAAAATCAAGTCACATATAAAGGAACTATTGGAACATCTGAATTAAAAGTTTAAGTGGTGAGTCCACTTAAACCCCATTTGCTATGGAGCCTCTGGTTGAACTAATACTTGGTAGCTTCCGACTCAGGTAGTCCTCCTGCCTTAGTTGCCTGATTTTTTCTAAAATAATTTTTTAATAAAGCGTGCAGAGCAACATCTCAAATGGGAACTCTGCACAAACATAAAGAAAAGAGAGAAGTTTAGAGTGGTGAATGTATAATTCCAGCACTCAAAAGGTTGATGGCTCAGGAGTTCAAGGTCATCCTTGGCTACAGAGCAAGTGTCAGACCAGCCTGGACTGCATGAGACCTTGTCTCAAAAAAGAAAGAAAGCAGCAGGTGAAATAGGTCAGCAGGTGGAAGGAGGTGGCACCGAGCCTGATGCCAGGACCCATATAATATAAGTTGTTGTCTCTGATCTACACTGAAGCGTGGAAGGAAGGAAAGGAGGGAGGGGGAGGGAATATCGGGAGAGAGGGAGGAGGAGGAGATGAAAGGAGGGAGGGAGGAAGGCAGGCAGGCTGGCCAAAGATACACAACTGTTCTGTATTTACTGCTTGTATGTTTATCACCAGGAAAAAGCAGGACAGAATGGTATGAACAACCACCACTGATTCCAAAGCCAAGCTAAAGACCCACACTCAAATTGTAGTTATGACATTTATTTACTTTGCAACTATATGCAAATCACATCACTTTTCTAAGGCTATTTCTTTAACCATACACTAAAAACTATGAATGACTTCATATCCCAAGTGTATGAATATCACCTTGGTAAATTCTTTTTTACTTTTTATTTCTTTCACATCTCCGGAGATGGTAAAACAAAATTATTTGTGTATATATGAAGTATGTGTGCCTATATACACATTTCTGTGGGCATGCACATGCCATGGTACATGTGTAGAGATCAGAGGACATTCTTGGGTGCTGTCCCTCACTATCATGTTCGAGACAGCCATTTTTGGATGCATACACTGATTACTGGGATTTTAAGTGCGCATACCTTTGTTTCTACTTTCTTATCTTGTAACACACGCCTTATGAGTATAGAAGCCTGAGCTCTATGAAACTCCAATTTCCCTTTTTAGAAACATTGTTTAGGGTCTATAAACTCTTCCCAAAAGGTTTTTCTGTGGGTGTTGGCTGGGAGCTTGACGACATGTCTACAGCCTTCTACGACTTGCAAAGTCTGTGATCCACAAGTCTTTTATATGAACAACAGTGTTTGCTTTTTACATCACCTCATACAGTGTACTTTACTCTCTAGATTATATGCATCACAATCTAAGTGCTAGGCAATAGTTATATAATGTTGAAGGACATTATATAAGGATAAGAAGATAAGCCCCCACCATGTCTAGTACAGACATGATTTTTTTTCTTGTGTGTGTGTGTGTGTGTGCATAAAGTGTGTGTATGGATATGTATGCCATGACACGCATGCTGAGGTCAAAGAACAACTCGTGAGTTCAGCCCCTTCCATCTTTATGTAGACGGATCAGACTCACACTGCCAGGCTTCTAGAAGGCACCCTCACATGTTAAACCATTTCGGGCCATGACACAACTTTTAAGAAATATCTTACATTTGTATGAGTTCACACATGTAAGATCTACACATACAGAAGACCACGATTTCTCCTTCTTACCCTCCCTAATCAGAAACACACAGCAAGGAACTTCAGCTCATCCTAGGCCAGAGCATACGTTATAATATCCATTACACATTACAGCATGCTTGTTTTTCAGAGCAGGAAATTGTCACTGGGCACAATATTTTAGGTCGCCACTCTTAGCACGTTTATGCCATATATTGTTTCCTGAAATCCTCTGTTAACTGGTTGGCAGTTACTTATGTTTATCATTGGAAATACATCTTTTTATCTGATTGTTTTTATGCCTTTATTTTTAGTAGTTTTACTATGATATGCTAAGTATGTTTTCTATATAGTCATCCTTCTTGGTACTTAAAAAAATTCTTGGCCCGTAAAAGCTTCTTGAATCTGTGTACAATCCTTAACCAGTCATGGAAAAGACCTCTAGTAAATATACCAACTCATGGCAATTAAATAAATTATGCTGAATGATGAAGGTATCAGAGAAGAAATCAAGAAAGAAATGAAAGTCTCCCAGGAGCTAAATAAAAACAAAACATAATGCAACAAAACCACTGGACATACTGAGAGTTGTTTTAAGAGGAAATTTATGACTCTAAGCGCCTACATTAAAAAATTAGAAAGAGAACGAATAAAGGACTTAATGGTGCCACTCCAGAAGTTGGGAAAATAAGAGCAAACCAAGCCCAAAGCCAGCTGACTGGAAGAGATAATAAATACCTGAGCAGAAATCAAAGAAATAGAAACAAAGAATTAACAAATCTAAGAGCTAGTTCTTTGAGAAGACAAAACTGGCAGATCTTTGGCCCAACTTACCAAAGGAAATAGGGCAAGGATCCAAATGAACAGAATCAGAAATGGATAGGGAAAGATTTCAACAGACACCAAATAAATTCAGAACAATATAAAATTAATATTTTCCCCATGAGAAGCCTTACCCTCTCTGAGGAGTGGATGGGGGTGGAATGGGGGGGAGGTGGAGGGGGTGGGAGGAGGGGATGGAGTGGGAACTGGGATTGGTATGTAAAATTCCAATTAAATAATAATCAAAAAATTAGAATAATTTTTTATAATATTATTATTTTATAATAATAATTTTAATAAATTATTTAAATTATTTAAATAATAATAATTATTTTATAAATAATCAAAAAACCTGTATCCCATGAAGCTGGAAAAACTCAAAGATAATTTTCTAGGTTCAGCTAAACGACCAAAATTACAGCAAGTAGAAGTCATCCTAAACCTGCGTTGTAGGAGTCTTCTCTGGTAGATGCAATATCACAACATCAGAAGTTACACCCATCAAGTCTTATCAACATGACTGCACAAGTGTGAGGTGAACAAGGATGAGCCCAATGCACGGGCCACACCGGCTGTCGAAAGGCCCAGGAGGCCTCAGCCCTACACAAACAACTACAGGCAACTGAGTAAACCTGGGAGTAGGAGAGGTGGTGCTCCCCAGAGAAGACAGCGCCAGTTGGTTGTCCAGTGCCAAGTGGTCATCCCTGAAAACATACAAGTAGATAATATTTAGAAATACACGCATGCACACACACACTCACACACATACACACACCCACACACGAGAGAGAGAGAGAGAGAGAGAGAGAGAGAGAGAGAGAGAGAGAGGGAGGGAGGGAGGGGGAGGGGGAGAGGGAGAGGGAGAGAGAGAGAGAGAGAGAGAGAGAGAGAGAGAGAGAGAGAGAAGGAAGAGACAGAAAGGGGGAAGGGGAGAACTGGGGAGAAGCAGGAGAGGGAGATGGAAAAGGGAAGGAACTCAGGCTGGAAGCTGAAGATCAGCCAGCCAGCCTCAGCCAACAGGGGAGGGAGTGGGCTTGGCTTGTCTCTTAAAGAGACAGAACAGATCATTACACTGTCCACACGTGAAAACTGGGACGTATGCAACAAACACTACATCCCCTCCCTGAAGAAAAATGAACTTTCTCGTCCAGCAAGACAATAGCTCCTCCTTTATTCATGCTGGGAGGCGTGGTCTCATATAGGTGTTTAGAGCCATTGTGAGCTCCCCCGCACACAACGACTAGGTCTTGGCCAGAAAACAAGTGCCCCTCCGCAGCCTCTAGTCCTTGTCTTCTTTCCCTTCCCTCTCCAGCCAATCTCCCCGAGGAGATTGATACAGACACCCCAGTCAAGGCAGACCCCTCAACAGTCTTTAGCGCTCCTAGCACTTTGGACAGCTATGATCTTTGTATTGACTGCTTCCCACTGGAAAGGTGGGAAGTGAGGGGGTGAGTGGCAGAGTTGGGGAGTCAAAACAAAACTTCAACTAAAACGGAGAGCTGCACTCATCTCTGGGCCTAGCATAAACATTCCAAAGGCGACGTGATTTACGTGAGCCTGTGAGCCTGTTTCACCTGGTCTGAAGGCCAGAGAGTTTGAGTTTATTGTTCTTTCAAAGTTGTTAACCGAGACAGGTGTGGCTACAAAGCAAGAAATCCTGACCTAGGGTGTGGTTACTTGGTGTTTTGGACGTTAAGACGGCCGACAGAGGTGCTTCCTCTCCACCCTGACCAAAGGTCAGAGAATTCAAGCATACTTTTGCTACTTCTGTTAAAATTAGAGGTTTGAAATGGGGAGTGGCTGCCCCACAGGAGCATTAAATGTCTTACTCCAGATCCCTGGATTTTAGGAAATGCTCGTCATTAGGCATGGTGCCGACAAGGGCTGCAGGTGACAAACATTAAGCCACTCAAGTGGTACATGTTTTCTCTGAACTGCCATTAACTAAAGTGATGGTCGTTGATCCCGTTTCTAAACAAGTATGAATCACCGAGGTAGCTGAGGGCTTTCGCTTCTATTTACCTTAAAGGGTCATAGGAATTTGAGATTTGACTCTTGGTAGAGATTAGCTAGCCCAGTAAACTAATCTTCCTAGAGCAGATTGTTCCTAATTAATTTGATGATAATATTAAAAAACACCACCTGTGCCCAAGATCGGAAGATTCAAGTCACCTTCACCTCACATCCCTCAGTCCCACAAATTAGGAACCCAGTGCGACAGAGACCACCATTTCTCATAAAAATACTTGATGCTCCTTTTGCCTTGCCCATCTAGTATTTATTCCTGTTCCCATGAAAGAATCCTGAGTTTGCCGAGTGGGGCAGGAAAAACTGCATTTACAAGGTGTTGTTCTTTTTTAAAAATGCTCCAAGATCCCCGCGGCAGTAGGCAGCAGAAATGCTGTAGGTCCCAAACGGTGGTAGCGGGCCATGTGGCAGCAGACAGCGGGCCCTGGGAGCAGCCAGTCCCAGGCAGAGACAGCTGCTGGTCCCAGAGCAGTGGTGGCGGGCCATATGGCAGCAGGCAGTGGGCCCCAGGCAGAGTGGGCTGCTGGTCCCTGAGCAATGGCTGGTTCCAGGCAGGGAGACACATGGCGGGCAGGCAGAAGACAGAAACATGGATAGACACGACATGCAGGGTGAGGTTGAATGTTTATTCAGGGGGTTATGGAGGAAGAAGGGTGAAGGGGGGGACAGAAAGAGAAAGAGAGAGAGAGAGAGAGAGAGAGAGAGAGAAGAGGAGACAGAGAAGGGGGGAAGAGAGAAGTGGGGAGAGAGGCAGATGGAAAAGAGAACGAGCTCAGGCCGGAAGCTGAAGATCAGCCTGCCTCAGCAGATGGGGAGGGGAATGGGTGTGGCTTGTCTCTTAAAGGGAACAAAACCATAACATTCCCAGGTCTTCCTTATAATAAAAAGCAGGCACGTCAAGGAAGCAGAAAAGGAAGGGCCCAAGATGGAGGTGGGCAGGTCAGAGGTAATGGGAGTGGGCGTGGCTTGTCCCTTAAAGCGACAGGAAAGCACAACACAAGGTGGGTTTTTTTTTGTTTTTTTGTTTTTTTTTGCCTGAATGTACACCCAAGTGTATGACAATTTGATCTAAACTGATTTTGAGGGGGTGGGTGGCAGGGTTGGGGAGTTAGTTAAAATGTGAGATTTGGCTTGTAGGTGTCTCTTTACTCCACACCCTTTCCTGTTTGAGACATTCTATCTAGGTATAGCTGTGAACATGGCTCACAGACAGAGCCGCAGTAACTGCCCTTCTGCCACAACTTCTCAGATGGAAGCAAGACCGGGTGACAGAGCAGACAGACTCTCGGGATACTGGGAACATCATGTACAGCGTCAGCGTTGAAGAGCCTATCTCCCGGCTTTGTGGCCAATCTCATTCGACAGGCCACTGTCAATCTCTTTTTTTCTTCTTCACCAGTTGATTGCACTGACATTGTGAGTGGAAACAGACAGGGCATCTCGTATGTAATGAAGACACAAGAAACCGCTGGCATGTTGCTTGGCAGAATTAGAATGTGATTTTGAAACATTTCAGAAGTGTGGGAAATAAATAATTATGAGGCCAGAACAGATATTTCATAACCCAGTGTTCTTGGAATTTTAACTGTTCGCTCCCTTAGGAAGGGCAAAATGTAGTATGATTTACATGCCTCGTACCTGTGAATCGATCTAGCACTATGTAGGAGACTAAGCAAGGAAGACTAAGTGAGTTCCAGGGTAGCCTGGGCTACAGAGTGACACCGTCTCAGATAAAACAACACAAGAAAAAGGAGAGCCTGGTGTGTTGACTCATGTCTGTAATTCCAACATTTCAGGAGGCCAAAGCAGAAGAATCATGAAGATGTAGCTAGCCTGGGCTACATAGGGATGCCATGTCTCACAAAACAAGACTTCAACTTAAACTTGTATTAAAAGGTGCTTGAATGAGAAATTAGTTTCTCAAGGCTCAAAAGCAAATAATGTATCATCTGAAGGATATTAATGGAAGTTATAAAGATTGATTTTCTCCAGATATTTACTTGTAAATAGAAAATTATATGTATCTGTTGGGGAAGTGTCTGATCAAACTCCCCTTTATGCTGTTTTGGTGTGTGTGGGGGTCAGGATATATGTATGTCATCAGCATGCAGGTGCCCCCCGAGTCCAGAAAAGGACATCAGGTTCGCTGGAGTTGCTGCTACACGCAGTTGTGAGTCACTCGATATCTGTCCAGCGATATTAAACCTGACACTGGAAGCTTTTTTTAAAAAAAATATTAATTTATTATGTATACAATATTCTATCTGTGTGTATGACTGCAGGCCAGAAGAGGGCACCAGATCCCATTACAGATGGTTGTGAGCCACCATGTGGTTGCTGGGAATTGAACTCAGGACCTTTGGAAGAGGAGGCAATGCTCTTAATCTCTGAGCCATCTCTCCAGCCCCCTGGAAGCTTTTACTAATCTCTATCTTAATGGTCCCCGGAGAAAATGGTAAGTTGTTGTTGTCTAACACTGAAAGTTATGTTAAGGAATATTTCTGAATTGATAGGAGATTTTTTTTGTTTTTGTTTTTTTTTTGTTTTGTTTTTTTTTTTTTTTGCACTTTCTGGAGAATGATCTACAACAGCCACAATTTTGGTTTCATGAGAGTTTATTAGGCAGTGAGCAAGCAGGAGGAAATAAACCGGCAAGCAGCAGACAGGTAGTATAATATCAGACACATGGTCCAGCAGGACCCACTGCGGAAGACACCCCCAAATACAAAGTCAGTGGGAGGCCCTGATCAACCAAGAGAAACCAGGCATGAAGTCTCCACCCAGGTGAGAGTCCCAAGTAGACATTCTGAACACTGCATTCTAATGTTATGGGATAAACAGTAGGCTCGTCTCTACCTTGAGAAACTACTTTGATTTACTTTCCAACAGTGTTCATGGGCACAATATTTTCAAATCATTTTACCCCCATTCTCAAATCCATAGCATTGGCACCCGGGCTGTTTGCTGTTCTCTGCTCTTTACCATAGATCCAGGGAAACCAGCCCAGCCCTGGACAACACTTTTGAGACAAACATGTGTGGGTCAGAAGTGAGGGGGCTAACCTCACCTCCACACCTGAGCTTCTCTGTCAGCTTAAACAGCACTTGCTAACATAATGTGTATTACAGAGGCACAATCTCCAAATTCCCTTCACCCATGGTTCTAGAACACAGTCTGTATATTTGGCAATGGTAAAATAAGTCTTTTTTTCTATATAAACCTAAGTTCACAGCAAGATCTCTTAATAAAATTACCTTTAAAGAAGTCTCAGCACTTTGGGGGATGGCAGAGGCAGGAAGATAACTACACATTCAAGGTCAGCCTGGGCTACACAGAGACACACACGGGGCAGCCATGCAGAACTAGTTAGGATGGTCTCTACACATCCTTCGACGTCACGGCGTTGTGGTGACACGGAAAGGGTTTACTCGACATGTCCTAGGATTTTATTCTCCATTTCTTCACCTGGAGAAACTGTTTCAAGACTGGGATCAACTATTTGTTCAGGAGAACATGTGGGGAGACACAGAAACACCTACATGCTAAACCTGTGCAGACCGAACAGGGGCGTCCGGGCAGAGCACAACAGTCCCAGCATCTCTGGGATGTTAGGTAATGGACACTTTTCCATATCATCTGCTTATACATTTCTATCTCCAAATTATCAGAATCTGGAATGCAGGTAAGAATGACATCTAGCATTTATCTTCAGGAACAAACCCACAGTACTTGGTTAGCAACAATGCACATATTTAGATAAACTAAAAAATTAAAAATATTCTGTTTTTTTTTAAATATTTATTTATTTATTATGTACACAATATTATGTCTGCATGTATGCCTACAGGCCAGAAGAGGGCTCCAGACCTCATTATAGATGGTTGTGAGCCACCATGTGGATGCTAGGGATTGAACTCAGGACCTTTGGAAGAGCAGGCAACGCTCTTAACCACTGAGCCATCTCTCCAGCCCTCTAAAAATATTCTGTTACTGGATGAGTTTACTTCATTCTCTGTGTATGAGTGATTTGCCCGCAAGTATGCATGTGCATCACACGCATGCGCGAGGCAGAAGAGGGCTTCAGATTCCCTGAAACTGCATCCACAGTGTGGGTTCGGGGGAATCTCATTGAGTCCTCTTGAAGAGCAGCCAGTGCCCCCACCTGAGGAGCCATCTCTTCAGCACCAAGAAAATTTAAAAATGCAAATGAGCTCTGTGGTCAAGAGCATCTGCTGCTCTTGTGTAGGACCTGAGTTCTGTTTCCAGACCACATCAGCTGCTTACAAATGTCTGTAATCCAGCTCAGGGATTGCTACTGCTGGGCTTGGCAGGGACCCGGGCTCAGGTCACACACACACACACACACACAGCACATACTAAAACAGCACAAACACATCTTTAAGAATACAGAGGGGCCGGGCAGTGGTGGCGCATGCCTTTAATCCCAGCACTCGGGAGGCAGAGGCACGTGGATCTCTGTGAGTTCGAGACCAGCCTGGTCTACAGAGCTAGTTCCAGGACAGGCTCCAAAACCAGAGAAACCCTGTCTCGAAAAAAAAAAAAAAAGAATACAGAGGGGACCCAGACTGACAGTGACAATCTTGCTTAATGTGACATGAAGTGACAAGAATCCAGTTCCTGATTTTGAAATGCAGGATTTTGGGGTTTGCATCTAGAACTGTTTGAACGCCATTCTGACAGCGGCCTCATGTAGTGATGCTGCTGCTGCTGCCTCTCACCCAGTGCAAACGGTTTCTTTCTTTCTGGTAGGAAGGACAGCTTGGCTCCTCCCCAGACGGGTTAGCAGCTAGTGGGCTATAGTCATCTTCCTATTTTTTAAAAACAGCGAACAACTCAACTTTATCATAAGCACTCAAAAACGCATGACTGCCTCAAATCAGCCTATGTTCCTTATTATAGATAAAAATGCAAAGGGAACGCTGGCCTAACTCCCAGACCCTAACTCCACACTTCCATTATTAGCCGTCCCCCCATGTTGTGGCCCCCTACTCTCATCCAATTTAGTCGATTTAGCACCCAGTCGTAATCTTCCATTAAGTCCTATGCAGATAATATCTCTCTCTCTCTCTCTCTCTCTCTCTCTCTCACACACACACACACACACACACACACACCAGACATAAAAATGTCTCGAAAAACCAAATAAATAAATAAATAAAAATAAGGTAGTAATAGTATTTGTAGATTTTGTCAACAGGAACAATTTTTTTCCCACTCTGACAGGATTATAGTTCTGTGTGTCCTTTGTATGTGGCCTTAGTTACTACATAAAACTTCCATCAAGCAACCTAGGTCTCAGACAAGCTGAACAATAGTGCCACACGAATAAAAGCGGTTATCTCCTACGTTAGCGCGCATAGCATTTATGATTAAGCAAGGAGATGGGTAAAGATAACAGGACAGTACTGGCACAGGAGTATCAACTATTACTGTTCTCACTTCCTCCAGAGCCATTTGCCTGGGCTTTCCATGTCTCTTACGCTTCTGAGTTGGGCATTCTTTAGTCGCTGGACACAAAAGACTTGAAATCTGTTGGAGCATGTCTGCCCACTGCTCCAAGGCACTGACTCTGAGAAAAGCTGCCTACAGGGTTTACTTGATTGGTAAAGATGGAAAACAAAGGGTAAGGCAGGTCACAGGAACGCAGCCTTCAAGTCCCCCTTTCCAGAGTTAAAGCCTTGTGTGGCTAAACAAGCACCCCAACTCCTAGCCTATTTAAAACTCAAGGTTCAGATTAGTCTCTTCATTACCAGGGATATCAGATTGGTTGGGGAGTGGGGAGCTCAGGAATAGACCTGAGTTCAAAGGTTAAATATAGCACTCTGGTGTCAGGAAGAGCCGTGCCACAACCAGAGAACTCATTATCGATTGTTTTGCTCTTTCCATTCCAGGAGAGCATTTGACTTCTGTACTAGCACCTCAACAACTCTGAGTGGGAGCTATTTTGAGTCACGATTTTGTCAGAAAAAAATCAATTCAGTTCCATTTTCTGTAGGTACTATATAGGAAATAAATCCTTTTAAATGGAAGACAACCGTGCACATCATGTGTGATATCAATTCTAATTGTCCAAATAAGAACGCGTCATTGTCTGCTCTCCATATTCAAAATGAAACCTGAGAACTTGTCCCACACCTCTGGCCAACCAGGACAGTGCAGTCCAAGCCTGGGGACATTCAGGAGGCTGGCTCTGTAGCTTTGCTGTTAGAAGGAAATCTGCCTGCAGTTTTCTGTAGACGCTCCCTAAAGAGAACAAACTGATGTTCTAGCTTGTGAAGTCAGAACTCACAGTTCACTTAGGTAAAACTATCCCAGGACTGGTAATCCAGACAAGGTCAATAAAATTATCAGCTTCCTCATTTAATGGACATCTTGCCTTAAACAGCAAAGTTGCAAATACTTGCAGAACCATTGGGAAAACCAGTGCTGTGGAGTCAGCGAGCGAGAGGCCATTCCGTGTCTGAGCTCCCACTCTGACCAGGGAGTGCATCCGCAAACCACAAGGAGAGCAGTTCTTACAAACACATTGATTGAGCCCCAGCTCAGCAGCAGAGTTTAGGCTCAGTTTCTCTCCTTCTGTCAGAATGCTAACATTCTGTGTGTGTGTGTGTGTGTGTGTGTGTGTGTGTGTGTGTGTGTTTGGTGAGGATTGTGGTTTAAACCAACACTCAATTGGCAGATTAGAAAATAATCAGATTAGAAAGTCTGAGCATGTAAAAAGTAATGCAGTTCAGATGGTTTTACTTCAATGCAGGGTTAATGAACATGGTTTTCATTTTGAAAATGGTGGAGATAGCAAGGTGGTGGTGGCGCACGCCTTTAATCCTATCACTCGGGAGGCAGAGGCAGGCGGATCTTTGTGAGTTTGAGACCAGCCTGGTCTACAAGAGCTAGTTCCAGGACAGGCTTCAAAGCTACAGAGAAACCCTGTCTTGAAAAACAAAACAAAACAAAAACAAACAAAGAAAAAAAACCCCAAAAACAAACAAAAAAAGAAAAGAAAATGCTGGAGATCAAACTCAAGTCTCACAATGTGAGGTAAGCCTCTTCTAGCACATAAATCCAACGAGTTTACCAGCGTTTAGGTTTGGGGGCAGCAAACAAGGCCTGCCAAGACAAACTGTGGCGCATTGCGATAGTACCATTGTGTCAGGGGTCTCTGTATACAGGATCCCCTGCAATCGACTAGTACTTTAAATGGGCCCTCCTTACAGCTCTTCCAGGGAACAATTTTCTGGCATAATCTAAACAGTTTAAGACACATCAGATGTCCTTCCTGACCACGCCACTGTAATAGTGGGAACGTGGCACAAGGCCACCGTTACCACCTGTCCAACGTACCCTCAGGGGACTTAGGGTAGCTAATCTATGTCTGTGCAATGTGCAAGTGAACATTCTCTGACAAGGTATTTGGGCGATAAAAAGAACCCGCTAGGCCGGGCGGTGGTGGCGCACGCCTTTAATCCCAGCACTCGGGAGGCAGAGGCAGGCGGATCTCCGTGAGTTCGAGGCCAGGACACGAACCAAAAGCTACGGAGAAACCCTGTCTCGAAAATAAAATAAAAAAAAAAAAAACCCGCTAGTTTCAAGGGCGGCAAATAACTCTTAGCCACAACTATGGATTACAGACATCCGCGTCCATTTACACCCATGGAGGCGGGGCTCGGCCTGCTCAGCGTCTGCTCCACAGCTTCTTCTCATAGTCTGGCCTTCACAGCTGCGGCAGAAGCCTGGAGACAGCCCATCTCTCTCTCAGTCCCTTCTTCCACCAACTCCTGGGAGCTCCAGTTTTCCTTAAACACAAATCAACTGCCGGCCGGTGGTGGCGCAGGCCTTTAACCCCAGCACTTGGGAGGCAGAGGCAGGTGGATCTCTGAGTTCTTGGCCAATATGGTCTAAAAAGTGAGGACCAGGACAGCCAGGGCTGTCTCGAAAAACAAAAATAAAAATCCCGACCCCCCCCCCCAAAAAAGGCAAATGTGCCTTTAAAACACCATCCATTAACGCTTAATGTTGCTTTCTAGTGACCAAGTCTCTTTTAGATCAAGATGATTTCTGACATCACCTTGTATATTTAACTGCTCATGTTCTCCAGATCACAGCCCACAGAAAGAAGGCTGCAAGCAGGTCTGCAGGTTTCAGCCCCCTTCTGTTATGTGCTGTCTGTGCAAGCACAGAAAGGAGCCCCGTCTTACTCAGTTTCTGCATCTTCAAATGGGATTAGAGGGGACGGACTGTGGCTCGGTGAGCACGTGTACTTGCTTTTCAAGTATGAGGCCTGAAATTGGATCCCAGGGACCATGCAATGTCAGGCATGGAAGGGTCTGTCTGTAATCCCAATGTTCCTTCGATGAGATGGGAGGCAGAGAGAAGCATCTCGAAGTTTGCTGGCCAGTCAGTGTGGCAAACAGCAGCGGGGAAGGCCTTGCCTTGGCAAGAGAAGATGAGAACTGACATGGGAGGTCACCCTCTGACCTCCACACACACACACACGACATGGATGTTCAGGTGTGAATGCATGCTTTCATTATACATTAAAAAAGTTTTAAAGTTGGGAATTAGGCTACACAGTCGTGATGCCTTTGCATTGAAGCGTGAAACACAATATCCCAATGGGTGCAATGAAGGCGCTCAACAGCCGTTTAACTGGACTTAAGGTCTATCCAACCGAAAAGAATGCCTGGTCCTGGAGACCTAGCCAACTGCCTAAAACTAGTCAGGTCCTGGATCTTAGAAGAGGACATCTTACTGTCACTTATTCAATCAGCATGATTGCTAACTGCGTTCTACATCCCTATCCTTGTGTCCACAGAGTAGGGTTAACTTCCCCCTCATTACGTAGCTTCCCTTCACAGCAGATGGAAGACTCCTACAGAAAACTACGATGGGTCAAAATGCAGAGAACAGATGGTGGGGTGCCTAAGCCCTCTGGATACATCTACAACACAACCCCTGCACCTAAGGCTCCGGGAACATTAGGGAAGGAACAGATTCGAAGAGCCAGAGGGTCAGGGAGACCGCTGTGAGATTTTACCTCCTAAAAATAAGAGGAAGGCTGGCCCCATGATACCGCAACAATATGGCTTCGTAAACAAGCTGGAAGAAGGACACAATAGACGTGCTGAAGTGGAAGGAAAAATCCCACTGGGCCCTACACTCGAGAGCAGTGACTCACAGCCTTCCTGATGCTGGGACCCTGTAACAATAACAGCTGGCCATTAACTTGAGGGAGGATGAGGGACCGTGGAAGAAGCAGGCAGAAGGGGGAGAAATGATGTAATCAGAGTTTAATTTAGGAAGTGTTTGGAGTCTAAGAATAAGTAGTAGAAGATTTAAGTTCATCACAGGTACACTCAAGCAGCTGATAAAAGTTAATAGTATGAGCTAATGTAGGGGTGAGAGCAGAGGCAGGCTGATCTCCAAGTTCTACGTCTGCCAGGGCTACACAGTGAGATCTTCTCTCCAAAACAAAAAACTTACTGTCACTGGCTAATCTGATATACGGGAAATAGGGTCAAGAAGGTTGGATACAGCTCACTTCTGCTGGATTTGAACACTGAACATAAAGAATCCAACTACAAAGCCCTTTTTTCTCCCATCCCATGGCCACTAAAAAGTGTTCTCAATTACTTCTTTTACTCAGAGAATTTTACTTGCTCCTACTCCGTTACTGTGTTCTCTAGAATGGTTTCCCTGTACAAGTCATTCTTTTTTGCTTCAGGTGTATACACTGCTGCGCCCCCTTAACGGACTCAGTCTGAGTGTCCCATGACAATGGATGCGCACAGGCGGCTGCAGTCTGGGCTCTTCACACGGACCGCCCACAAGCACTACTCTACAGTCCCTAACTTAGGACACCAAGTCTCCAGAACCATTCCAGCATTAGCTAAATTCCTTATTCTCCATTCATCTTCATCCCAATTTAAAAGTCTACCTCTGTGGTCATCTCTAGACAGTGCTAGCTGGATAAATCCTGCAACTCAATGTCATATTCAGAGCCATGCTTGGCCTTATCCCTATGCCCTTTCTCTAACACGGCAAGACCCACCCCTAGTCCCTTTCCTCCCATCTCTTGGCTTTGTTACTACCCAGACTTATTCACTGATGCATTACCACTAAGAGTATGCAACTAACTTCTTCCAAACCAATGAGTGCCACTAGGCCTGCCACACGATCAGGCAGGTGATGTTATACATAATGCTTTCAAAATGAGAAATTGAATATATCACCTGACAGTCTCCACCATTCCGACTTTCATATCACCTGATAGTAATCTTTATGAATGACCTAATTTGTACCATTCCAAAATTTTCATTTTCTTTTGCTGAGAATGTTTCCTTCTATTCCAACAATTAGTTTAACAAGTCTACTTCTTAAGTCCATCTAAATTCTGTTAGTTGTAATTCTAACAATTTAAACTTTGTCCTTGGAAACAGGTTCCATCCACCACCCCAACTTTACCCCTTTGGTTGGCAGGCAATCATTATTCACTAAACGAATTAGAAAAACATTTAAAATTCATTAAATTAAAATAACTCACAAAAATTGTAAGATTCAGTTCTCATTAGTGGACCTCCCAATGTCATTTGGTATAGTCACACACCTTTCTCTGATCCTTCTGGGTCTCCCTTGTCTCTTCCTTGCCAAAACTCTGCTGGTTCACTTTCTTCTGTCCACAAGAGCTGGTGTTCCACAGGCTTAGCCACTTGACCACCTTTGATTTTCTACATACATGTATGACAAGTCGGCCACTACCACTAGAGATCTCTACTTAGTGTTAAAACTGGTAAATGCCCAAACTTTTTCTTGTAGTTGTTCCTCAATTCTAACAAAATACATTAAATGCCCAAATGATGAAAGACAATGTTTCCCTTAAAGGTATTTTTAACCCAGAACTGAGGTAGGAACAAGGGAGCTCTTCACCTCGACCTACAGAAGCTCAAATTCAACACTGACCCTTCAACCTTACTTCTGCATTAGCTTGGCGATTAACACTGCCATTGGCATAAATTACCAAAGTCAAAATCTTACTTCAATATCTACTATTTCTCTCTACTAAATCCCTCATAGGCACTTCAACACCTTTTGATCCACCACCTTTAAGAACTTGGACAGGAATGCATGATACCCCTCCAGTGACCCATTCCAAATGCTTTCTAAAACTAAATAATTATAATTTCTTATTTTAAACTTTGGAGCTCCCCAGCGCCCACCCAGCTCTGAATCTCTTTCTGTATATATACACTCTTCCCTTCACAAACATCCATTCCTAGAACTTCTGGTCCAGTCCCTCCTACTGATGAGTGTCATAACCTTTATAAAATGCAACCCCCGCCATTCTATTTTTCCTACTGCCTGCATCTCCCTCCTTCCCCATAATCCACAATAATCAAATGCCATCAAATATTCTAGATTTTTCTAGTACCATTCTAACCAGTGTTTTCTTTCCTAAATGACTGGGACAATTATCCTACCAAGACTTCTTCAATTATCCACTGTGTATTTACTCACTAATGGAAACTTCAAACCCCAAGAATCTCATTCCCTGGCCCCAACGCTATATGCCAACTTAATGCTTATGGCAACATCCAACACACGTGGGTCTAAGACACCAGATGAACTAGCCCTTGCTTACTTTGCCTTGTTTACACTTTATCTTTACCATCTTTCCACCATTTTCTCAAAAGCATCTCCTATAAGACCCTTTAAAATGCATTTTCTCAGCCAGGCGGTGGTGGCGCACGCCTTTAATCCCAGCACTCGGGAGGCAGAGGCAGGCGGATCTCTGTGAGTTCGAGGCCAGCCTGGTCTACAAAGGGAGTTCCAGGACAGGCTCCAAAGCTACAGAGAAACCCTGTTTCGAAAAACCAAAAAAAAAAAAAAAAAAAAAAAGCATTTTCTCTTGGCCAAGAATTAGCTCCGATTCTTTTGTGCCCTGATTTCTTCTTTAAGGAAGCTTTTGTTTGCTCGATGTAGACTACAGGGCATCGTCATCTCATTTTGTCTCTCAATAATCAGCATCACGCCTTTGAGAATACCAGCTCTGTAACTAACTCGGATCTCATAAAGAAAAAGCAGTAACTCAAGAGGACATGAAGGAAACCCAAGTGTTGCAGCAATAAACAACCATGGGTTTAAACCAATATAACCAGAATAGGCAAGGAGTAACAGGATGTGCTTATAAGTTTACAGTATAAACCACAAATAAACATTCCAAAGTTCACTGTGAAAATACAGGTTTTACTTCAACATTCCATTTTCCAAAAGACCTAGCCAATGAGTGGTGAAGGAGACATTCAAGAAGAAAACCAAGGGAACAATGTCCCAGGTAAGATGATGGTGCTGTGGGTTATTCCATGAACAGAAGCAGAAAGGCTTCTATGTAGGAGGTAGAAATGACCACAACTTTGACCGTTATCTAGAAGCATCAAAGAACTTAGATTTGAAAAACATGGGCAGATTTCACCTTCCTAGATAAGGAATACTGGGAGAAAAGATCAAAGATGAGGTGATAAATGGTCTGAGTATATGATGCCTAGCCCTACAATAGACGCCTGTGCATTCACCTGGAATGTTAAGTTTCCTCCTTGCAATCTACTGCGAATATGGACCCCCATAGAATGGACTAGAACACACACTCACCAATGACCCAGAGGCCAGATACTGGAAACCAGAGATGGAGCAGCCAAAAACTAATACAAAAATGTGAAAGCTGGACAGGGGTGGTGCGTGCCTTTAATCCCAACACCCGGAAGGCAGAGGCAGGGAGACCTCTGAGTTTGAAGCCAAACTTGTCTACAAAACAAGTTCTAGGACAGGCAGTGCTACACAGAGAAACCCTGTCTCAAAGGGGGGGGGGAGGTTCAAGTTGTTATCATTCCTACCAAATGCTCTCAAGGGAGTGAGTGAATAACGGCAGAAAGAGAACCTACAGGTATAAAACCATAAAGAAAGTGCACAAGGGTGCTGAAGGTGGTTCTGAAAAAGAGTAATTTTTACGTGGGTTGGGAGTAAACCTAAATTTGTAGTAAATGCAAAGTGTGAAATGGCCTATGCAACAAAATGAGTTATGGTTGGCCCCAAAGTAGTTCTAATTGGATAGATAAACCTCTTTCCCTATCTTTCTTTGCATGAGTACCAACCAGCTACTAGGGCCCACCTGTAAATTTTTATTAAAAAAGAACCTAGGGGGGGGCTGGAGAGATGGCTCAGCGGTTAAGAGCACTGCCTGCTCTTCCGAAGGTCCTGAGTTCAATTCCCAGCAACCACATGGTGGCTCACAACCATCTGTAATGAGATCTGGTGCCCTCTTCTGGCCTGCAGACATACATGCAGACAGAATACTGAAAATACTGTATACATAATAAATAAATTTTTAAAAAAAAAAAAAAAGAAAGAAAGAACCTAGGCGCTGGGTGGTGGTGCTCAGGGCCTCGTGCACATGAATAAACAATATACCAACAGCAGAGACATCAGCACAGTGGGACACAACATTTTCATCATCAGCTAAGCCTGGAAAAGTCTAATATGCTAATGACCACTCTCCTTTCAGAGGCTCTAACACACAAGAAAGCGTCTCTGAAAGAAAGCTCACAATTCATGACCCCAAAGAAGGCTTGGACTACATGCGTTCCAGTACCTTCCTAAACACTTAGTTTCTCTCCGAACTCACTATGTTGTATTTCCTGTCTGCACCAATTTTTCTAAACAAGGCACATGCCTTCTTGTGAATCTCCGTTTATTCACTGAACAATTTCAATTGTCTAAAATGCGTACTTGAATAGTTGTTCAACTTAAATGCACTCTATGGCCACCTTTTTCTTCATTGATAAAACATTTATTTGCCTAGCCTTTTAAAACCTAACTGAATTTAACAGTGCTAAAAAGTCTCCAGAACTGTTAAGCTTAACTAGGGAAAGGGGGCTATTTTGAATAATAAAGTACTAAACTGTACTATTAAATTCTTGGGATTGAAATAAAGAAAAAAAAAACCCTCCAGTCTTTAATGATGAAAACTTGGGAAAATTTAAGTTGAAGGAAGGTATTTTAAGAACATACTGAAACTCAGTGTGGTGGTGCACACCTTTAATCCCAGCATTCAGAGGCAGAGACCAGTGGATCTCTGTTGAGTTCAACCTAGCCTATTCTACAAAATGAATTCCAGGACAGCCAGGGCTACACAGAGGAATCCTGTCTTGAATTTAAAAAGAGCAGATTGAGAAAAAAAATACTTTGTTACTTAATACTGAGACGTTATATTCCGTATCAGCTTTCCCAGCACGCTATTCTGTAGGTTCATTCTCGTTTGATCACTTCATGCTTGACACTAAAGCTCACTCTCACAATAACTTTACATTCACTACCTAGAAAGAAATAAATGCCACTCAATATCGGCAAGCCTTTTCTCTGGAAATCCAGCAGAATGACTGAAGGAACGTCTATGGTCAATGTTCTACTAAGGAGAGAAAATGCCCACTATTCAGGTATTCCCTTCCACATTGTCTCTACCCATTCTGAGTGCTAGGATTACATGTGTGGGCCATGGCTCTGCAGTGGCGTTCTCACCTTGCAGTGTGAGGACTAACAAGGGCGGCCATGAACCTCTCTGCTACCACATCCTCTCAGAGTTTTGCTAAGATTCCGTCCAAGTTAGGAGTGTTCCTAAGAAAACTGTATGGAAACATCCCATGAAGAAAAATTATTCAGTTGTTTAAAAAAATATAAATCAACGATGAAAACGACCTTTATTTTAACATTAATAAATAACAGTGGGCTTACCAAATGGGAACATTTTAATGCGTCAAGTTTTATGCATATTGAAAAGAAACTTAAGATGAAACCAACTACTCAACAGAACTCACTAGGTCCCCACATAAAACTATAATGTTTTCATAATTAAACCTTTAACATTTCCAAAAGAAATGAAGTTCATTCCTTCACCACGCTTGCTTATTCAGAGTCCCAGCAATTTCAGGGAAGTGATTTCTCTCTCCTGCAAGTCTGATGCTGTACAGGGACACACACATCCATGTGACCACAACACCACAGCTCAGGCTAACACTGTGAATGGAACGGCATTACGGTATGTCCAAAGAAAACAAAACAACAATGCTAATAGGGCAAACAGAAATGAAACATCCAAAGGCTGCTTGCTTCCAGTACCGACTCCACCTGTGCTTCGGACGAGGCCGTAGGTGCTCCAGAAGCAACTCCTACCTCGCAGCACAGGTCTGGTGAATGAAGCTAAGCTACAATTAGATACGGAACGATCAAAAATCAATCATAACTAATACTGTTCATGAAGACTAATCTAATGAAAATAGGATCACTAGATAATGTGAAAAATACAGACAAATCTGCACAACCGAATGCCTATAAATAGTAAAATCAAAACATATGACTTCCTTATAGAAAGTGTCTCATCTATGTAACTATAAATGTTAAGGATTCTTGCATTTTATAAACACAAGATGGGCTCACTTTGATGATACCAATTTTAAAATTTATAAAATGTCTAAAAAATTCTTTCCACAAAAGTTTATACAGTTTAAAGCTATACACCATCCATAAATCTCAGAAAATGGGAAGAAAAAAATCTTTATAAGATCACATACAAAAGAAGAACTGAAATGTGATTTTATTTAAGGCAATACTGGGCTACTTCACAAACCACCACCTTGCGTATTTACACGGCCCCACTACTAGTTTCTACCACATTGACAAAGGATACTTTAAAATACCAATGTTGAAAATCTTTATTCACATTTCCATTACATTTCATGGACTCAAAGTAACTATCCAATTAGAAGCAATGGAAAAAGGAAAAAAAAACCTGCAGCTCTATGAAACTACTAAAGAATCTGCTCTGATTTCACACGAACACCATCCAGGAATGGAGGATGGCAAGTTCCCAAAGCCGAGTGTTGCAATGTGCCTACCGTGCGAACCAGCTTGACATCATCTTGTAAATGTTTATGTTAAAAAAAAAAAAACCTATGGCAGTTTCTAGTTTTAGTTCAAAAAGTTCTTAATTTAAAACAATAAAAGTTTAAAAACTTGATCACTTCATTAAAATTAAAATTGCAAATATAAATGTATCATTTACTTATTTAGACTTCCAGACTGCTGGTGGCAGCAAATGATTTACAATAATAAATATATACAAAAAACTATCTACAGATAAAGAGTACTGCTATATACGAGTGGTGATCTGCTGAGAAGACACCAATCCCACAGATAATCAGTAGAGTTCATGGAAAGGACAACAGGGGACAGAAATCTGAGGCTTAACTCAATTATTTACAACAACTGAAGTATTGATTTTGCCAGAGTCCCATAGGGATAAAATAAAGTTCTACATGACAAATGTCATGGCTTTTTTTTTTCTCCTCATTTTTTTTAAAGCTAGGTTAAATCATGTCAACAAATTTAAAAGCTCACAGTTACAGCATGCTTGATGGCTTTCTAGTTAAAATAAACTACAAATGATCCGCTTTTATAGTACACGAGTCAGCTTTCAGTCCTGCCCTCTGCTCGTGGCTCTACCTATGCTGACGTCTCTCAAAACAGTCCTGTCTGGAGCATTTGATCGCACTTCAAGCTTTTTTAGGCTCACAGTAGGTTTCATTTCCTGAAGCTGTTTTAGGACAAGCTCAGTGCAATCTTTAAGAGTCTTGTCTAAAACAATCTTTACATTCTCACTGCACGGAAGCTTGGAGGGATTGGCAAACCGTACAAAGAGTTCACTTTCTTTACAAGAACAAGTGGGATTCCCACCAGTCACAGTGGTCTTATCAACATTTCTTCTTGAATGTGAATGGGATCCTCTTTTACTTCCACTGTTTGAATGGTCTCTGTCAGTATTTTTCTTCTGCTTCACTGCAGACTCTTCCAGAAACTTCAGAAATGACACTTCAAATCCCATTGGCTTGAAGGAGCTCCAGTCAAAGGAGGCAGGATGCTCCTCCGTGGTTTGAACAGCTACAGCAGTTTCTTCATCCTTCCGTGTATTATTTACCTCCAATGGTAATTCTGGCTCAGTTTTATCAACCTTTCTTTTTTTATTTTGCACAATGCTTTTTTCTTTATTAACTCTCTTCAAATTACCTGCCTTTTGTTTTTCTGATGGGCAGGAATTATTTTCCTGAAAACCATTATTTACCTTTAAAGTAGCATTAACTGGAGTTTCTACATTTGTGCTATCTTCATTTATTAATTTTGTAATAAATAGTTCTGTTAGCTCATCCATTTCATCTTTCTCGCCCTTTATACCTTCTTCCTGTGAAATGGAAGATGCTTTTGAATTATCGTTTTTCTCTAACACAAATGCATCAGGATCTTTTGTATCATCTTTACAATCCTCTTGCTGAGAAGCGTCCTTTCCTTGTGGGTTGCCATACCGCTTGAATACAATAAGAATATTGCGATGTTGTGATGTAAATGCTTTGGACAATTTATGGCACTTATAATGTCTAATGATATTGCTTTCACTTGTAACAACAGAAGAACATCCCTTTATCATACATGGGTACTGCGTTACAAATTTGCTTGTACACTCTGACAAGGCATCGTTTCTAGCCTTTATGGAATATACGTGCTTTCCACGTTTTAGAGAATAAGGCTTATTTTCTTCAATCTGCACAACTTTTGCACTCTTGTTTTCAAAATTACTTTTTTTCTTTCGCTTGGTCTTAGGCATTTTTATTCCTTCTTTCCCAGATCTGTTGTGTTTTGATACCCGATGTTTAGGCTTTGATTTTTCTTGGTTTGCTTTACTTGATATATTTTCCTGACCAGTTAATTTTCTTGGCCGAATCAGATGAGCCTTATGTTTGTCATTATGCTTATTAAAGATGTGCCGGAGGAGATTAGACCGAGTTGCATATATCCGGTCACAGCCTTCACAGTCACACTTGTATATGCCATCTTCTTCTGATTTACCTGTCCTTGTTCCAATCCCATGGTCTACCTCAAGATGAACAACATAGCTCAGATATGTTGTAAAAAAAGATTTACACTCCAACTGATCACATGGAAATTTGCCAACATCCACAGCAGCAGTCATGCTTTCAATTTCCTCAAGGGTCATTTCATGAAGTTTCATGTAGTGCTGTATCAGGCCAGTGATTGCTTGGAAAATTCTAGAACAGTCACTCACCTGGCAGCGAAATTCTCTCATTGATTGTTTAGTTTCAGTTTCTTCACTTTCTCTGCCAGCTTCACTTTCCTCTTCAACCTCTGCAGAAAATGTAGGAAGATTTGATTTATGTACAGCCTGGTAATGAAGAATCAAGTTTTGCTGTATTGTAAATGCAGCAAAGCATCCCTGGTGAACACAGCAGTAAGGTCTATATGGACTGTATCTTGCTGGAAACTCAACAGACTGGGAGACTGGGTTCTTCTCTTTTTTTTCTTCCTTTTCTTTTCTATGCCTCTTATTTTTCCTTCCTTTGGCTTTCAGGTTTGTGAGGTTTGTATTATATTGTTCGACAGTGACTCTGAGAGGTTGTGAAGAACTTTCTGGTTTCTCAGGACTTTTTTTTTCTGTAAGTTGTTTTTCTGGGATTGCTGCTACATTGCCAAGGGCATCATCTGTCCCTGCTGGCAACACCACGGCAGGCTGTAAGTCAGTTTTTATCTCCTCTGCTACGAGTACCTGTTTTTTCACTTGAGGAATTTGTGGCACTGACAAATTTTCACTCTGAGATTTTCTTCCATATGGCCTTTTTATTTTTAACTTTACCATTTCTTCTGTTGTGAAATGATGCACCAACTGACAGTGTGCCCGGAGATTAGAATTTCTCGTAAATGTTTTGGTACATGTAGGTACTACACATTTAAATGGAGCAAATTTTAACTGGTTCTTCTTAATCTCAAGAATCATTTCTTGAGTATACTGGTGGATTTTACCATAGTGTTTGAACAGGGCATCCTTTGTCATGGCACTGTAGTTACAGTCTTGGTTTTGACACACAAATGGCTTATTAACTCTGTCATTAAGCTGGATATGTATCATTTCAGAAACTGGCTGGACTGTAATATTTGGAGTTGATTTAGTAGGAGTAGGGGGCACTGTTACTGATGTGTTTATTAGCGTACACTGGGAAGCTGGAGTGGAGAGGTCAGTTTCTAATTTTAAGTTTTGCAAACCTTCTAAAATGTCCTGTATTTGATCTTCCTTGTGTAACACTTCAGACTGAGGAACGCTACTTTTTGTTGGCATTACAGTTAGGAAAGAGGAACACTGAGAAGAATCAGGTAACCTGTTGTCTTGGGTAGGGCTTACTGAAGGAAGCGGCATGCTGTAATTTATTTGAGCATCCTGTGGTGTCTCACCAGTACCCTGAGATCCACTTTTTACCTCGAGTATTTGAGAATTCATAGCAGTTTTAATAATTTCAAGAGTCTTTTCAAAGTTCTGTATAACATTGTCTTCAGAAACCTGCAAATCACAATCCACTGATGTGCATGAACTCAAAGCCATCATTCGGGAATCACCATTTTCTGTTTTTAATGTTAAAGGGGTCAATGCTGTGTGTGATTCAAGACTGGCGTTAAAGTTCTCTTTTACATCAGTCATAAACAAATGATTGTCAATGTTATTTAATTTCTGTGTGAGATTTTCCACCAAAACCCGAGGTTGACAATTTGGAATTACTTCTGGACAAATATTGGTATTGGAAACCTTAAGGTTCCCTGATGTGAGTCCCACTGTCAAGTCAGTTGATGCCACATTCTGGGAAGCACTGGGTACAATGACTGGAGAAGCAGCCTTTTTTCTTCTCTTAGATGCACTGTTTCCTTTTTTACTCAAAGGACTGGATCTTGAATTTTGAGGCCCACTTACAACAGGAATATGTGTGCTACTGCTGGTCAAATCTTGCGATGGCTCAGCAGAAGCAGTGAAGGAATCAGCGCACAACCCATTTTCAATAGTCTTTAGCAGTGAATCATTTGTGGGGAAGATAGGCAGGTTGTTACATTCCTTGATGGTGGAAGTTTTGGAATTTGGTGTTCTATTCTGGTCAGTTGGTGAACTGTCTGGGTGGCAAACAGTCTGTAACAAGGGTGTCACAGTTGTGCCTGGCATCCCTGTTGAACTTCCTTGTGCTCCATCCGTGACACTGCCTACAGGAACAACCTGAGAAAGCATTTCAGCACTCTCAAACGTGCTGGGAATGCCAGCAGTTTCTAAAGCCTGCTTAATAATTTCACTGCCTTCCTGACTAACACCGGTATTAAAGTTACTCACATCACATCTAGGAAATGCACTTGGTAAAAATGATGAGCGATTTTCCACAGAAAGAAGTTGCAGGAAGGATGGATCTTTAAAACAGGCTTCGGGATTAAAGGTAGATTGGTGTGGCTGCTGCATATTTACTGCACTTGTAGAGAGAATCGTGCTGGCCAGAAGGGAAGGCTGTCTGTTGTTCTGTAAAAGTTCCTGTGCAATTTCTGCTCTATCCAGTGGTTTGCAGTAGTCCCGTTTAGACAGGTGTCCACCCAGGGACCTAGGGTTCGTGAAAGCCCTGTAACACCTGCTACAGATAAATTTCCCATCTCTGATAATTGCAGGCCACTTAGCCCTTTTGTTGTGCTTGGGTTTTCTTTCCTTCCCATTTGGGCCTCGACCACGGTCCTTTTTCACCTTCTTAGATGCAGGCTGCTGTGCGCCGGCGCTGCTGCTGCCATCTGAAACACTCGCTTGGGAAGGAAAAACCCCATTCTCACTACTGCCTCCTTTTAGAAAGGAGGAATCCATGTTTCCTTCCGTCTGCGAGGGATAGTGATTTGTACTATTTTCCAGTTGGGAAAAAACAGAATTATTCTCACTGTTTGCTGGTGAAGGGAAGAGAGAGCTGTTTTCTGTGGGTAAAGGAAGGAAAGGATCTGAGCCGCTGTCAATGTTCAAAGGCAGAACTGTTTTGGTTAGATCTTCCATTTGTGCTGGCAAGGTAGTACTAGACAAATTTTCCATTTGTGAACACAATATACCATCTTGTCCATGCTTGTCCTGAGAAGGTAGGTTTGGACTTAGGACACTTTCCACTGAGGGTAATAATGGAGATGATACATTTGCTAAATGAGCTGGAAAAATGGAAGGCGAGACATGCTGCAACTGGGCTGAACAGGCAGGATTCCCATTGGCTTTGGTCTGTGGTGTAAAAAAAGCATGATTAGAGCTGCTCACTTGGGATGGCAAAAAATAAACACACTTTCCATGATTTGGTGTATTTAAGTTGTTAGATGTCTGACCTTTTTTAGTTTTGCGCTGCATTTTAAAAGCAGCATATTGGTCAGGGTGTGCTGTTTTCATGTGTTTCCCAATACTCTGGGAGGAGTTATATGTTCGAGTGCACCCCTCGACCTGGCAGCTGAATTTCTGAGCTGGAGCTTTTGGAGGTACTGAGGGAGCTCCCAAAGAACTGCTCAGGCTGAGCTGCGATGGGACAAACGCAATGCTTTCCAGTGTCTTCAGAGGTAAATCGTAAAGGCTGGGAGATGTCTTCCCATCACCTCCACATTCAAACTTGGAAGTCTGTGAACTGTCCAGCAGTCCTGCCTGACTCTGTATAGAGAAGGTCATCAGTGTGTTCTGTGGGTTAAGATCTCCCATCTTCAGCGATTCGGAATTTGCTAAAGAATTGTGAGCTATCTGGGCTTCACTTAGGTGCCCATGCTGTTTCTTCTCTTGGAGACATGGATGACACAAACCGACAGCAGCACCTTCACCTGGCTTACGCAAATCTGTCACCAGTGGCTCACCAGTGCCTTCCACAGCTAGGTTTTCTTGCTTGCCAAAGTCACCCTCAGTGCCATGGTTGAGGGACACCTTGATGGACACAGCCACTTCACTGGTCTGAAGAACAGCAGTGTTATCAGGGTTTTCCAGACCATTTGACAATGGTATGTTAGCTTGCCTGAGTTCAGAGGCAGAGAGCTGGCCCACTTGGCTTTTTTCCCAGCCATCACCTCTTCCTGCTCCTGAGCCCTTTTCAGTGCTATTCTTCTCTGAAGGAAGCACTGCTCTTTCTTCCCCAGTGCTCCCTTCTGGGTTCCGACTCACATCATTTCCAGACAAACCGAGCTGCTCTTGAGAAGGCAGCACGTTTCCGGGAGCACTGTGATCATCCACATGCTTCTCCATCTCACTCTGAGAACGGTAGACCTTACCACACCCCGTGACCTTACAAGTGTAGGTATTATAGTGCTGTGCCTCATGGTCATACAGTAAATACGCCTGGGAAAAAATTCTGCCACACTTTGGAAATAAGCACTTTGCTCTAAAGACCTGATGCTCCTTTCGGTGGGCCAACAGCTCTGCATAGCTATTAAAGCCAGCCTTACACTTCATCTGTATACAGATGTACGGCTTACTGCCGCAGTGCATCTGTAAATGATCATTGAGATGAGTGACACTCACAAAATGCCGTCTACAGTACTGGCAAATGACCTTTTTGCTTTGCATTTCAAGAAAGCGTTTGGCATCTTCATTATCCTTATGACCTTTTACATGAGCAATTAAATTTTTGAAGTACTTAAAGCCCTTTTTACAAAAAGTTACAGGGCAATTAAATTCATTAACAGGTACTGGTTTCTGGACAGGGATCGCCTCTGGCTCATATGATTTATCTTTGTCATCATTCTCATCATCTGAACCATCATTGTCATTAAACACTATGAAATCTGTCGAATAGAGACTATTCTTTTTTATGGGCCGTTGTTCCTGTTTGGCCACATTATTAGTGTTAGTCTTTTGACTTTCATGGGTGGCTGTGATCTTAGGAGGCCTTCCCAATCTTCTTAATGGTTTCATAGCTGCTAGTCTCTCTTTACTAGACTGTTTAACATGCAGTGTGACATGAGGGACAAAAGTTTCTTTAGAATTAAAATTCTTTGCGCATATGGGACAGCTGTAAATCCCATCTTTGTAATGTTTTTGAGCATGCCGTACTATTCTGTGTCCAAGGAATTCTTTGTCACATAGCACACAATACTGCATGTAGGCTTGCCAATTCCTAAACCTAGCAGATATGAACCCCCTGTCCTTCAATTCTTTTATGTCCTTCTTTTGCTTATCATCACCAGTATCCATTAGGAGGCCAGAATTGGTGCCAAGCCCACAAGAAACCCCATTCACAGATGCTTCTCTGCTTTCATCCTGGTAATCTACTTTTTCATACACTTCACAGTCATTGAGTTCATCAATTGAAGACACAATAGACGCCTCTTCTCCCATTAGTGCAAGACACTGTCGTTTTAAGGTTTTCCAATCCCAGAATTCCGGATCAAAGGGCCACTGAGTTTTCAAAACAAGTAAGAGCTCACAGCGTAGAGAATTTGGTATAGGAAGATTCTCTTCATCATATTTCTGGTCTGGCTGGTTGTATAACATCTCCACAGCATAATATGCATCTACAGTAGGCTCAATAAGAAATTCGCTCAGTTGACAAGCACGTTTCACTTCCAGATCATCAGGCAACAAACAGGAAATGGTCTTGCAAACTGATATTTTCACTTCAGTATTTTCTGTAGATTCCAAGCGAAGAGCTTTCACACATAATTCTATGCAAGTAGCAAGTCCAGCCCCTTCAGTCTGTGAAACAAACAAAAACCAGAAAAGGTTAATCACAGATTCGTCTGATATAGGCAAACATAGGAATTATTTCACTTTTCAGATCCCCTTTATACAGTAGGTCAAAGGGCAGGAGAGACGGTGAAAATTCTAGAAAAGGCTTGTGATATTTAGAGAACTCACAAGACAATGGGGGAGGGAATGAATTTAAGAAAAGATGCAGAGTCGGAGAATGTATGATAAAAGAGTTTCTCTTGAGGAAATGACTTTTCTAACGTGAGTGTCAACTCTGTCTCTAAACAAAAGACAAAGTACAGCTAACGCTACCACAGAAAGGAATCCCAGTGATACCTGATGGGTGCACACTGCTGAGCAAGGACTCATTTCAACCCACTAACCACAAATGGTTTTGTTTTATTTTTTAATTTTTTGAGACAGGGTTCCTCTGTGTAGCCCTGACTGTCCTGTAGACCAGGCTGCCCTCGAAGTCAAAGAGATCCACCTGCCTCTGCCTCCAAAGTGCTGGGATTAAAGGCGTAAAACACCACCGCCCAGAGGATTAGCTCAGGCTGGGTCTGACTTCATGATCCTTCTAGATCAGACTTACAATGAGACTGACAAACAATGAGACTGCATTTGTTCACCAAGACACCTAGCAAAGCAACTGGCTTGTTTTAAAAGTATTTTTATGTTGCAGCTACATGTAAGATTTTACAAATAATGCGACACACACAGAAAGAATCTTACCAAACTTAAGTGTTTTCATTGTGTATACTGGAAAACTAAGCAATAGGCAACACTCAGATCATAAACTGGTTACATAACAGGTATATTTTAAAACATTGACTTTTAGTTTGTACACATTCCCTATAATAAAATGAAAATGAATGATTAATTCTTAAAAAATCCTCTTAAATCTGAATACTGGTGAGTACTGGCAGTACAACCTGAATTTTGAAGTCTTAGGAGTATAAACCTAAGAAGTATACAATGTAGAAGACAATTTTATTTTAGATCTGTCTCTTTAAACTCAACAGTACGGGGCTGGAGAGATGGCTCAGTGGTTAAGAGCATTGCCTGCTCTTCCAAAGGACTCGAGTTCGATTCCCAGCAACCACATGGTGGCTCACAACCATCTGTAAAGAGGTCTGGCGCCCTCTTCTGGCCTTCAGGCATACACACAGACAGAAAATTGTATACATAATAAATAAATAAATAAATAAATATTAAAATAAATAAATAAACTCAACAGTACCTGCAAGGTTCCAACAGAGGCAGGGTGTTTATTTGTTTTGATGATTCCTTTAGCAGCTTTTCCCCCTCTTCCCCCTCCTCACTGTCTGCCACGCACCTCAGACCTAACCAACTAACATTCACGTTGACTTTTAGAGCACCATATGAGATTCCATTCAGCACTTCCTTACCCATCCACAGTGAACATGCATGCCTTAGCCAGGTTTAAAATTCTTTAAATGGCTAACCTGTGTATTTCAGAACAAATTTAAGCCTACTACGAATACAAAAAGGTTCTCATAATTTGGCTTCCATTCTGTTCTGGCCTTATTTGTCTTTCCTGCGTGTACTGGTATATTATTTGTATTTTGATAAATAAATCTTGCCTGAAGACCAGAGGCAAAGCTAAAACCACTTTTAGGTCAGGTAATGGTTGATATACACTCTTAATCCTAGGATTTGGGAGTCTGTTGGGTCTCTGTGAGTTCAAGGCCACTACGGACTACACAAGACATGTACAGAAATAAATCCAGGTGGTGGTGGCCTACACCTTTAATCCCCAGTACTAGGGAGTCACACACCCTTAATCCAAGCACTTGAGGGAATATAAAAAGAGAGGAGAGCCTGGTTGCTTAGTTTGTGATCACCTAGCCTTGGTAGACGTAAGACTTTGCTAGTGGCTTTGCTCCTTTCTTTTCTGTTTTTTTTTGGATGAACCCCAATATCTGACTCTGGGTTTTTTATTATTAGTGCTACACCTACTAACCAAGCATCTTATAACTCAGGCAAGCGTGCTGGCTAGTTTTATATCAATTTGATACAATCTAGGATCATTTTGGAAAAAAAGAACCTCAATTAAGAAATAACCCCAGCCAATCAGCCTGTGGCCAAGCTTGTTATACATTTTCATGACTGATGATTGATATGGGAGGACCCAACTCATTGCTGGAACTGTCACTCCTGCCTTGTGGTCCTGCAAGCTCTAAGAGCAGGTTGAACAAACCAGGTCAGCAACACTTCTCCATAACATCTGCTTAAGTCCCTACCTTCAGGTTCCTGCCCTGCCTTCCTATGATAGGCTGTGATAAGCAAGTATAAACCAAATAAACCTTTGCCTATCTAAGCTGCTTTTGTAATGGCATTTTCCCACAGCCACAGAAACCCTAAATAAGCAGCTATCCATAATTTTTCAAATATTCCATTCTCTTGTTTGCCTTGACACCTCTTATGCTTTTCCTGTGAGTATGAACTGTCTTCCCTCCCTTGGTTTAGACTACCTGAGTATTAGCACAGATAGTGGGTTGACAACTCCCTGGTGTTGTTCACGTAGTAGCTGCTTTAAAAGCCACTAGTTAACAATGTACTAGAAGTCTCAACACCACACTGCAGCAGAAAGGTCTGTGGTGTACACTGCAATTATTCGTGTATCAGCCTCTATCAACAAATCATGAGATTTTTAAGGGCAGGGCTATAATGCTCAGGTCTATATGAGGTATATGAGGAAAACTATCACATGAATAAAGATTCATGAAACCATCCTTCTGGATATGGAGCACATTTCCAATCCAAACACTTGGGAGGTAGAGACAGGATGATCCAGAGCTCCTGTATATCAAGTCCCAAGCCAACCTGGGCTATATATTGAGATCCTGTCTGAATGGATCAAAACAGACTACCAACAAAACTGTTTAAGAGTGAGAGCATTCTATTAACTATGAAGGACCAACCACTGGGCACATAAAATATGGCAGTCATCTATCAGAGAGAAGCTCTAGTCCAACTTTTCCCAACATGAGGCCCAGCAGCCCGGACTAACATGGAAGGAGAAAGGACAAGGTAGACAGTCCTTTTGCACTATCCCTTTAATTAAGACATGAACCGCAGAGTAGTTAAGCTGATCAAGGTAGTGGGTAAGACTGATGCTTAGCTAACCTGACTTCTGGTTCCCAGTTCCTTCTGCTCTGCACACTGCAGACTAAGTGAGATGTTCAGTAGTAACACAAGATGACTATTAAAACTACACTAATATCCTAGGAAACTTATCGCCCTGTTTCAGTTTATTTTTGACTGTGGTACCATATTATATAAAATGAAAAATGAAGGTGAGTTTAGAAAGGCTGACATAGAGGTGAAGAGCTGGGCAGTAAAAAGATATGATTAGTTTTCACTACTGAAAAAAATATTTCAGGACAAAATAAATATAAAAATATATTTAAGACTTACTGACCTAAAAACAGGCAATAAAAGACATTTTTTTTAAAAGCAGTGAGCTTTATTTATTTTTTATTTCACCTTTCAAAAGAATTTTTACACAGTTAAAATAACCCATTGTCATGCTGAATTTTGTGGGATCTATGCAATGATAATACCTGTAGAAGATGTCTTCCGTATACTTTAACCAGAAAAGAGCTGAATTCCTGTAGGCTACCCGAAGAAAATCAAGCTAGGAGTAGAGCTCAGCGACAAGACTCTGATCTCTGGTAGTATGTGGGCTCAAATGTGCATTGCTCACCAGGTTCTTCACTTGCTCACCTCTGCACTCTGCCTAGGATGTTTTTACATTTTCATTTACTGGGTTTCTGCATTTCCAAAAGTTCTGACTTGTTTTAAATCCGGTCATTTAAATAGTATCCTCGTCGAATAGTGTGGTATTTTGAGAGTGTTGGCCCCCATAAGCTCAATGGCAGTGCTACTACTAGGCTTTGTTGCAGGAGGTGTGTAACTGAGAGGGTTGGCTTAGTGTCTCATATATGCTCAAGATACCAGGTAGTGTCTCAGAGCACTTCCTTCTGCCTCTCAGCTACTTCTCAAGCACCATGTCTGACTACCATGATTGTGGACTAAACCTGTGAACTGTAAGATAGGCCCAATTAAATGTTTTTCTTTATAAGAGTTGCTGTGGTCAGGGACTCATCCGTTAAGAGAACTGGCTACTCTTCCAGAATCCTTAGTTCAATTCCCAGCACCCACATGACAGCTCACAGCTCTCTGTAACTCCAGTTTCGGGGCATATCCAACACCATCACACAGAATATACAGGCAAAACACCAGTATACATAAATAAATAATTCTTGAGGGAAAACAAAAAGTTGCTGTGGTCATGGTGTCTCTTCACAGCAAAGGCAAAGTGTTAGTCATGCTTTATTATTGTGCCTTTATAGATTTATTCACTTCTATTATTTGTACTACTAGATAAATTTTCATCCATCCATTCATTTGTGTGTTTATAGTGATACTTTATGATCTATCAAATAAAGATTGCCTAAAGATCAGAGTGTAACCCTGGTAAGAGAAACTCTGTTTAAGTGTAAATAAGAGAGCCTGAGATATTCGGAACTACCTGAGTGCAATCCACTTAGTGCTCAGAAGTTTTCCTTGTGCCCATACCCCTTCTCTGCCTCAAGACCTGAACCTGAGCTAAGGCTAGACCCCAGCATTTTAGGATACTCTGGATCAAATATTTCAAAGGATTAATAAGAAAAATCAAGGCCCAAAGCACTAAAATGAAATAAAAAAAAATCACTGAAAGAAGTGTCAAAATAACAAAGTTAAGATGAGGCACAAATTCTAACTGGTATAAATAACAAAAACACAGAGTCAGATATAGGGGCTAATGTTGAAGATTGGAGAAGCAGAGAAACCAGCCACTAGAGTGTTCTTTTGCCTCTACCAATGCTCAGACCAAAGGGGTGATCCTGTTCTCAGACTACATCTCCAAACTCCATCTGTCTCCACCAGACCTCAGGCTGCACTGAGCTTCTGTCTCCTTCTACCTTATATTCTCTTCACCCAGCCATATCACTCCTGTCTCCACTTCCCTAGAGCTGGAATTAAAAGTGTGTGATCCTAAGTGCTGGGATGACGTTTGTGTGAGCTCTGTTTTTCTTTTAGACAGATTCTATCTCGTGTAGCCCAGGGTAGCCTTGAACTAACAGAGATCCTTCTGCCTCTGCCTCCCGAGTATGGGGATTAAAGGTATGTGCCACCACTCTCCGGCCTCTAATGGCTTAGCTCTGCATGCCGATCTTCAAGCAAACTTTATTTGTTAAAACATAAAAGATCACTACATTAAGATCTTATTAAAGATAATTTATACAATTTAAATGAAGGGATGATACCTTGATTATTCTTACCTCTGAATTAATGACTTTAATCAGGAAGAAAATGTGATATACAGTCTTTGTTAACATGGACAGCTGACGACACCTCTCAAGGTACACTTGAACTGATGGTTCTACCCTCTGCTGTAGTTTACTCCAGAACAAGGTGAGTTCCCTTAAAAAAACAAAAGTTTAAAAAGTAAGCAGAAGGAGTTAACGCAATAATCATGGAGAATGTCAGTCCAGCCATTACATTTGAAATTAAAACTTACTTTGTATGCCTACGTAAGTCTACACCCTGAATTTCTGCAGACCAAAAAAATAAAAATCAGATGCAGTTTTTCACTATATTGATAGTATTTTTCAATCTCAAAGTAGTACTCTTTTAGTACGAAAACACCTAACACTTAAAAAGGTTGTATCATGAGAACCTTTGAGTCACACTTGGACATTTAACTACATAATATAAAAATACGAAGTGCGCATAATCCCTAACAAGGATTAAGAACATAAAATACCTAGGATTAGCAGTGTACCTCGGTGCTAGACCCTTAAAGCATGGATCTTCTAAATTAATATGTACCCAGAAGAATGAACGGAAGAACCGGCGATCACACAGATCCCAGAAGAAAAACATGCGTTTGTGACATAAAGGTTAAATAAAAAGAAAATTAAAAAATGAAATTAAAATTTAAGCTTATCTAAATGTAGTAACAGAAAATAAAATGATAAATACTCTTGCTGAATCAATTTCTCTTCTATCCTTCATTTACTTCCCTGCGTGTTAAACATTTTCAGCAACTGTTCTCAACACCAGCCTCTGCTAATGTTTTCCTCAGTTTCCAGCTCCTTAAAACTCTGCCCTCTTCACTGCTCGCTAACATCTATTGAGGATCTCAAGATCTGCCTGTACATTGGGCCACTTTCACCTTTCCAGTCTCCCCTATTTTGACTCTTGTAAAATCTGAGCCTTAGTAGAGCTGTGAATTCTGTAACACATTTCAGTTAACTGTAGGCCGCATACAGCTTAACTGATCTGTAGCATCATTCATCCTAGTGCGGTGCACCACTGCTGCCTGCTCAAAACCACACATTTCTTAGGATGCATCCTCTCTCTAAGCAATGGGTGACTGTGCATAAAAATGGTGTCTGCCATTATTCCCATTTCACCATCTTTCTACTTGAATACACTGTTACCACTGACCCAAGGGCCTTCCTTAACTTTTTATTATAGTTGAAACTGATAACTCTATTTCCTTCACATTTCCATCGCCACAAGCCATACACATAACCTCTAGTGTTTGTCTAAGCTCTGCAATTCTACTTTCTTCCTGCTATGTTGTTCTCTCTATGCATTTTTCAAACAATTCCAAGTATGCATTTCAAACTATTTTTTAAACATGAAGGTCTTCATGTTGACCTTCAGAATTGGTAACGGACTGCATCTGTGTATCATAAAAAAATTCACTTTGATGTCTTCTTAAACCAATCTCACAATGATTCTCTAGTTGTCACTGACTTTCATATTATCTTACGCTCCCAAAATGTGCTTATCCTTGATAAACACACAGTAGTCATCCCTGGACTTTTAGAGTAAGCTCCGCTGTATTAAAGATTTAATTTCTATTCACAATAAGAATCAATTGCTTAGGAAAGCCTAGTAACTAAGAACTTGACTGTACTTGATTATATAGCCATTTATTTACCTTGCCTATTCTATATTCATCCACATACCATGTATTCCCTAGCAAATACTCTTAAATGCTAGAATGCTATAAGACAAATTTTCTTTTTTTTTGTTTTTTTTGTCTTTCCTCATATATATTTTTATTATCAAGAATAGCAGAGTCAGTAACATGTTTTCACTTTCTCTATTTTATTTATTTTTTTTAATTTAAATTTATTTATTTATTAAGGATTTCTGCCTCGTCCCCGCAACCGCTTCCCATTTCCCTCCCCCTCCCCCGAACAAGTCCCCCTCCCTCATCTGCTCGAAGAGCAATCAGGGTTCCCTGACCTGTGGGAAGCCCAAGGACTGCCCACCTCTATCCAGGTCTCGTAAGGTGAGCATCCAAACTGCCTAGGCTCCCCCAAAGCCAGTACGTGCAGTAGGATCAAAAACCCACTGCAATTGTTCTTGAATTCTCAGTATTCCTCATTGTCCGCCATGTTCAGCTAGTCCGGATTTATCCCATGCTTTTTCAGACCTAGGCCAGCTGGCCTTGGTGAGATCCCAATAGAACATCCCCATTGTCTTAGTGTGTGGGTGCACCCCTCGTGGTCCTGAGTTCCTTGCTCGTGCTCCGTCTCCTTCTGCTCCTGATTTGGACCTTGAGATTTCTGTCTGGTGCTCCCATGTGGGTAGACAAATTTTCTTTAAAGACTAATAAAGCCATTGAGTACAAACAATAGTTAGACTCAGATAACACCAATCTAGGCTGGAATCAAGTATTTTTTAAGTTAACAGGAGCCAATATAAGCTTCAGCCTCCCAAAGGGATATTGTAACAAGTTCTGGGACTGTTCCAGACCAGGAAGCATGCACTAAAAGAGAACAACAAAGAACTCGGCAAAGAGGAATGACCTCGACAGCTATGACGTAAATACATGACATTTCCATATATTAGTGCTAAGTCGCTCAAAATAAACAATATGCAGATAAAAAGTGCATTTGAATCTGAGGTTGGAAAAATAAGTTGAGCAGCTTCTGACAAAGTAATCCTTTATAATTAATTGTACTGTCTTTAACAGAGTCTCAAAAACTAAAGCATGAACTATTTGATAATCAGTTTGCACAGATTGTAATACCCAAAAATATACTGTTTGTCGTGAAAAGAGAAAAATGTCTTTAAAAACTTCTAAATAATATGAATTCTTAAAATCTACTTTGTTTTCTTTTCATTGTTTTTGTTTCTTTTGTAGATAGGGCCCCACTATGTGGCCTTGACTGGTCTGGAACTCACCAGGTAGACCAGGCTAGACTGGAACTCAGAGAGATTGCTTCCCTCTGCCCTCAGAGTGATGGGATTAAAGGTGCACACCATCCTATCTGACCTTTGTTTTCATGTTTAAGGGAACCTCCTTTAAGAAAGAAAAGCAACTCACCAAGCGCAGTACATATCTCCTTGCTGGAGCTGCCGGGATAGAAAGGCAGTACACAAAACAAGGGCGTTTTTCTCATCACCCTCAGATTCTAAATTACAGATCATTTCTAATGCATCTTTGCAATCAACTTCTGAAATCTATAAAAAAGAAAAGAAAACAGAAATAGACCATGAAGTAGCTTTAGGATATATAGAGAGAAGAACATATTTGACTTTTTCATTTAATAACACAAATTTTTATCAGCAAAATGATATTAACTTATATACCATCAAATTATAATTGAGATAATAACTTGGCTAGTGTTTTAAAAATATCCTTTTTTATCTAATAAAAGTAAATATAATGTTCTGGAAGAATATTAAGGAAAGTAGGACACCAACTATGTTCAGGAAAGTATGAATGCTCAGTAAATAAGTGTCAATCCTAAACATCCTTTATCCATTAGATTGGATCCACACATTACCCAGAAAAGAAAACCACTGCACTTTCACTATTCTTTAAATTACTACTAGAACCAGAAGACAGACATGGAGAATGTACTGGCTATTGATTAATAAACTAAATGTCTACTCATCCTAAGGAAAGAAATAATCCAAAACATTGTATAAACTCTATCACATTAAAAATAAGATCACACATCTCTACTATTCGGCTTTTCATACAAACATATTCCATTTCAAAGCTTCTCTAGAAATTCATATAATCTTGATAAAGGCAACTTGAACCATTTAACCTATAATTGACTTAAATTAAAAACATATCATCTTTATATATATCTCAGAATTAAACAAAGACTTCTAGAATTTACCACAAAACAGGACAGGAAGATTCAGTTCCTCGTGATATAAATGAGACAAGAAAAAGAACTAGACTGATAAAGATCATTAGCACCCTCTGGAGTGTTTCTCTCTGATCATCTCAGCTCATCAGACACAAGGCGAGCAAAAGGGAGTGTGCAGTGCTGTGTTTAAATGGAGGAAGCTGTGATGCTAAGGTTCATCGATGGTCAGGAGGAATGAAAGCTGTCTGACAATTCATTTAGAGGTTCCATTATATGAAATCGGGCTAGGAAACATTAATAAGAGGCGGGGCATGGTGGTGTGTGCTGACAAATCCCAGCATTCAGGAGGCAGAGGATGGGAAGAGCAGAAGTTCTAGGACAGGCTAGGTTATAAAACAAAACAGAACAAACATAACTTTCATTTTTGTGATTTAAAGACCTTAAAGTGATTTTATGTTTGTTTTGTGTATGTATGAGTACCTACATGCACATAATGTGTGCCTGGTGTCAGGAGACCAGAAGAAGGAACTCAATTTCATGGAACTAGAGTTATGGATGGTTGTAAACTAGAAAGCAAACCCTGGTCCCTTATAGAAGCACTAAGTGCTCTTAATTACTGAGCCATTTTTAAGTATGAAATTAGTAGCTGGGCTGTGGCTGAAGCTTACACTGTTTGTGGTCAGACACATGTAATCCCCGAGTCTGAGGCGCACCTCTTGGTACCCTAGTTTAGTGAGTCTTCTACTGCTCCTCTGCCAGACACACTGCAACAAATCTATCTGTGAGGGATCCTATTTACACAGTCCAACAAAAAAAGGCGACTAAAAGATATATAATTATACAGTCAATATTTTAAAATATCGACAATAAGTTAAACACAATATCAGACATTTCATGTATATTATTTAATTCTAATTTTATCACTAGACAGAGAGTGTAGCATCCTATGGACAAGACATAATGTAATTTGCTTATGACAATTAAGAACTAGGCCCACAAATCAAAAAGAACTTTATCTGACTGACATCAACAACCTAAACTCCTGTCATTTTAATGTTTTTTTACGTTTTATGTTTAATTTTATTTTTATGTTTTGTTAATTTTAAATAATTAATATACATTCAAGATAGCAAATGTCAGTCAGACAAACTGCAAGTTTTGTTTTTTAACTTTTCCATAACATGTTAATAACAGTAACGTGAGCAAACTCTTTTTTGGGGCCAGTCTCTTCAGAATTATCATAGAAAATCAACACAAGAGCTTGCTGAAGAGATACTACCACAGGCTGAGTGTCACTTAAAGCAAAATTGTTTGGAACCATATATGCATTACCTTTTAGATTTTTTAAATTATTTACATAGATACAGTAAGATATTGGTTCTGAACATAACATTTTGTTCCACATCTTATCCACACTGCCTGCGGATCACTACCCAGCGCAGAGACATCTTCAGTTACTATGTCTCTCTGTGATCCATCGCACGATGGCAGATGTGGGCTGTGCTCAAATACATTAGAGACAATTCAGATCTCAGATTTGTTGACTAGGGTTACTAAAAGGGGGTTTAAATTACTCAAAATTGTAAGTTTATTGGCAGAATCAAGACTTCAAAACAGGCTTCAATTCAGTCTGTCCTCATCCCAGACCCCACAGATCTAAGCATACTGAGGTCCTACAGTGCTAAACATTGTTTTTCACTTGTTCAAGTTTTTAAAAGTTTGTATCTCTTAAAAATCTGATTTATTTGAAATTCATTGTTTCTTTTAAAAATTTTGATTCCTGTTGAAAGCTCAGTGGCAGCAAATGTATGATTATTTCCCCAATGAAATCACCTCCATCAAATTATCTCCTCCTACAGTGCATGCTTTAGTGTACGTATTTATTCATATACACACGTATGTAAATACAATATGCCAACCAAAACAGCTGGTAGCCTCAAAATACATAAAAATTACAATTAAGATATTATTATTATTGCTAGTGGGGGGGGGGTCTATGCTGTGTACGGCTGGCATTGTTTCTCTTCTTTCCCTTTTTCAGAGGTTCTAGGGATTAAACTCAGGTTTCCAGATTTTTATGGAACACAATCTTGCTCAAACGTAGTTCTTGTAGTTGTTAGCTAGATACTAAGTTTTAATAACAAATATAGGGGGCTGGAGAGATGGCTCAGCGGTTAAGAGCATTGCCTGCTCTTCCAAAGGTCCTGAGTTCAATTCCCAGCAACCACATGGTGGCTGACAACCATCTGTAATGAGGTCTGGTGCCCTCTTCAGGCTTGCACCCAGACAGAATATTGTATGCATAATAAATAAATAAATATTAAAAAATAACAAATATAGATATTTCATATCCCTGATTTGCCAGGTGACCTCTTTATACTACACTAAATTTAAAACAAAAATATAATTTCAAAATGCAAATAATATTTGTTTTCATATGGTTCTGTGTTGCTAATAAGCATAGAGAACATTGAGCAGTACTTCACGCTTACCAATTATATTTAAGATATTAGTACTAATTATATTTAAATAGTTTCAGCAGTTTGCTTACCAAAATAAGATTATGTTTCATACAGACAAAAATTTTAATAGCAAACTTGTTGTTATACCTAAAGGAACATAAAAATCATACAACTAGCAAATATTTCTAAATTACCAATCTCTAGTGTCAAGAAAGAAGGAATTTCATGCTCTGTATCCAGAGGGCACATATGCTGCCATATTTTTTTTTCTGAATAATCAGTCCCTACCAAATTTAAAATGTGTAGACTCTTTGTTGTAATTTTTGATTTTTTTTTTAAAGATACGGAATAGCTTAGACTGAATTTGCAATCCTCCTGGCCTCAACCCCAGTGTTGGGTTTACAGATCTGTGCCACAATTCCCATGTCTAAAATATGTAGATTTTCATATTCAACTCCACTTCTGTAAACTAAATATATCAGCATATCTCCAAGAATGCAAGAAAGTTCACCCTACAGGACAATATTTAACCATTTGATTAAATATTCTATAAACCCACATTGTAAAACCATGAAGTTATTAAATGTCCACAGAGCAGAGGATGTCAGTAAAGGAGAGGAAAGTGCTGTCAGTGCAGGAATGTGTGTGTTTAAGTATATAAAAATGCTAGTGCACAAAAAAATGTAAGAAAAGTATATTAATTACATTTCTAACTTGACTAAGATAATTTAAAAACTCTTTGTAGTCTGTGTGGGTGTTGGCATGGGAATGACAGGGCATGATATGAGAGGTGTGCCTGTCTCCCCTGCTTGCTGTTGTGTACAGTCTAACCGGGCCTTCACCCACACTTTCCCACCCAGAAAAGTGTGAAGATGATTAGAGAGAAAACAAGGCACAAGCAAGGAAGCAAGCAAAACAAACAAATAAAAAAACCTTACATGTTTATTCTAAAGAAAAAACTCAACTAAAAACTGGGTGTAAACTAATGCTGCCAAGTATTTCTGCTACCTATGCCAAGAATCCAAGAAAAGCTCATTATTTCAAGAGAAGTCAGATGAAAATCCCTTTCTTATAGCCCCATAAGTCTGACATCTACCAGAAACAGTGCTATTACTACCGGGAAATAGTTAATTTCTTGCCTATAAACTCACATTGACAAGAATGTCCTCAGGACTATCAATCCAGGTCACATCTGACAATTAAATCTGTCCCCGTATTCTCTACAGAACATGATTTTAAACTCAAATCTTATACCAAGCAAATAAAAAATGAACAAGAAGTGTATATGGGAAGTGGAGAACTAACATGTTTGTGAACACAAATCCCTAAGTGGGGGTACAAGTTCCAAGGTGCAGATGACATGATCACTTTTCTCATGTAGCCAAAATAATAAGTCCGTCATAAAAGCAATTTAAAACATTTTCCTCATATGGGACAGCAAATAACAAGTTTCAAGTATTTTTAACATAAATGCTACAAAAGCAATCTATTTCTCAGAAAACAGATGTTTACCAAGGACACATCCTTATACAGAGACACAGAGATCTTAGTGAACCATGCTTAAGAACAAGAAAGAAAAAAACAAAACAATTAGTTCTACCTGCTTAATAAAAGAAAGGGAGAATGGTATCACTGCACAACATCGGAGGGACCCAGGATCCCCAGGTATGGGAATCTCACTTGGAGATACTGACACTGACTTGAGTAGTTCAAGATCTGGGAACACAGATTTTGAGACTACAAACTCAGACAGCTCTCCGTTAACAAGCTTCTTTAGTGCAGGGACCACACCCTGTTTGTTGTCCACCCCTCCTACCTACTGTATAGAACACATATTGTACAATCAATGCCACACGTGTCAAAGGCTATTAAAAGAAATTTTCATATTTGTCTGTTAAGTTGTCATTTTCAACTAATAAGAAAGCTTCGGTTTTAATTTTGCTCTCATATATAGCAACAGAAAATGCAAATTCTGAAACTAAAAGAAACAGTAAAGAGAAGTAGTTATAGATTAGACTAATAGAATAATGTCCAAGACTGGGAGCCTAGGTTTCACTTTGTCCAGCTTGGAAACTGGCTGGAACCACTCTGCCTAAGTTTTCTAATATCCTCATCATATACAAGAAGCCCATTTATCATCTGACTTCTTAATTTTACATTCACAAGAAAAAGCACATAGACATCAGAGGCGATCTCTACCCTCAGTGGGCACTCACTTCTCAGGCAACCATGCTCTGAACTCTAATTATAGGCTTCTCTGTCTTCTAGGGACTATACATAGGATATGTGTGAGAACCGTGTTCTCCATCTTGTATTTCAGCCTTCAAGTCCTTTAACATATAAATCCATAAAAAGTTCCTTAACTCTTGAGAATTTTCTATTAGTATACACTGAAATATGATCAAGACTATCCTCATTTCCCCATTCTTAAACTAACAAACCCAGAGTCCAAAGAGTGCTGCCTCTGTGTGTATGAGTGTGAGGCTGGTCACTGTAGCTTGGGATTTGGTCAGCACTGCCCCCTTGTCCCCTTTCACCAGCTACACACTGCTAATAGCTCTCAGTAAGGACTGGAATCTAGAGATAACCTGCCCCATCTAGGCCAGAATTTGGTCAGGTTTGACCTCTTCAATTGTTTTCTTTTCTGTTTACTGTTCTTACAAGGGAGAGATCTAAGACCCTGAAAACAATACTCATAGAGTACTATACCAATGAACATACACAGTTCAATACACTATTAATCTTTACCTAAGTTTTTAAACACAAATTGCTATCTCAACTTTTAATTATAAAATTGAGTGCACAAAAATGTAGAATTTCCTTTTAGTGATAATTATACTTCCTAGTTTTGTGTAAATTCTGCACTTTCTACCAAATGAAGCTAAAATAAAATTTTATTAAAAAATACAATTACATTAAATATGCAAATAACATTTACTTTTTGAGTGCTATATTTTGTTATACAACATCGTGTGTTTATTTACACAGGGTCTACAAATAGAGATAATTTATATGACTTCTACCTAGGATTACTCTTCTTGTTAAATTAAGTCAGTTAAAAATATCATGTTATCTTGACATCAAATAAAAATGAAGTTACGGCATAAATACTGCCAAAAAATTGCCTTGAGACTATTTAAGACATATCATATTTGCTTTAATTTAGCCAACATGAACTATCCACATTATTTCTCATATGATTCTGAAAGCAGCTGAGATTCCAGTCGTCCTTACCAAGGAGCATGCCACACTGTAAGACAGACAAATGTGCTCCGTTATGTACAAGGAAGTCCACAACATTCTAATCTAAATCTAACTTAAAAAATCATCTATTTGCGTTAAAAAATAATTACTAACAAAAAGTATACTCACCTCTTCGATTAGCTTTTCATTTGGTGATGATGTGCAAAGACAGACAAGGTAAGTTTGCTTAAAACTACCTTTTGTACCAATCTCTGGATGCTCAGAACACAGCTTTGCTAGAGCAGTTGCTTGACTTAACTGATTTGTTTTGATTAGATGTTTAATTCTCATATCCAACAAGATGGGACCCTCAAAAGCTAAAAATTCATTCACTTAAAAAAACAAGACATAATAAATTATTAACATTTGGTAATTCATCTGCAATACAAATACTTAGAAGCAATTTTTAAAAACACAGAAAATAAAACTTTTCCCTTTTGGCAATTTTCTATTACTGTCAGCAAGGATATCACACAATATTTCACTTTTTATAAGTTAAGAAGAGGTCCCACTACCCACTCAACCCTCTAAAACACAGTCTTACTAAGTAACCCAGGCTGTCCTGAACTCTCTATGGAGCCCAGGCTGGCTTAAAACTTGTGACCCACCTGTCTCAGTCTCTCAAATATCACAGTTATAGGCATGTAATGCCATACCAGGCTTGCCAACTTTCTGTTTTGGTTTTTTGTTGTTGTTGTTGTTGTTTAGTAACAGGGTTTCTTTGTGTAGATTTTGCTATCTGGGAACTAGCTGAAGACCAGGCTGGCCTCAAATTCACAGAGATCCAACTGCCAGTGCCTCCTTTGCATGGGGACCCCCCCCCACACACACAACTCCCCACCTCAGGCTTGGATACTTTTAAGTTACAGCAAATGATTTTTATTCTTAAAGCACCATTTGGAAAGTGCTGAAGAAACCAGGTCTTTTTTTTGGGGGGGGGAGGGGTAAGGCTGGGTGGGGAGACAGGATCTCACTGTATAGCCCTGGCAGGTTTGGAACTTACTATGTAAACCAGGTTGATCTTGAACTCAAGGAAGTTCTCCTGCCTCTGCCTCCAGATTAAAAGTGTGGACTACCATACCCATCTTGAATAAACTTGATGATACAAATATTTCTCCATTGAATTCTTTTAAAATTATAATAAATTATTCTTCCCATAATACACTTATTCTTAAATAACCCAGAACACCACACAATTATCTGGGTAATATAAAGAGGACTTGGAAAATCTAGAATAAGAAATTCAACTAATACTTGGTTCAATGTTGACAATGTATTTATATCTTTTACAAAGGGGAAGTCTGTCTTTTTAATAAATATTTAATATAAACAAAAATATGCACAAAAATAGTAAGGGGGGAAAGTCTGCCAAGGGACAAATTCCTTAAATAAATTTGTGATTTTACCTATTTCAGTAAATACTTACATAGAATATATTTCTATTCTGTTCAGACCTGTACTCTTCTGGTTCTCTGCAACATCAAGTCATCTTGTATCTATCTCTGAAGGAGAATTTATCTTTAATACTTGGGTTGGCTTTTTGGTTTTTTTTTTTTTTTTTGGTATTTTGTTTGCTTTTTTTTTCAAGACAGGGTTTCTCTGTATCGAAGCTCGCTTTTAGAGCAGGCTGACCTCAACCGCACATGTATCTACCTGTCTTTGCCTCCTGAGTGCTGGGATTAAAGGTATGAGCCACCATGCCAGGCAACTATGAATTTTAAGCACTTCCCTAAGTTTTCTGTACCTGAATAAAAATCATGTTTAAACATTTATTTCTTGATGGCTTGCTTGAAGCTTTAAAAAAAAAAAAAAAAAACTTCTAGGAACAAACAACTGAAATGTTCTGTAGATAAAACGCTATTTTCTCTAATTATGATATGATGGAAGGTGTGTGCAATGGGAATCTCATAGACTCCTTGTCTCTATTGTAAACACTAGAATCTAACGGTTGTTTCTGTATCTAGGGCAGCAGTAGAACACACTAAGTGTTTGTTGAAGAAATAGTAGAGAACTGTTTCTATGATTTATGAAGTAGCTTTTCTGAAGGGGTTTTCTACGCATTGTGTGACTTTGGTCACGAGACTATCCAGGTACACTTGGAGGTCTGGTGCTTCAGAACAGAGGTTCGAGGTTCAGTTCACAGAAACCGTTCCTCTTGCTGCCAGAGGGCCTAAAACTACATCCTGGGATGAATCTCTGTGAACACTTGCAGAACACAGCAGGGGACAGATGTATCTAGGAGGGTGTGAGACGGGCCTTCATTTTCATCACCCATGTTCCCTTCTAGAGGCATTGTTTCTAGTTTTTCTCTGCTCTACTAGAAAAAGACATGCTGTACAACACCACTACTGTGACTTTTCCCTATTAAAGTCATAAATAATTAAGCAAATACAAAATTCCAAATTTAAACCTATACTTCAGCCCAGACCTCTATTCTAGCCACTGAACATGAATAAGTAAATGTAAAGGTGCCTAGTGCCTCAGTACCTGACATGAACGTAAAACATCTCTTTTTTAGTTCTATGTGATCCATCTGGGACATTTATAACAACAGCTTTTCAATTAAGTACACTACCAAAGCAAACTCTAATTAAAATAAAGCTATTCTGACTGTGTATGAGTAACTGACGTTAAGAAACACAGCTTTGTGCCACCCCTCCCCACGTTTTTCCAAAAGGAAATTTCAGAGATACAAAGTCTGGGAATTATTACAAATTCTCCCATGGAAACTCATGATCAATAGAATCTGGAAGATAATGGTAAAGGAAAATTTCACAGTGGCAAATATCTAATAAAACTGATGACATTTCCTAAAAGGCCAATTTTAAATAATCTTTAAAAAGGTTTTGAAACAAGAATATTTCTGACAACCTGTGCAGAATACTGTGTTAGATCAGTGCCCTAAAAAAATAGCAATTAGGGCAAGAGAGTTGGTTCAGCAGTTGCTGCTGTCCAGGAAGATCTATATTCTACTCCCAGGACCGACCACACAATCACTAACTCCAATCCCAGGAAATCGGATGCCCTCTTCTAGTCTCCCCAGGCAATAGGTTCACACGTGGAGCACATGCAAACATGCAAGCAAAACATACACACAAAATAACAAAATAAATAAAACCATTTTTAAACAAATATTAGACTTAAAATTGTTAAATCATAGTTACTTACGATTTAATTATGGGAAATCAATAGTATTTATCAATTTCTAAGAAAAATGGATTTCTAAGAAGCACAGACTACTGGAGCAGAAGGGACTTTTTATGGGAATGCAGCTCTGTCATTTGGCAAAATGGGTAAACCAAGGCTAACAGAAAGGGAATAACTTCTTGAAGTAATAAAATCAGTTAATGATAAATCAAGACAAGAATGTGTTTTCTGACTTCTAATTTTATAATATTCTGTAGGATCAGAAAAAAGAAACTTCTACCTGACCACTGTACCTACTTATAATTTCATAAATTACACCTTCCAACTATACAGAATTGTAAAGCAACGCGAGCTTTTAAAAGAAAGTTATAGATCCCAAACTAGCGTTCCAAATGAGGGCGGCGCTGGCACTGCTCAGCTAAGGTCACTTCTCCATACTCCTAACCCTGTCCCATTCCTCTCCCACTGCCCCCTTTCCTCACTCCTCTTCATCCACTATCTACAACCTCTAGGAGTGCAGGGCTACCACAGGGGCCATGTGCTTCAATGCTTGCACTGAGGGGACTATTATGGTGTTTATCTCTGAAAACCTAGATACAGCAAGAGTTTCCCTTTCTTTTATGCCGTTCATACTCACACATCATAAAAAATAAAACATTTTAATTATAGTCATGTTTAATCTGTCTACTTTCTCTGCATCTGCACACTTCACGAGAAAAGGTTTTAACTGGTTTCAAGTCTATCAATACAGGTAAGTAACAAAATGGCAATCCAAGTGTATGGTATTCAACCAACTTAATTAAAGACTTCTTTCCATAAAAATGTTACTTTTTAACATTAAAAAATTACCCAGGTATGGTGGCATACATCTTTAATCCAAACATTTGGGAGGCAGAGAAAGATAAATAAAGTTCAGGCAGGACTACAAAGACTGTCTCAAAAAGGAGGAAGAGGGGAGGAGGAAAAAGATGGACAAGAAAGAGGAGTGGAAGAAACGGAAATGGAAGAAATGTTAAAAGATATTGTTGCAAGTGATAAATAAACCACAGCACAAACACTGTGTTCTACGTAAAATAGTTTGTCCCACTAACCTTGTTTCTGTACCAAAAAAAAAATATGGAGCCAACTTATTTAGTGAGTGCATGCTCTCACGCCTAGGTTTAACAACTGTTTTCCTGTCTTTGCCACACTGCTCCAGAAGGATATCCAAGAGCACACTAAAGAGTTCCTGCTGAACATGAGGGCTAATGCCCAGACGAACCCCAGAATTCAAAGGCTGAAGCAGGAAGACTGTCATGTGCTACAGGACGGTCTGGGTTACATATAAGTTCTAGGCCTGTCTGGGGTATAGAGTATATAGTGAGACTTAAAAACAAACAAACAAACAAACAAACAAAAAAACCCAAAAACAACAAAAAAGCAAAACAAATGAGAAAACTCCCAAACAAAGGGAAAAAAATCAACACAGTATGGACCATCCCCATGCTTATATCTGCTTAGCAGTGCTCATCTCAGAAACTGAAGAGTCAGCCTCAGAAAAGGTCTCCCCTGACTAAATTCCCAAGAGATCCAATTCATCCAACCCATCTGCTATTCCCACCACTGACAGCAAACAAGGTTTCCTCGCCTTCAACAGCATTCTCATGGCTTCAATCCATTCTCATCTACGAATCTAGGCTGGTTTTTGTTGTTTGTCAAGCTGTTTAACTTATTCTGAGAACTTTAGACATCTAATATTCTGATCATATTCATGCCTTCCCAGACTGTGCTCCCCACTTCATCTAGAATCCTTTGCAACACAGAGTCTATTTTCACATCCTTAAAAAATCACTATGTGCTAGTGGATGTGCATGATAGGTATATATGTGTGTATGTATGTATGTGCATGTGTGTATACATGATGGATGTGTGTATGTATGATGTGTATGTGTGTGTTTGTATGTGTGTATGATTTTGTGTGTACACATTTGGAGGTCAGAGGACAGTTTTATAGAGTGAGTTATTTTCCACCTTTATGTGGGAGTGCAGGGTATCAAATTCAGATCTTGCCAGACTTGTATAGGAAATGCCTGTCCTGCCAGTTTTAGCCTTTTACCCCCTTTGTTAGGTACACTTGTTTCTTCAGTGGTGTAGCTCTGAAGTGTTGCCCATATTATATAAATGACCCCACATCGTGCAGTCTGGGGGCTGTGGTGCTGCATTCTAATATAACTATAAACGGGTTGAGCAAGACAGAAGAAGTCAGTAAGGAGCACTCCTCCATGGCCTCTGCATCAGTTCCCACCTCTGGTTCCTGGTGTGACTTCCCAGGATGATGGGCTACAAGCTGTGGGATGAAATAAACTTTTCCTTCTCAAGGTGGTTTTGTTTAAAGTGTTTTATCACAGCAAAAGAAACCTCCCTAAGGCAAAGTTGCTACTCCTGGGCTAAGAGGTGGAGGTAGTATTGGGGGCAAGCTTTTAAGCTTTAAATTTTCCCTTTGAAGAAGGAAGAAAGGGAATTACTCAATAAAAGCATGGCAAGCTGACAAGAAAGCAACTAAATTACTCCAACAAAGAAGCAGGGGGAAGTGCTAAAGAACTCAGTGTGACTAGTTTCATTTGATATTTAAAATGATACACACAAAAGAAAACAAGTCTAAAGATGTACTAATATGTAAAAAGATAGTAAAATTAATACCCCAAACTAACTGGAACTCATCAAAATGTTAACGCATTAAATCTGAATGAGGCAGTTTTCAGGGGAGGGCCTATTGCTTAAAATTAGGTATTAGTTATGATAAAAGGAGAATTCATCTCTTATGAACTGTGTTAAGCTTTGATTTAAAAGAAGAAAACAACAGAATAATTTGAAATTGATAAATATTGTAATGTTTAAAATTAACCCAAAGGCACCTCTGCGAAGCAGCAGAGAAGAGATGATTTCCTAGATATGAGTCCAGGAATGGCTTGTGACTTCAGAAACATCCGTGACTATTGAGAACCAAAGCAGAATTCATTCAACACAAATGAGTTATACTTTCAAATAAATTATCTCAAAACAGATCAAAAACCCGTATGTAAAATGTGAAACTATGAAATCTAGAGGAAAAGGCAGAAGAAAAATCTGTATGATGTTCAATTTGGTGATGAAATTTTTATATGAAAACAAAATCATGATTCCTAAAAGGGAATATTGAGAATCTGGTCCTATTAAAGAGTAGACCTGCTCTATCAGTGACTGTCAGGAGGAAGGCTAAGACATAGTAAAATAAATAAATATAAAGCCGCTCACCCACAAAACATACTGTCTGATGAAGGATTTGTGCACCACAACTGTTAAAATCTAAAAGAAAACAATGTAGTTCAAAAAAAAATAGACAATGATCTGAGGAGGTTTTGCATCAGAGATACACAGATGGAAAATGTGCATCTGAAAAGATAGTGGATATCACACCTACCACTGCAGAAATGCAAACTGAAATAACGTGGCATCTCCACAATGCCTATCCGACTGGCTACCAAAAGTAGCCAATTGCTGGTGAAGGTTCTAGAGTAACAACAACTATCACTCAGTGCTGACAAAAATAAAAAAACTCCATAAGCATTTCAGAGACAGTTTCAGTCTCTAAGAAAGCACAGCATAGTTTTACAACAAGATACAGTAATCAACTCAAGATTCCCCAGCTCATGGGAAAACTTGTAACTACACAGAAACCTACATGTAAACATTTACAGTAGCTTTGTTCAAACCACTAAAAATGATGGAGGTCAGTGAGTAAATACATCACAATACATCTTTTCAGTGATATACAAGCCAATTAAGTCACACAAGACAGAAATGTTAAAAGTATATTATTATGTCAAAGAAATCAACAACTGGAAGGCTGTAATTATATGGCATGGAATAGCGAAACTACAGACAGCAAGTGGATCAGTAATTGTCAGGTTTAGGGAGTGAAGATGAATGCATGATGTATAGATACTGTTAGGACAGTAAAACTATATAAATGCAGAAAACATAAATACACGCAGAATTCTGAATGGGGATATTCAGCTTCTGCCTTCTCAAAGAGGTGGAAGATATTGCCCTACCTCTTAGGTACGGGACGTACACAGAAGCATCCTTCAAGGAACACAACATGGAAAGGATGCTCAGAGTGTGGAAACTGACACACTGTCAGCTAGGCAGGCCGTCAAGGCTCACACCAACAATGGCCAAATCATGCTGACATGATGTGATGACAATGGCACTTCCCTCTGTGGTCCTTTCCCCCAAAGCCTGTACTCCAATGTGATCATAAGAGAAGTAAGGAACATTGCACAAAATACCTGAATCAGTACTCATCAAAACTGTCAAGGTCATCTAAAAAGGTCAGATCTGAAAAGCTATCACAACCGAGAGGAGCCTAAAAAGATGACTAATGTGGTGTGGTGTCCTGGGTTGGTTCTTAGGACGGAGAAAAGCTGTTAAGGAAAGACTATAGAACTCTGAATGAAGCACTGGACTTCTTAATAATACAATGTTCACGGTGATTTATTAATTTCAGGCAATGGACCATACTAACATAAACATCAGTCAGTGCTTCATCAATCGTTCTGTAAAGGTGTAAAGACAGTAAATGAGGCTGGGCGCTAAGGGTCACGGGTGTAATCCCAGCACCCAAGAGGCAAAGGATTGCAGCAAACTCAAGGCCAGCCAATCTCAGAGAAATAAGACAATACAAAAAATAATACATGAAGTCAAACTTATTTCAATACTAAATATTCTTGCTTAAGAGAACTCTGAACAATAGTTATGGTCTTTTCATCAAACACTTAAAGAGAAAAGTAGAGAACTGTGGACAAGATATAAGAAATAGATGTGTTTGATGACTAAAGCAACAATTAAGTAATATGGATCAAATGACTGAAAGCAAATAAGAAGCTAGGAGTACACAAGGGCCTGTTTCTGAATTGACCTTCCCTACTATATCCATAGTAGTGGTGGAGCATATACAAAGCCTTGTGCATACTAAGCAGATACTTACCAACCAGCCCTTGGATTGTTTGAGACAGGATCCCATAGCATGGCTCAGACTGGTCTTCAATTCATTATGTAGCCCATGCTGTTCTCAAATTTAAGATCTTTCGGCCTTTAAATTGCTAGAATTACAGGCATGTACTATTGTGGTTGGCTTTAAGTGGTCTTTTTATTGTATAATATGGACCTTAGTTGCAATGCTGTATGCTAGTAGATCTACTATTGATAGAAACTGAGAAAAGAAAACACCTTGAATAACAAATACACTACCCAAGGAATTTTGTTAAGTTAGGGAAACAGAATGAAGGTAGGTAGTAGTCAAGTCAGCTTTAAACAGTCACTAATGTGGATCTGAAAACATTGATCAGTAGTTACTTGCTGCTCTTCCACAGGACCTAGGTTTGTATCATAAAGAGCTCTAACCCCAGCTCCAAGGGATCCAACAGGCCTCTTCTGGCTTTCACAGGTAGACACACACATCATTTATGTACTAAAAACAAAGTATAGGAAGGGAGAGTGGGGACATAACTCTAAGATGAATGGGGCTCAAGAAACAACTCTGCGGTTTAGAAAGTTTGCTGCTCTTGCAGAGTCCCTGAGTTCGGTTTCCAGCACCCCCACTGGGTGATGCACAGCTGTTACTCTGGTTCCAGGGGATTTGAAACTCCTGACCTCCGAGGGCACCTGCCCATGTGTACATACCCATATGCACACAAACATATACATATAACTTACAATAAATTTTAAAAAGAAAACTAATCTTCTGTGATATAGTGATTTCAATGACTAATGAAATTACCAATGAGAAATGGCTAACCAAAAACAGAATTGTCATTATATTAACGTAAGTACAAATTATTATAATGAACGGAGTGACATATTTGGGATGCAGACTAGATGTTGACAGCACGGTTCAAAAGAATAAAAAACATATTCTAAAGAAAAGGAATCATGACAGCAGATGTTCATGCAACACCAGGAAGGTTTCTTTTTGTTTTGTTTTGTTTTCCAAGACAGGGTTACTCTGTAGCTCTGGAGCCTTCCTAGAACTAGCTCTTGTAGACCAGGCTGAACTGAACTCACAGAGATCCACCTGCCTATGCCTCCCGAGTGCTGGGATTAAAGGTGCGCGCCACCACCGCCCAGCCTGACACCATGAAGATTTTAGACAATATTAAAAAACACAACTAAGCCTGACTATGAGAGTGATCTTTAAACATCTCAATTGTGGGGCTAGGGAGATGTACAGTACTTGCTGTTCAATCATGAAGGACCCGAGTTTGATCCTTAGCACCTACATAAAAAGTTGGGCATGGTAGGAGGTACTTGAAATCCCAGGGCTGGAGAGGAGGAAATGGAAGGATTCATGCAACTCACTGGCCATCAGTCTAGCTGAATGATGACCTACAAGCCCCAGTAAGAGAACCTGTCTCAAAAAATAAATTAGATTCTCCTGCTCCTCAAGTATGACACCCAACACTATTCTCTTGCTTCTATTGGTATTGGACCATATGTCCACGGATACCTATACAAAGTACTGACTTGTGAAGAGATGTACAGTACACGTGCACATGTGTACACACACACACACACACACACACACACACACACACACACACGCACCTCTCAACGGAAAACTGCAGATGAAGCTTAAATGGTAGAGTACCTAGCATGCACGGGGCCCTGGCTTGATTCCCAGCACTACATAATCAAGGTGTGGTGGTACATGACTATAACTTCAGCATTTAGGAGGTGTGATGTGGGAGAGGCTGTAGGTCATCTTCCACTATGTAGTTCAAGGCTAGTTTTAGAAACAGTGCCCTATATAAAAGACAAAAATTTCTCAAATGTAATTCTCACAATCAATAGGTTAAGAGTGGACTGAATTATAGATACCATTCTTTACAAGTGTTTGGAGTGGTTCCATTTTTCAATAATGTTTCAGAGGGACATTAAAATAGAAACACAAATTAGTGAGCATTAAGTAGCTTTCCTATTCAGTTACAACCAAAGAAAGGCACAAGTAGTATGATAACAAAGTCCACATCTCCTCTGACATTCAAAACTATTCACCTGAAGCTGGGTGCTGACTCATCATACCTTCACAGGGAAGCTAAGGCAGAAGGATCATCACAAGACTGAGGCTAGCCTGGCTTACACACCAAAACTACCTACTTGCCTTATACTTATTTACTAGTTACCTCATTCAAAAATGCTCAGACCCCAAAGGGCAACCACATTTGCAGTTTCTGAGCCCTGTCTGTGGTGGTCACGCTTTCAAATCAAAGAGCAGTTTATGGTTGTAATAGTTAAGCTTGAATTCAATAGATTCAGTAATGAGCTAAACTCAGGGTTACGAGATTACCACTGCTCAAAAAGTCCATCAAAACTTTAAGGGCCTTCTGTAACTACCCGGCCATTCTCATTGTGCTTATTCTCCTGTATGCACGCAGGAAAGGCTCCCTCGGGCTGAGTGAGAAGACCAGACAGACTGAAAGTCGTCCATCCTTGTTTCACTACACTCAACATCTTAGGTAAATTGGTACATAGATGACAAAATTTCATTCCTTCAACTTTCTCAAAGGAGAAAAGAAATAGCTGCTTGTGATTTATGTGGTCATTCATGACAGCGACTTTCAAAGTAATACATGGCTTGGTAAAGACTGAGGACTGTGGCTGCAGTCTCTCAAGCCAAAAACGGTTTGCTGCCTGTGCTCTACTAACTGTGGTCACCTGCAACCCATCTGACTGCAGAAATTCCTGCTGGTTCACAGTATAAACCATTCCCGTGGCTATATGAGGTTAGGATTAAGAAATAAAGCAGCAAAGAGACTGACAGGCAGAGCCAGTTGCTAACAGCTACAGTGTCAAAACTACTCAAAGCACATGAGCTTTAAAATTGGAATAAACTTCTGATAAAGCTCAGACTCCTTTTTACTCTGATTTAACAAAACAAAATGCTCCTGAGAAACTGAAACTAGAAAAAGAAGCTAAGCCTTTATTTAGACTAGCTTTAATTTTACTTTTATTAGGCTACTTTTTTTTATTATTATTAGGCTACTTGTAATAGGACATAGTACTACAGGAAGTTCAGGACTGAACTGCAGTTCTTAGTTCTGCCTCACATCAGCAGACAGATAATACAGAAAGATGACCAATCTTTTTAAGCCTGTAAAATGGACAAAGGACAATAAATCCTACCTTTCGCAGAGGACCATTTTAAAAGTTAGGACACACAGAAAAACATGAATGCTGTTATGAACTATATTCAAAATAATCTGGTATTATTAACATGTATATCAACGTTTCATATGTTAAGATTAAAAATATAATGTGATATTAGAAATAAAGCATGTTGGTATTAATCTAGTAGACAGAAATCTAGTATGTCAAAAGCAAATAAGATTTGTTACTTTAAAATGATTGTTGTTATTGTTTTAAATAATGTTCAGCCAGGAAGGGTGACTTTTGGGAAGCCTGAAGTTTCGGGCCACTCTCAGCTACACAGTGAGATCCTCATGCCATCATCATCACCACAAGTAAAAAAATAAAATCTTGAGGTGGTTTGAAAGAAAATGTCTCCCATAGAGAGTAGTACTATCAGGAGGTGTGGCCTGTGGAGGTGGGCATGCTCAAACTATGCCCAGAGTGGCACAGAGTCACTTCCTGTTAGTTCCTTCTCCAGCATCACGTCTGCCTGCATGCCGCTATGTTTCCCACCGTGATCATAATGGACTAACTGAAACTGTAAGGCAGCTCCAATTAATGTTTTCCTTTATAAGAGTTGCCTTGGTCACAGGGTCTGTTCATAACAATAGAAACTCTAAGACAGATCTACTTTTGATTTCTTTAAGGTCTTAATATTACAGAGACCTGACGTCCTTAGAAGAAGGGGTAATACCAGATCAGGAAAGCATGGTGGAGATGGCAGAAGGGAAGAAAGGAGGGAAGCACTTGTCTGAAGAAATATTTAGAGATGAACAAATGAAGAAGAGTATTAACACTGCCTATTTCCCCATCTCATGGCCTTCACAATCTACTGTCCCAGAGCAAAACTAACTAGACTTTGTCAACAATCTAGGAAGGCAGTAATAATGAAAGACTTAGGTAGTGATAACTACATGTATGCCCTTTTCTACTGAACAAATTTCTTATTAGTCCACTTAAATATCTATTCACTATCTTAGGGTTTAGGGTGAAATCTACACTAACTTTCCTAAGTAATCTTTTCTGTTATTTTACATAGGGAGACAGGGTCCCACTGTACACCCCGGCTAGCCTGAAGCTCTCTATGCCAGGAGGGCCTCACACAGGTCAGCACCTCTGCTTGCCAGAGGGAAAGTAATTTAAAGAAAAAAATGCCCAGGAGACAGCTGTGCTGCTGCCCTTCCTCGTACAGCATAAATGTTGTCTAATGCCGTGACTTAGTTGTCTACTTCAGGCATTACTGCAATAGCTGATAGTTTGGGATCTTTACTGCCTGAGCTCATAAAACAATAGCACAATAAGACGTACAAAAATCTGAAAAAATAAATCTTAGAAACAGAAGACTTCAGAGTTTCATCAGCGACAGGTTACTCTTATTTGGAGGAAAAACAGGTACTACCTGATTTCTGCTTCATCATCTGTCAAGTTACTTTATCCTTTATATTGATGAGTTATCATCACATTGCTACTTGCCAGGGTACTACAAAGAGAATGCTTCTGATAAAAAGATGTTGAGAAAAAAAAATTAAAATTTTGGTATATCTTCCCCAAAATAAAGTCCTCCACATAAAATTTAATTAAATGGGTCTCCTTTGATACATCTTGAGATGAGTTATAGTCAAATATTTAAATATTTGGTTTTTCCTGGGCTAATGATTCATTTGCGCCTCTCTCTCTCTCAAATTTACCTTTATCCTTATCCAATGGCTCCTGGGAAAGAATAGTGGACAGTACCGCATTTTTCCACACCCCAGACTCCTGAGCTAGAGTTGCTAAAAAATGTAGCTCGCAGCTGCCGCTCTCCATCAGCGTCTCATGAGCTACCTACAAAGGTTAAATAAACACACAATTTAGATGCCTTAAAGTTTAACCAAATAAGCAAAACTCATTCAACTGCATCCATATTACATAGGTAAGTAATCTCACCTGCACCAATGTCTGAAATTGTTCCCACTGTTTATCTGATAACTCAACAGGTAGACATAGTAAAAGTTCAACACAGCTTCTAAAAAGGAAAAGAACACAAATGATTATTGAAAATAAAGTAAAACAAAACCAATAATTCTTCAGTAGAGTCTTCATCAACTATTTTAAATAAAATCTACTTTAAATGAAATAACCATAAAGCCTAAGAAAAAATTAATTATAGTCTTGGATTCATGTTTCAAAATTCTACTCACAATGCCAAGCGTTCCAGAACCAAGGCTACACTTTCACATTCTGAGGTAAGGTATGGTCGAGCTTTAACATAACTTTGGATGGCCACTGTGTAGACCTCCAGTAAAGGTAAGGGGTCTTCAGAAGTTTTCCACTTCTCTGCATATTCAAGGAGTGTCTGTTTTGGAAGGAATAATAAAACATTCAAATGTAAATAAAAACTGCACATTGACTCATCAACTTTTTTCCTTTTCCAACTATTTTAAACAAAAATGTTTCCAACAATTTTGAAGAACAAAAAAAGCAGTTTGTGCTGGGCAGCAGCCTTTAATCCCAGCACTCGGGAGGCAGAGGCAGGTGGATCTCTGAGATCTTGAGGCCAGCCTGGTCTACAAACCAAGGACTAGAACAGTCAGGACTATTACACAGAGAAACCCTGTCTCAAAAAGCCAAAATACGTAAACTTTAAAGGAAAAAAAAAAGGGGGGGGGGGGGCTGGAGGGATGGCTCAGTGGTTAAGAGCATTGCCTGCTCTTCCAAAGGTCCTGAGTTCAATTCCCAGCAACCACATGGTGGCTCACAACCATCTGTAATGAGGTCTGGTGCCCTCTTCTGGACTGCAGACATATACACAGACAGAATATTGTATGCATAATAAATAAATAAATATTTAAAAAAAAGAAAAAAAACAGTTTGTGTTAAATATTAAAGCTGTTTCCAAGAGCAAGAAGACGAAGAGTGGCTTCCTCAGCAGCAGCAGCCGTTCAGCACAGCTGCTTTAGAACTGAGCAGGACAGAACCAAGTTTACCAGGCCATATCAACTCCCAGGCCTAGCTCCTGTCCAGAAACTCCTACACTGGCTTTTCTTGGCAAGTCCCCTCGAGAACCATGCCCTACAAAGCCACCTTCTAGAGCAGCTCCTGGCACTCAGGTCCTGAAGCAGTCAAGCCTGAAACAAGCTAGAACATCACATCAAAAACAAGCAATGAAGGAAATCAACATGCCAAACTCACATCACAAAAACAACAAAAAAAAGACCAATAGCATTACCCTCCCCCCCCCCCCACACACACACTAGCCCTGTAGTAATGTTCTCCAATGAGAGCTACCAAGATGAACTGCCGGACACAGAACGTAAATGAGCAATCACAAACAATACACTTCAAGGTATTTAAACACACACAGCTCAAGGAGCTTAAAAAGGTTATCAATAAGTTGTGTGATGGCCAAAAACACACAGATATATAAACTGAGTGGAACGAAGAAAACTTAGGGTTCGAAAAGTGAATTCAGTAAAATGACTAAGGCTAGTGGGAGCTGAAATTAAGATGGACTTGCCCTGGTCTGTTTGTCAGTTTGACACAAGCTAGAGTATGTGACAAGAGGAAACGGAAACTGAGAAACTGCTCCTGTGGGGCATCTTCTTCATTAATGATTGATATGGGAGGGCCTAGTCAATTGCGGATGGTGCCACACCTGGCTAGTGGTCCTGAGTGTGTAAGAAAGCAGGTTGAGCGGGCCATGGGAAACAAGCCAGTAGACAGCACTCCTCCATGGGCTCTGTTTGAGTTCCTGCCTTGAGTTCCCTAGATGATGGAGCGTACTGCTTTCAATCATGATATTTTATCACGGCGACAGACAACCTAAGACAAATATTGATAACAGGTTTGTGGAACACTGCTTGTGACAGACCTGACCATGTTTTGGGGAGGATTGTGGAAGGACTTTTCAAGTATTCAGAGCGTAAGAAGCTACTGTGGGAATTTAAAAAATAACAAATAGCAGTGAATATGATTCAAGGCCTGGCTCATTAAGTTTCAGAGGGACATTCTGAGCATCCCTTAAAGGCCATCAGTGTCCTTCAATATTTTGAATCAAGAATTTGTGGTTCTGGTCAGCTGGAACTGAAGAATCAGCCATGATTAAGAACAGACCAGCAGTGTGTTTAGTGTTTCCTTCCTGAGGATCAGCACTTAGAAGCTGTGGTCCAGAGACAGCCAAGGCTATACGTCATGCTGGCAGCCAAACCTGGGAATGGGTCAGTTTCCCAGGTAGTACTGGTTTTGAAGGAATGAAGGCGTCATGTCATAGTTGAAGGATAAAAACAAAAAACTTTCTATGATATAAGCAAACAAAAAGAATTTGTGACTAATAAATCAGTCCTACAGAGAATAATGTAAGCAATACTTAATACTGAAGAGAGGAATAAAGACAGCCAAGAGACTACAGAAAGAAAACAAAGGAAGCTGTAATGACTAAAACAAAAAATATTATGACAATATAAACAGCACACACACCCCTATTGACAATAACTTTGAATATTAATGGTCTCAATTCCCCAATCAAAAAACACAAATTAGATGAGTAGATTAAAAAACAAAACCCAAGCTGGCTAAGACCTTTTATCTTAACCAGCACCGGGAAGGGAGAAGCAGCAGGATTAGTTGAGGCCAGAATGCTCTACTTAGTGAGGACCATAGAGACACTGTGTCAAAGAAAACAAAATCTTTCTGCTGTTTACAAGAAACTTTAAAGATAGGCACCACCGTAAAAAGAAATGATAGGTAGACATAACCCAAGCAAATGGGACCAGGAAGAAAGCAGTTGTTATATTATCCTAATTTCTATCAAAACAAGCTTCAAACCAAAACTAATCAGAAGAGATAAAGAACATTCCATTCTAAACAATGGAACAATTAATCGAAAAGACATTACAATACTTAACACACAAAGTCTGACACACCCCATTTCATAAAACGATTACTACTGCAATTAAAGAGAACGATTAGCTCTAATCTCAGTATAGGATGGGATTTCATCAACCCCACTTTCTCCTATAAATAGGTCATCTGGACAAAAATTAAAAACAAGAATTAAGTAACATCACACTGATCAAGTATGATATAACACTTATAACAAATTATAAGAATATTTCTCCCAAACTCCAAAGAATATGCATTCCACTCTGGAGCACATGGAAGCTTCTCCAATACAGAACATATCCTGGAACACAAAAGAAATTTTAACAAGCTCAGAAAAGGTAAAACAATGTGTGTCCTATCTGACTACAATAAAATAAAGTTTAAAACCAAGAGCAAATGAATGTCTAGCAACCATACAAAGTCATGAAGATTAGTATTACTAAATAATAAATGGATCAAAGAAATAAAAAACGAAAAAAATCCAGAATAAAAAAATGAAAAACACAAAAAAATCCAGAATATTTAAAGTAGTTTTAAGAACTATGCTCAATTAATTTAGAAAATCTAAAAGAAATGGATTAATATAAAAATTCATCTAAACCAGAGTTAAACTAAGAAGAGCTCAACAGACCATGACAAATAATGAGAACAAACAGTAAGGAAAAGCCTTCCTTGGGGCCGGGAAGATGGCTTGGAGGGAAAGAATACTTTCTGTTTTTCCAAAGAGGACCAGTGTTTGGATCTGAGCTCAGAGCTCCCTGTAATTCCAACTCTAGTGGATGCAATGCCCTCTTCTGATGTCTATGGTACGCACATACACATGTACATATACACAAGCAGAAACCATGCACACATGAATAAAAATAAATGCTTTAAAAGGATTTCTCAGTAAAACAAGCCTAGGCCCAGATGAATTCATAGCAGAATTCTACCAGACTTTCTACAAAGAACTATGAACAGTACACTTATAAAAAAGATCATCTACTTTGATCAAGTAGGCTGTATCCTAGAGAAAAAGAGGTAATTTAGCATGTGTAAATCAGTAAAATACAATCACACAAATGGGCAAACATCATGTGATCATTTCAACAGATGCACAAAAGGCCTCGGTCAAAATCCAACATGCCTTCAATAATCAAAGCCCCAGAGAAGTATTTTGTGCCCGCTTTTGAGCCACGCTGCAGTTGCCTCTGTTATATGCCTGCAGACTTGGGTAATGGGCCAATCAGGTTAGTGTCCAGTGGTGGGTGATGAGACACCGTGGGTCCTACCTCCACATGCTACAGGGAGAGTGGCCCCAGCTGGAGGGACAAACAGTACAGTGAGGCAAAGACGTGCCCCAGGCAGGGCTCACGAACCTAGAGGTCCAGGCCATGGATTCAGTGATCTCAGGCCCTTCTGGGAGATCATCAGGCCTGGTAACTTCTCAGGTTAGAGCAGGGCTGGGAACAAGTAGCACCAAGCCACTACACAGAAGTTAGAGTTGTTTGAGTGGGTGCTGAACATTGTGAGGAAGCCAAGAGATGTGGCTGCCTGCAGGGCATTCAGCTGATCTCCCTGAGGGGAGATCTGGGTCTGGGAGCCTCATCAGCAAGAACTGAGGAGACAGAATCATGAACCAGCGTAGTACCTTCCCCCAGTGTGCTGGACACAGTGGTTCAGCCCTACAACACCACCCTTTCAGTCTGTCAACTTGCTGAAAACACAGATGAGACCGGATGCTTTGAAAATGACGTGTGTGACTTATCACATCTGCTTCAAAGCCTACAGTTGATCAGACCCACTTACAGTGACCAATCCCTATTTGCTACCACAGTAAGGTAATCACTTGCCTACAAATATGGTGCCCTCTTCCCGCCTGCAGGTCTTCATGCCTGACTTTGTGCCCTTGACGAGTTGGGCAGCCAGTAGTACCTCCACCATGACAGCATCTGAACTCACCCAGATGTTTGATGGCAAGAACACAATGACCATCTGTGACTCTCACTGCCCACAACTGCCATGGGTTCCAACTGATAGCAGCTGCCATGTTCAGGTGCTATCTGTCCATGAAGGAGGTGCAAGATGCTTACTATCCAAACAAGAACAGTAGTGACCTAATGCAGTGGGTCCCCAACAATGTGAAAACAGTTACCTGTGACAGTACACCTCAGGGAATAAATATGTTCATCACCTTCAACAGCAACTGCACCACCATCAGGGACTGTTCTAATGGGTCTCAGAGCAGTTCACAGCCATGTTCCAGTACAAGGGCTTCATGAACTGGTGGATGAAGGCACATCTAAGAGTTCTTCAAGGCTGAGAGCAGTATGACCACCCCGGTGTCATAATACAAGCAGTATCAGGATGATGGAGGAGGAGGAGGAGGAGGAGGAGGAGGAGGAGGAGGAGGAGGAGGAGGAAGCCCAGAGCTGTTTTGGCAGCTAAAGCATGGGAGCAGTATTAACTTTAATCATTCACAGCTTGTCTGCTAGTCATGTCCAAGGTGCATTTGCTGCCCTAGCCTAACATCACTTACGCAGATAGTACTAGTAAAGCAATTTCAAAGTGTGAGGAAATGTCCCAGAAAAGGGAGAACTGGAGGAAATCTTCCGCATATAAAAAATAAAGGCTAGGGGGCTGGAGAGATGGCTCAGTGGTTAAGAGCATTGCCTGCTCTTCCAAAGGTACTGAGTTCAATTCCCAGCAACCACATGGTGGATCACAACCATCTGTAAAGAGGTCTGGCACTCTCTTCTGGCCTTCAGGCATACAGACAGAATATTGTATACACAATAAATAAATAAATATTTAAAAAAAATAAAGGCTATATATGATAAATCCACAGCCCATATCACCATAAAGAAAGAAAAACTAAGGCTGAGCAGTGGTGGTGCACACCTTTAATTCCAGAACTTGGGAGGCCGAGGCAGCTAGATCTCTTGAGTTTGAGACCAGCCTGGATACAGAGAGTTCCAGCTGGGGTTACACAGAAAAACCTTATCAAAAAGAGAAACAGAGAGGAGAGGGGAGAGAGAAATTTGATCAGAGATCAAAAAGAACAGCCCAACATCCACACACCTTTTTGATGCAAGGCTCAGAGCTCAAGCTGGAGCAACAGCAAGAGAAGAAATCGATGGGATCCAATAGAAAACAAGTCAAATTACTCGTATTTCCAGATGATAGGAATTCATTATACGAGATCCTAAAAATTGTACCAGAAACCATCTAGAAATGTTAAACATTTTCAGCAAATTTATAGAAAACAAAATCGACTTATAATAGCTTTTTAAAAAAAAAGACTTATTTATTTTATGTATATAGCTGTTCTATCTATATGTATGATTTTATGCCTGAAGAAGGGGGCATCAGATCCCTTTATAGATGGTTGTGGGCCACCACGTGGTTGCTGGGAATTGAACTCAGGTCCTCCGGAAAAGCAGCCAGTGCTCTTAACCACTGAGCCATCTCTCCAGCCCCTTATAATAGCTTTTCTATCCACCAACAGCAAACACATTAACAAGAGAATCCTGGGCACACTCCCATTCAAAATAGCCTAAATGTGAGGGAGGGGTAAATACAAAGTAAATACACTAAGGATGTGAGAGACCTCTACAACAAAAACTTTATGTCTCTAAGGAGATTTAAGAAAAAAGATCTAAATAGACCTGTTAGTCGCAAAGAACTAGAAACTGTTATCAAAAATCTCCCTTCCAAAAAAAGCCCAGGACCAGATGGTTTCAATGCAGAATTCTACCAGAACTTCCAAGAAGAACTAATACCTATACTCCTTAATGTATTTCACAATATAGAAACAGAAGAGTCATTACCAAATTCCTTTTATGAAGCTACAGTTACCCTGATACCAAAACCACACAAGGACCCAACCAAGAAAGAGAATTACAGGCCTATCTCACTCATGAATATCGACGCAAAAATTCTCAATAAAATACTGGCAAACCGAATCCAAGAACACGTTAGAAAAATTATCCATTATAATCAAGTAGTCTTCGTCCCAGAGATGCAGGACTGGTTCAACATACGAAAATCTACCAATGTAATCCATCATATAAATAAACTGAAAGAAAAAAAACCCACATGATCATTTCATTAGATGCTGAAAAAGCATTCGACAAAATTCAACACCCCTTTATGATAAAGGTCTTGGAGAGACTAGGGATACAAGGGTCATACCTAAATATAATAAAAGCTATTTACAGCAAGCCGACAGCTAACATTAAATTAAAAGGAGAAAACCTCAAAGCCATCCCACTAAAATCAGGAACACGACAAGGATGTCCACTCTCTCCATTCCTCTTCAATATAGTGCTTGAAGTTCTAGCAATAGCAATAAGACAACATAAGGGGATCAAGGGGATTCGTATTGGAAAGGAAAGAAGTTAAGCTTTCGTTATTTGCAGATGATATGATAGTATACATAAGTGACCCCAAAAACTCTTCCAAAGAACTCCTACTGCTGATAAACACCTTTAGTAATGTGGCAGGATACAAGATCAACTCCAAAAAAATCAGTGGCCTTCCTATACACTAAGGATAAGGAAACAGAGAGGGAAATCAGAAGCATCACCTTTCACGATAGCCACAAATAGCATAAAATATCTTGGGGTAACTCTGACCAAGGAAGTGAAAGATCTATATGACAAGAACTTTAAGTCTTTGAAGACAGAAATTGAAGAGGACACCAGAAAATGGAAGGATCTCTCTTGCTCTTGGATTGAGAGGATCAACATAGTAAAAATGGCAATTCTACCAAAAGCAATCTATAGATTCAATGCAATCCCCATCAAAATCCCATCAAAATTCTTCACAGATCTGGAGAAGACAATAATCAACTTTATATGGAAAAACAAAAAACCCAAAATAGCCAAAACAATCTTATACAATAAAGGATCGTCTGGAGGCATTACCATCCCTGACTTCAAACTCTATTACAGAGCTACAGTATTGAAAACAGCGTGGTATTGGCATAAAAACAGAGAAGTCGACCAATGGAATCGAATAGAAGACCCTGACTTTAACCCACAAACCTATGAACACCTGATTTTCGATAAAGGAGCTAAAAGTATACAATGGAAAAAAGAGAGCATCTTCAACAAATTGTGCTGGCAAAACTGGATGTCAACCTGTAGAAGAATGAAAATAGATTCATATCTATCACCATGCACAAAACTCAAGTCCAAATGGATTAAAGACCTCAATATCAGCCCGAACACACTGAACCTGATAGAAGAGAAAGTGGGAAGTACTCTACAACACATGGGCACAGGAGACCACTTCCTACGTATAACCCCAGCAGCACAGACATTAAGGGCCTCACTGAATAAATGGGACTTCCAGAGACTGAGAAGCCTCTGTAAAGCAAAGGACACTGTCACTGAAACACAAAGGCAACCCACTGACTGGGAGAAGATCTTCACCAACCCCGCAACTGACAAAGGTCTGATCTCCAAAATATATAAAGAACTCAAGAAACTAGACCGTAAAAGGCTAATCAACCCAATTATAAAATGGGGCACTGAACTGAACAGAGAATTCTCAACAGAAGAAGTTCAAATGGCCAAAAGACACTTAAGGTCATGCTCAACTTCCTTAGCTATCAGGGAAATGCAAATCAAGACAACTTTAAGATACCATCTTATACCTGTCAGAATGGCTAAAATAAAAAACACCAATGATAGCCTTTGCTGGAGAGGTTGTGGAGAAAGGGGTATACTCATCCATTGCTGGTGGGAATGCAAACTTGTGCAACCACTCTGGAAAGCAGTGTGGCGGTTTCTCAGGAAATTCGGGATCAACCTACCCCTGGACCCAGCAATACCACTCTTGGGAATATACCCAAGAGAGGCCCTATCATACAACAAAAGTATATGCTCAACTATGTTCATAGCAGCATTGTTTGTAATAGCCAGAGCCTGGAAACAACCTAGATGCCCATCAACGGAAGAATGGTTGAAGAAAGTATGGAATATATACATATTAGAGTACTACTCAGCAATAAAAAACAAGGACTTCTTGAATTTTGCATGCAAATGGATGGATATAGAAAACACTATCCTGAGTGAGGTAAGCCAGACCCAAAAAGAGGAACATGGGATGTACTCACTCATATTTGGTTTCTAGCCATAAATAAAGGACATTGAGCCTATAATTAGTGGTCCTAGAGAAGCTAAATAAGAAGGAGAACCCAAAGAAAAACATATAGGGGGCTGGAGAGATGGCTCAGTGGTTAAGAGCATTGCCTGCTCTTCCAAAGGTCCTGAGTTCAATTCCCAGCAACCAAATGGTGGCTCACAACCATCTGTAAAGAGGTCTGGCGCCCTCTTCTGGCCTTCAGGCATACAGACAGAATATTGTATACATAATAAATAAATAAATATTAAAAAAAAAGAAAAACATATAGGCATCCTCCTGAATATTAACCTTCATCTGGCGATGAAAGGAGACAGAGACAGAGACCCACATTGGAGCACCGGACTGAAATCTCAAGGTCCAAATCAGGAGCAGATGGAGAGAGAGCACGAGAAAGGAACTCAGGACCGCGAGGGGTGCACCCACACACTGAGACAATGGGGATGTTCTATCGGGAACTCACCAAGGCCAGCTGGCCCGGGTCTGAAAAAGCCTAGGATAAAACCAGACTGGCTGAACATAGCGAACAATGAGGACTACTGAGAACTCAAGAACAATGGCAATGGGTTTTTGATCCTACTGCACGTACTGGCTTTGTGGGAGCCTAGGCAGTTTGGATGCTCACCTTACTAGACCTGGATGGAGGTGGGTGGTCCTTGGACTTCCCACAGGGCAGGAAACGCCGAATGCTCTTTGGGCTGATGAGGGAAGGGAACTTGATTGGGGGAGGGGGAGGGAAATGGGAGGCGGTGGCAGGGAAGAGACAGAAATCTTTAATAAATAAATAAACGGGAAAAAAAAAGATGGAAAGGCAGCCCATGCTCATAGAATGATAGACTACTGTGAAAACGACCACTCTACCAAAGGCATTTTACATACTGACTGCAATTCCAATCACAAATTCCCATGACATTTTTTCCACAGAAATGAGGGGAATCCCTAAAATTCGTAAGTAACAACAGAAGGCCCAGGATGGCCAAAGTAATACTGAGCAAAAAAGTACAATGTGGCAGAAATTCATGCCAGCCTGGCATCAGAGGGTTAGCAAGTAACCTCTGCTAGCCATGAACTCTCACTGGGCTACACCTGGCCCAGCTCTGGAGTTTTCACTCAGCCCCTAATCTAGCCTTTATGTTACAGATACCTTTTGTTGCCCTATATGAATCTTGTCTGACCAGTCTTCCATGGATACAAAACCTATGTAAAACCTGGTTTAGAGGAAACTCAGAAAACTGTGAGACCCCAGGAATCAGGTATTGCACAAGGCACTGTATTTTTGGAAACTTCATTCAGTTTGTTTTGAGATATGGAAATCTACTAAAGTGTAAATATAGGAAAGAATATGCCAAGAGGCCAAGGGAAATCAGCTCACCAAGACTGAGCCCCCTCAGCAGCAGAGGCTAAGTCCATTCTCATGTGTCTCTGAATCTTCATTTCATGACCCGTGTGAACCCGCATACTCCACATACTTGTGCCGGGTTACACGTGACAGTACAATGCTGGAGAAACTGCAATTCCAGATTCAAGACATATTACAAAGCAATAGCAATAAAAACTGCATGGCTCTGGCATAAAACAGGCTTATCAATGGAACCAAAAAGAAGAACCGAATATGGGCACATAGAACTACATTTGCCATTGATATATGACAAAGACGCCAACTATATGCACTGGATTAGAGACAGTCATCACCAACAAATGCTACTTGGAAAACAGGGTGGTCACATGAAGAATGAAATTAGATCCCTCCCTAGCTAGCACACAGCTCAAGCGTCAACTCCAAAAGGTTCAAAGACTTCAATCTGGTACCTGAAACTCTGAAACTGCTGTAAGACCTACAAGATAGGGTGCAGGAAAAGACTCGCTGAGCAGAACTCCATTTGCCCAGTAATTAAGGTCAACAAAAGACAAATGGGACATCGTTAAACTAAAAGCTAAAGAACAATCAATCAGGGCTGGAGAGATGGCTCAGTGGTTAAGAGCATTGCCTGCTCTTCCAAAGGTCCTGAGTTCAATTCCCAGCAACCGCATGGTGGCTCACAACCATCTGTAATGAGGTCTGGTGCCCTCTTCTGGCCTGCAGACATACACACAGGCAGAATATTGTATACATAATAAATAAATAAATATTTTTTTTTAAAAAAAAAAGAACAATCAATCAACTATGTAAAGAAAATCTTGGTCAACTATACATCTGAGGATTGATACCCAAAAGAACTTGATTGACTTTTTCAAGTCAAAAGAACTTGAAAAACCGGGTCAAGAAAAAAAATAACAAAAGTAAGAAGGGAGGTTGGAGGCACTACAGATCTGAAGAGTTCTCAAAAGAAAGAAAAGTGGCTAAGATTTTCTTTAATCTTTTCAAAAAAACGTGTTCAACATTACTAGCAATTAGTGAAAAGCAAATTAAAACTATATTGAGATTTCATCTTACCCCAGTCAGAATGGCCAAGATCAAGAAAATTGACAAGAAATGTTGGTGAGGACATATGGTTGGTGGGTTTCCACTATAGAAATCCGTGTTGGGAAAAATGCTAAAAGTAGATCTATCGTATAATCTAGCTATAGCGTTCCACAGCAAATGCCTGAATGACTCATATCTTATCCTATGTATACTTGCTTGGCTATGCTCCTTGCTGCTCTATTCACAATAGCCAGAAAATAGAAAACAGCCTACACGTCCTTCATCAGACGAATGAATAAATAAAAATCTAGTACATAAACACAAGAGTATCTACTTAGCTCTATGGAAAATAAAATTTGCAGGTAAATGGACAGAACTAGAGAGTATAAAGAGTTATCCAGATACAAAGGAACAGATGCCATACCTTCTTTCTCATTTGTGGATCCTACCTCCAAATCTTTACCAATCTGTTTATAACCTGGACTAACTGCAGACACCACAAAAGTAGAAGGGACCAAGGGAGAAGGGTTGAAGGAGCTCTAGAGAGGAGGATAGTATAACATGGGTGCTGTATGAAGAGAAATAGAAAAAATGGGGGCGGGCTATAGCACAACTAATAAAAACCCAGAGAGAGAGAGATTAGGGTTCAACCTGGAAGATCAGAAAAGCAAAAGCAGCCAAGCCACTAGAGAGCTCTTACCTCTTTGAAATCTTCAGACTGAAGGAGTGGGTTCCTGTCTCATCCCACCTTATATTCCTCTCTAGTGCTAGTATTAAAGGTGTGCAACACCACTGCCTGCCCTCTATGGCTGATTAGTGTGGCTGCTGGGATTAAAGCTACCAGTGCCTGGCCTGTAGGGCTGACTAGTGTGGCTGCTCTGCACTGACCTTCAGGCAAGCTTTATTAAAATACGAATAAAAATTCACTACAGGGATATCTGGAGGGGGTTTGAAGGATAACTAAAACTAAAGATGTTTGAAAAAGCTTGTTTTGCCGGGCGTTGGTGGCGCACGCCTTTAATCCCAGCACTCGGGAGGCAGAGGCAGGCGGATCTCTGTGAGTTCGAGGCCAGCCTGGTCTACAAGAGCTAGTTCCAGGACAGGAACCAAAAGCTACAGAGAAACCCTGTCTCGAAAAATCCAAAAAAAAAAAAAAAAAAAAAAAGGGAAACCACACCCATGAAATCTCAACAATATGGCTGCCCAAACAAGACAAGTACAATGACTATAACACTGACGTGCCAATAAAAAGGGGACAAAGAGCAAAGGCTCCACCCTTAGACAAAGAGCTGCAGGCATTTAATGGCTGCTGAGAGGGGGAGAATTAGTTTTCTCCTGGGACAAGCCCCCTGATAGATTATCCAATCCCAAAAGGTCATTAGCAAAACTAAATGGAACAAGCTGTATTTACATATACATGTGTGCTCGTGTATACACATAAACATACATGTAACAACTATTATTCAATAAGAGGAGGTTATGAGTTTGAGAAGGGAAAGGTGGAAATGATGCAGGAAATTTTTTACTAATTAAGTTTTTTAAGATACTTTGCACACAGACTGGAGTCCCCCTCCCTCCCTTCTTCTATTCCCTCCCCCCTTATTTGCACTTTATTAAGCATTTTGGCAGCTTTTTTAAATAAAATTTATTTCTAGGACCAAAAGAAAATGGAAAATTGTTTTAATTAAGTTCACTTGTAATTTATTTGGTAATAAAATATGACACAGGTTTCACCGCCCTCCTTAATGCATATTCAGATGTTTGACTCATAAACACTTCACCGATTCAAAGGAAGTTATTACATAATACACATGGATAAAACTCAAGGATACATCACATCACCTTATAATTCTACATACTTTATATTTGTATTAGGCTATTTCAGAAATTCATACACTCATTATTTCTCAGCTAACATGTTAAACAGCTGAGTTTGAAGAAACTTTCCCTTATAATACAGTTATATTAAATTAACACACAACTGTGACCATGACCATGTCATTTACTTTTGTTTAATGAATAATCTAGGTGACATTTTAAGCTAAAAACTGTTCAACTTACTTTAATGTAAAGCAAATCTTAAATGTTTGATGCAATTACACATATAAAATAAAAATACTTCAAAGTTGATGATTGTTTTACTAAAGCAAAACAGAAGGGATTAATGTCATATAGCATCTAGGTAAAGTGTAATAGTAAAAGTTTACATACTATTGGGCAAAGTATAAATTATTTAATAGGTTTTGTGATCACTTGTGAATGTGTATTAAACAGAATAGGCTTGCCCTTCTCACAAAAGAGGAAGTTTTCTGGATGCCATCATGATTGTATATTATAATGCACTCCTAATTCTACTCAAAGTTAGTAGAATGAATATTTAGCTTTTATTCAAAGACACCATACTCTTAATGCATAATAATTCACATACTATATTCTTTCAAAAACTGAAATGGCGTAAAATTTTCTTTTTCTTTTTTTTTTTTTTTTTTTTGCTTTTTCGAGACAGGGTTTCTCTGTGGTTTTGGAGCCTGTCCTGGAACTAGCTCTTGTAGACCAGGCTTGGGGTAAATTCTAAAACAAATTAGGACTACCACTGCCCAGGCTGACCCGCCCCTTCCTTCTCTACAGACAGTAAGTAGGCAGGCTCATTACCACCCACTGCTCCAGCTGCTACTGCCGCCCTCACTGCTACAGTGCACTGAGAACATTTTCAGGAATTGTCAGGTATAAAAGGATTACTCAAGTTCAGCCTGGATTCCTGACGAGCCCTCTCCAAGGTCTCATCAGTGGCAATATTCTGAGACCTTCTGATTATCATGTGTGGTTACAGCAAACCATTCTGAAGAGTAAAATAACTAGCAGAATAAGAACAATTTATCACAATGCAATCAGAAATGAGGTAATTTCTCCATTTTATTACTTTTTAAAACATTTTTCCTGGCTAACATAGGCACAGTACCTAAAATTATTTGAAAAGTCAGTCTTATATGTGATTTCATTTTACTTTCTTACTGGCCTTATAATTTTAATAAGAGAACTTTTAAAGACAAGGGAATATACATTTAAATAAAAGATAAATTTGAAGACTAAACTTTAATATAAGTAACTATATACAGTTTCCTATACGAAAAAAATTATTTTTGTATTTTATTAACATATTATAAATTCTAATGCTGAATATTTTGATATGTATCTGTGTGCAGTGATTGATACATGTGATTAAAATAAACCCTAAGAAATTTAAGAAGCTATTTTGCCTGATTTCAATTAATTAAGTTATAAAGAAATGCAATTTATAAGAAAAACTGGTATTGGAAAGCATAATAATATTTTATTTATACAGAAAAAAATTAAGTAAAATAGGGCAATAGTCTTTGTTCGCTAGTCAAAAATACCATCCTCCGCAAAAGAAATGACTTAGAAGACACTTGAGCAAGCAAGCGTCACAGGCATGGGATGAAAAATTTAAGGGAATATTTATGTTCACATATGAAGAGTGAAGTCATATTAGTTTAATAAGTTAAAAAATAATAATGTAAATACTTATTCTGATATGTTTTACCATTTCTGCAGACCCCATACAAGACCAATTCAAAAGGTATTAAAGAGTGAATATAAGGTCCAAGAAATATTTGTAATAATGAGGGATTTTGAATTTTAAAAAAGTCACGTCATAATTTAAGAAAGTATTTCAAATTGACCTCACTGAAATTATTAAAAAAGAAAAGTGTTTCTCTTTATCACTGAATAAAGAGATAGAAAACACTGGCACCAAAAAGAAAGTACACAGACAGACAGCATAAAGGTCCAGCTGTTAGAAATCACCAAAGTCTTTGCAAATATGCTGAACGATAACGGACTCTACATGTCTTCATAGTGTAGAAGACTTCCACAGTTGCGGAATACGCATTTAATCACACAAGCAAATCCAGGTAGCCTCTGCTCAAACAAAAGACAGAGGGGATCCTGAAGGAAAAAGCCCCATTAGACTCATAGTCGGCATCAGATCCACACCTCACCTCAACCTCCCCATCACATTCTACTTAAACCTTCATGGTATAACATGTTCTGTGGGGACAGAAACAATCAGGTAACTTCTGGATCTCCACCCAGATTGGAAACATGCAGAAACATAAACGTAGAAGGTATTTTGGAGGGAGAAGGGGTTATGTAACTGCATGCTTGTGTTTTTTTTCCCACACATACAGGGTTTTATTATATAAACTAGACTAACTTCTAACCCATAAGATCTCCCTGCCTTGGCTTACCTAGTGCTGGGATTACCACCAGATTCACCTTCCTTACCTATTAATGAAGGGGCTGACACAAACGCTGACAGAGGGATCTATGCTTCTACAAGGCATTCTCTAGGGGAGCGCAGGTATTTAAAAATGCAATTATGAGGAAGGGGCCTCTCACGGGCCAGGACAGAAAGTGAGGTGAGGCTGCTGTCTTAGTTCCTAGATGGCTCAGCCACTGTTATGTCATTTTAATCTGATTCACTTTTCATGCAGAATACTTTGTATCTCTCACAAGTCTGGTAACAAGTCTCCAGTCTCTTAACCAATGAGATCATCCAGATGAATAGTGAAGTGGGAAACTTTAAAAAAAAAAACAAAAACAAAAACAAAAAACCCACACAAAGAACTCTACATGGTGACTGACAAAAGCAATTTTGAACTGACATTAGTTCCTGGGTAAACCAACATGAAACAAAAAGCCAAGAAAACTAGGAATTTAGTGATACAACCATTCTGTAAGAGGGCTGTTTAAACTGTCAGTCTTCCAAGCTTCTGCCAAGGCATTCAGTTATGGAGGGACCACATCCCTGGTTTTTATATTCAGTTTCTAGCAGAGAACTTGTAAAATCCTTGAAATCTGCTTGAGTTTTGAAGTGTCTTTCTTCTGGCTGAGGAGCATCTTAATAACTTCAGGATGGAACTGGTCAACAGAATGGTCATGTCACACACAATTAGGTTGGGACGTTCAGCCCCACTATGCCGAAGCTTCTGAGGAAAAGAAAAGAATTGGGGATTGAGTTTAATCTCTAATGATCTAAGACTTAATGAACCATACTTATGTAACAAGACTTAAGAATTAACGCTCAAGCCAGGCGATGGTGGCGCAGGCCTTTAATCCTAGCACTCGGGAGGCAGAGGCAGGTGGATCTCTGTGAGTTCGAGACCAGCCTGGTCTACAAGAGCTAGTTCCAGGACATGCTCCAAAGACACAGAGAAACCCTGTCTCGAAAAAAAAAAACAAAGACAAAAACAAAAACAAAACAAAAAAAGAATTAACGCTCAAAGGGGTGGCATACTTCACCTCCACGGGGATGGACAGGGAAGCTCCTAAGCCTCATCCTCTGGACCTGTGTCCTTTATCGCAGGCAGAATGGCTAGTATTTCCTGAATTCTGTGAGTCATCCCACCAAATCAACTAAGCAGGGCTCACCTGGGCTCACCGAGACTGAGGCAGCAAGCATGAGGGCCTGCCTACACAGGTCTGCACCAAGTCCTCTGCGCGTATGCTATGGCTGTTAGCTTGGTGTTTCTGTGAGACTCCTAATGGCGACTCTGACTCTGGCCTACTAGCGGGACTGCCTTGCCCAACTATTGTATCCTGTTTTGTCTTTTGGCTGTTGTCTCTTGGAGGCCTGCTCTTTTCTGAAGAGGAAATGGAGGGGGAGTAAATATGGAGGAGAGGGGAGGTGTGAAGAAAGGAGAAATCTGTGATCAGTATATATATTATATGAAGAAAAGAATCTATTTTCAATCCAAAAAATGTAAAAACCTGTAGAAAGGACCATAAAAGTCTTCAATTCTGGAGTCACATTTGATACAGTACAGGGCAGTCTGGGCCCTGTAACCTAAAGTACAGCTATCCTTGAAGACACACCTTTGGCCTGGAGAGCCTAGCCCCAAGTATTTTCAGAATTAAACCAAGTTTAGGATACTGATTTAGTGCTGAACAAATACAGAAAAAAAAAAAAAAGCTACTTGAAAACACTTCATTTGGTGTTAGCAGTAAAGATCTTTACTCAAGGGGATTAATAAAACTCTAAATTAGAGGAAGTGTTATATGCCCGTAGTCTCAACTAAAGAGGAAGATTAAGCAGGAGGCTGGCCTAAGCCAAAAGTTCAATACTTGTTTGAACAACATAATGAAGCTCTCTCAAAAGTAAAATAAAAGCCAGCATGGTGGCACATACTTATGATCTCAGTACCTAGGAGGCTGAGGCTGGAGGACCATGTCAAGTGCAAGGTCAGTCTGAGCTACACAGAGATTTCGAGTTATGCCCAGGTGCGTAGTAATATCTTATTTGTGGGTGTGGAGTAGAGCCAGGCATGGCGACTTAGTCCCAGCACTTCAAAGCAGGTGGGTCTGAGTCCAAGGCAAGCTGCACTACAAAGTGAGTTCCAGGACAGCCAGGACTACATAGAGAAACCCTGTCTCGAAACACCCCTCCCCCAAAATAAATAAACAGATGAAGAAAAGAAATTTTAAAAAGGTAATACCAATAATCTGTACAAAAGTTTTAAGAGTTGACATTCATAGCAAATAAGTATACCGATAGCACAGTCTCCCTTGTTATTAAAGCATTAGTCAGTAGAACAAATATTAACATCAATAAAATGGAAAATATCTGCAACATAACAATTTATACCTTATTTAAGAACTTACATTTTTGTATCTATTGTCTTAACCTATTCAGCTTTTACGTAGGAATAAAAAAATGATCAGATATATATCAGTTAGAAGCAATTTCAGAGATCATGTAATTTACAGTTAGTCCTGGGAGTTTATTCTGTAGTCAGTCAATGCTGTACTCAGGAGGTTGAGGCAAGAATATCTTGAGTTCAAGGCCAACCTGTTAAAGGGGAACTAAATAAGACTCTGTCTCAAAATGTACAAAGGAAGAGAGCTTTGTACTTGTCTGGCCAACACTCTGAGTTTAACCTCCATCATTCACTACTCAAAAAAAGAACATTCCATACTGTTTTACAGTGTTATCATCAGAGGGTACTGTAAAATATAAGGACCCAATTGCCTCTGCAACATTCAAATGAGTCTTCTGGTAACTTAGGTCAATTATAAATTGATGGAGTTACTTTATAATAGCAAAGTAACCATTACTTACAAAATGTCAATGTATTCTTCACAACTCTAAGAAGCAAGTACTTCTCCCCCAATTTGCAGCTACAGTTGGACTTCTTTGCTGGTTATGCTTACTTTTACTTAGAAAATCCAAACCAGAGCAGTGTAAACAGTAATAAGTCTTCACAGAAGAAACTAAGAGAAAGAGCAGGTTCAGGATTAGTTTTTTTACTCAACTCTTTCTTCAACCATGTTATCATTACTTCCACTATTCAGGAGTGTAGCAAATGCTACTCCTCTCATATTCCTGGAACACAGTGCAATAAAATTATATAACCAAAAACAATATTCCTATCAACAAATGGTAATTGTAAACACAACTCTAGGTCATGGGTAGAAGAAATCATAATAGAAATCAGAGTACTCAATCCACTGATGTCCTGGCAGTTATTATAAACTCAAGAGACACTTGTGTTCCTCCTATTGACTATCAGACTGTTGATATAATGAACCCTACAAAATTGGAATTTCTCAAGCTGGAAAAAAGGAAATATTTGGCAACCTGTAGTCAAAACAGAAAGAGGAGTTTGCTGGAAAGAGATTTCCACACAGCTTTGATAACTGTCAGACCACTTAGCTGGAGAACTCACACCTTGGTCAGGACTGCCTACTTGTGCATACCTTTCTCTCATTTAAACATAAATCTCATGTACTGAAGATAAATTGGCCCTCTTTGTTGTTCTTCCCAAAGAGGACATATTGAATAAATCTCCTTTCTCTTCTTTCTACCATTTGTCTGTCTAACTGGGACTTTTGAGGATGGATGGCCACCCCTAGATTGTTAGGGATGTCAAGGCCCAGGCTTTGACCCTAACAACTCTGGTTGCAACAAACTATAACATAATCACAACTTAAATATGTGTAAGCTGTCCTGCACAATAAAAGAACTTCTGGAGGCATCACAATCCCTGATTTCAAACTCTAATACATAGCTACAGTACTGAAAACAGCCTGGTATTGGCATAAAAATAGACAGTAGGACCAACAGAACCAAACTGAAGACCCGGATATTAATCTACACACCTTCGAACACCTGATTTTGACAAAGAAGCAAAAAATATCAAATGGACAAAAAAAGAAAGCATATTTAACAAATGATGCTGGCATAACTGGATATCAACATGTAAAAAAATGAAAATAGATGCATATCTATCACCATGCACAAAACTCAAATCCAAATGGATCAAAGACCTCAACATAAAGCCAGCCACACTGAATCTTATAGAAGAGAAAGTGGGAAGTACACTTGAATGCATTGGCACAGGAGACCACTTCCTAAATATAACTCCAGTAAGCACAGACACTGAGAAAAACAATTAATAATTGGGACCTCCTGAGCCAGGCAGTGGTGGCGCACGCCTTTAATCCTAGCACTTGGGAGGCAGAGGCAGGTGGATCTCTGTGACTTCAAGACCAGCCTGGTCTACAAGAGCTAGTTCCAGGACAGGCTCCAAAACCACAGAGAAACCCTTTCTTGAAAAACCAATAAATAAATAAATAAATAAATAAATATAATAATAATAATAATAATAATAATAATAATTGAGACCTCCTGAAACTGAAAAGCTTCTGTAAAGCAGAGGACACAGTCAACAAGACAAAACAGCCTACAGAAATGGAAAAGATCTTCACCAACCCCACATCAGACAGAGGTCTGATCTCCAAAATACACAAAGAACTCAAGAAATTGGTCATCAAAAGAACATATAATCCAATTTAAAAAATGGAGTACAGACCTAAACAGAGAACTATCAACAGAGGAATCTAAAATGGCTGAAAGACACTTAAGGAAATGTTTAACATCCTTAGTCATCAGAGAAATGCAAATCAAAACAACTCTGAGATTCCATCTTACACCTGTAAGAATGGCCAAGATCAAAAACACTGATGACCACTTATGCTGGAGAGGTTGTGGGGAAAAGGGAACACTTCTGCATTGCTGCTGGTGGGACTGCAAGCTGGTACAGCCCCTTTGGATGTCAGTGTGGCGATTTCTCAGAAAATTAGGAAACAACCTTCCTCAAGACCCAGCAATACCACTTTTAGGTATATATCCAAAGGATGCTCTATTGTGTCACATGGACATGTGCTCAACTACGTTCACAGCAGCTTTGTTTGTTATAGCCAAAACCGAGAAACAACCTAAATGTCCCTCAACCGAAGAATGGATGAGGAAAATGTGGTACATTTACACAATGGAGTACTACACAGCAGAAAAAAAAAACAACATCTTAAAATTTGCAGGCAAATGGATGCCTTCATCATTGTGTTTATCCATGGCATTTATAATTAATAGGCAGTGGTGGCACACACCTTTAATTCCAGCACTTGGGAAGCAGAGGCTAGTGGATCTCTCTGAGTTAGAGGCCAGCCCAGTCTACAAAGCCTGTTCCAGGCCAGTCAGAACTGTAACAAAGAAACCCTACCCGACTCCTCGCAAAAAAAAAAAAAAAAAAAAAAAAAAAAAAAGTAATTAAGATACTTGCTCAAACATTTCTGTTCTATTTCAAAGTACTCCTACCATCTTCAGAGTATCTTTGCCTCTAATGTCCGCTTCCACAAGCTATCATATTTACTTCAGTATTCACAACCTTTTAATAGGTATGATCTCTCCTCAGTCATGGCCTTTCCTGTCATTACTAAAGAGAAGAGATACCTTTCTACTAGATTGACTGAAAAAAACACCCCCAGGCACTGCTAATAAAATCCCTCTGGATTTTTAAAATAGATTTGACAATTGTTTGTTAATTTCACATAAGAAGTTAAGCCAGTTTTAGAGACCTAGGAGAGAACACTTGATGTACACAGATACCAAGAATCAATCTACAGCTACAGGAACTAAGACAATGTGATACTAGCAAAGGCATACATGACAGAGGAGACAATTAAGTTATGAGAGCTAAGTGTACAGCAGATAGATGGATGGATGGCTCAGTGGTTAAGAGCACTGGCTGCTCTAGAGGAGGACCCGGGTTTGGTTCTCAGCATCCATATGGCAGTTCACAACCATCTGGTACTCTAGTACCACTGAATCTGATGCCCTCTTCTGACACTGCATGAAAGTGGTATACATACAAACATGTAGGTAAAATACACACAAAATAAATTTTTAAAAAATAACAAAGTTCAAAGTACCTAATAAATATTGCTCAACTGTTACTGGAGTCCTACCACCTTTTTATATGGGAACTGAAAACAAAACTTCAGGTTTTCAGGTGTCTTAGTTACTTTTCTATTGCTCTGAAGAGATACCATGACCAAGGCAACTTACAAAGTATTTAATTGAAGGCTTGCTTAGAGTTTCAGGGTGAGTCCAAGACCATCACAGTGGGAAGCATGTCAGCATCAAGGCAAGCATGTCTCTGGAGCAGCAGCTAAGAGCTTACATCCTGATCTGCAAATTGGAGGCAGGGAGACTGGGCCTGGTGTGGCCTACCCCTCAGTGATACACCTCCTCCAACAAAGCCACACTTCCTAAACCTTCCCAAACCAATGGTGGACCAAGCATTCAAATATATGAGCCTATGAGGACTATAATTCAAATCACATCATGTTACACAACAAACCCTTACCGACTGAGCCATCTCTTCAGTCCCTGTATGATATTAACATGTTCTTAAATTTGACTTGCAAGTATTTTGTTGAGTATTTAGCATCTATGTTTGTAAGAGAAATTGGCCTATAGTTTTACTGTCATCTTTATCTGGTTTGTCAATCTTTAAAAATTTGATAGTGGGACAAGCATGGTGGTGTACACCTTTAATCCCATCACTAGACAGGAGAATTGCTTGTCATGTTGAGGCTATATATTGAGCTCCAGGTGAGCCATATTACATAAGACCCTCTCTTTAAATGAAAAAAAAAAAGAATTATAAGTGACTGTCTGGTGCTAGACTCTTCACTGTGGGGGACTTTAGCTAGATTCAGTTCTGTTTCTTATAATGATCTCCATGTTCTGGGTGTAGTTTTGGTTAGTCACATGCATTTAGAAGTTGTTTCCTTTTCTTCTAGAGATTCCAACTTTGGGGAATATAAGTTTTCAAAGTATTCTCTACAGTCCTGGATTTCACTGCAATCTCTGTAGCAATAGACTCTATTTTATCAATATGGGTCTTCTCTTGGTTTGGCTAGGTGTTCACTTATCTTGTTTACCTTTTAAAGACCCAACTCTTTGATAATTTTGTTGTTATTGGTGTCTCTGTTTCACCTAGGAATGGCTTCATTTTGGTTTTCTGGAGTCCCAGGAGTGCATGTCTCTGATTATTTAATGAGAGCACTTACAGGTATAAACTCCCCCTTCGGGCTGCCTTGGTTGTGTCCCAGAGGATCTAGTAGTTGTGCTATCCATTTGTGCACAAATGTCTCAATTTCTTCTCTGACTTCTTGAGTGACCTACCGCCCATTCAAAGGTGTCTATTCAGTGTCCAGGCAATGCTGAAGTTTCTGAAGACTCTCCTGTTCTTTATTTCTACTTTTATTCTACTGTGGTATGGCAGCATAAGGGATTGTCTTGATGTTTTGTATCTTCCAGGGCTTGCTTTGTGACCTATGATGCGATCTATTTTGGAGAAGATTCCATGTTCTGCTGAGTAGAGTGTGTATCCTTTAACCTGTTGGGTACAACCTTCTAGAGTTATCTGTTAAATACACTGATTGATGGCATAATTTAGGCCTAAAATTTCTTTGCTGATATTAAGCTTGGAAGACCTATCTAAATACGACTGAGTATTGCTTACTGTGTTCAGGACTTATGTGTACCTCTGGTGTTTCTTTTAAAGAAGTGAGAGCCCCAACATTTAGTACATAATAATATTATTGTTATTAAAATGTACTGTCTTCTTTATATCTCTTTTGCTGGTTTTAGTTTAAAGTCAACTTTATCAGACATAACAGCAGCTACACCTGTTTGCTGATGGTTTCTGTTTGCATGGTAGGATGATTCTTGATTCTTATCCATAGACAGTCAGCTTTTGGATAGTTTTTTTTTTCGTAGGTTCTTGGGTTTTTGTTTGTTTCAGAGGTTTATTTTGTGTTGTGTTTTATGGTTTTTGATTTTGAGATAAGATATCACTGTGTAGTCCTGCTTAGCTTGGAACTTGTTATATAAACTAGCCTGGCTTTTTTGTTGTTGTTTTTAGAAACAGGATTTCTCTTTTGAAGAATTTAATCATACAGTAGAAAGTTTTTTTGCTTTTTGTGTTTTTTTTGCTCGAGACACGATTTCTCTGTGTATCTCTGGCTGTCCTGAAACTCACTCTGTTGACTATGTTTGAGGCTGGCCTCAAACTCACAGAGATCCACCTGCCTCTGTCTCCCAAGTGTTGGGATTAAAGGTATGCAACACCACCTGGCCCAGCACTAGCCTGGGCTATTTCTTTTAATTCAAAGATATAGGCTTGCCTTTGCCTCCCAAATGCTGGAATTAAAGATTTGGACCACACACTCAGCTGGCTCTTACTTAATACAGGCAGTCTACTTCTTGTATTGGCACCTTGAATCCATTTACAATTTGAAGTTATTTTCTACAAATTTTCTTGGGAAATATTCCAGTTGATTGTAATGGTAGTATTTCCTTTTCTTCTGTTAGCTGGGGGTTGGAAATGATTTGTTGGTTTGCTGTGTTGGATATGACTCTTTCTCAGCTGTTCATTTTACTGTTTCTTTCATGGGATATATTATTCCATGCATTCTTCTAGATAAAACCATCAGAAAATCACAGGTGATGTAACTTCTGTAGACTATACACTAAAAAGGAATTAAAGGCTGGTCCACAGAGTGCCTATGCTGGCTAGTCTTGCCTCACACCGTCTACCTTGCTAGATTTTGACCCTGGTTTTTTCTCCTACAACACTTTTTATCTTCCAGTCACATTTATTGCACACCAAAAACACTGGCTGGTCATCTAAGTCTTTAACTGGAAGAATTTGTTCTCTTGAAATGTGGACCACGCTATGAAGGAATAAGATAAATTCTTAATCATTTCACATGTGTAAAGTCCTCAGTGCAGTAAATTCTTTCTTTTCCAAGATATCAGTATCCAATATAAACACACTCTATGCTGCATTTATTTCAATTTGTTTTCATTAAGAACTTTCCACTGAAACAAGGCAGTGGTGGCGCACACCTTTAATCCCAGCACTTGGGAGGCAAAGGCAGGTGGATCTCTGTGAGGGCAGCCTGGTCTACAAAAGCTAGTTCCAGGACAGGCACCAAAGCTACACAGAGAAACCCTTTCTCAAAAAAACAAAAACAAAATAACAAAAAAGAAAGAAAATTAAAGAAAAAAAGAAAGAAAAAAAAAAGAACCTTCCACTTAGCCAGGCGATGGTGGCACACCTTTAAGCCCAGCACTCAGGGAGGCAGAGGCAGGCAGATCTCTGTGAGTTCAAAGCCATCCTGGTCTACAGAGTGAGATTTCAGGACAATCAGAGATATCCGGAAAAATCAGGGATAGAAGCAGACTGTATCAACACCTCCTAATCATGATAAACTAGTGTGTACCCTTTAATTCCAATAAGCATTCTGCTTTTGGACTCTATATGAGAACTCTACTTTCAAGTTTCTAGCTTTTCTCTAACCCACCCCAACCATCCCAGTCCACCCTAGCCCACTCCACCACTTCATCCACCACCAGTTTAAGTTCTGGGGCAAGAGGGGGGAATCTTCAGAACAATTTCCTTCTCTTTTGAACAAAGAAAAAGTTCCATCGCTAAAACAATAACCACCTAGCATACCTGCATACATCACTGCAAAAAGTCATTTGTCTTCTCTAAAATGCAGGCTCTAAACAAAAAGATGAATCAGTAATTGTGCTATTTTCAAAGTGGTAACAGATGGCTTTAAAGTATAATTAAAATATTACTCTGATTATTTTTTGTCAACTGACACAAGCCAGAGTCATTTGAAAAGAGGGAACTTCAACAGAGAATATGGCCCACCAGACTGGCCCATGGTTAAGACTGTGGGGGCATTTTCTTGGTTAATGATTGATGTGGCAGGGTCCAGCTCACCTTGGGTGGTATAACGCCTGAGCAGGTGGTCCTGAGTTATTCAAGTAAGCAGCATTCTTCTATGGTCTCTGCTTCAGTTTCTCACACATGGTCCTCCTGCCTTGAGTTCCTTTTCTAATTTCCCTCAGTAATGGAGTGTGAACTGAGAATTTAAGGTCATCTTCAGCTACACAGTGGATTCCAGGTGTGGGATACATTAGAACCTGACTCAAAAAACAACTATTTTAAATTTGATGTTTTTCCTAATCAGGTAGAATGTTTTGAGGGGAGCTGGGAATATGCTCCAGTACAGCATGCAGATGCTCCCTATATAGGTGTCAGCACTGCAAGGAAAAAAGGAAAAAAAAATGATCTGGGTCAAGCAAACTAAAAGGTCAGCTTAACTTTGGGAGTAGCTTAGCTCTGTGCTATACTAGCAGGCAAGGCCCAAAGATCCCCTAAAAACTGTTTTCTAGGGCTGGAGAGATGGGTCAGCAGTTAAGAGTACTGGCTGATCTTTCAGGAAACCAGTGCTCAATTCCCATCACTCACTCCAGTTCCAAGGGATATGATGCCTTTCTGGTCTCCATGGGCACTCCATACACATGGTACACAAACAGATATGCAAGCAAAACACCCCTATCAAAAAAAAAAAAGGTTTCTTTTTCCAACTGTTGATTATGATCTACTAGTAGACCATAAATGCAAAAGTAACTTTTTTTTTTTTAGAGACAGGGTTTTACTGTAGCTATCAAGCCTGTCCTGGAACTAGCTCTTGGAGACCAGGCTGGCCTGGAACTCACAGGGATCCGCCTGCCTCTGCCTCCAAGTGCTGGGATTAAAGGTGTGTGCCACCACCACCCGGCACTTTTTTTTTTTTCAAGTGTGTGAAAATAGAACAAGACATCTCACATGGCAGTCATGGTAGCACATGTATATAATGCCAGCACCCAGAAGACTGCATTGGAAAGAGTAAGTTTGAGGGCAGCCTATACACAATGAGATCCTACAGAACAAAGCAAAACAAAAACAAAAAAAAAACCCTAAAAAGACAGTGTACACCACAATGTTAAGGTTGCAAGCTTGCTCAGCTGCTATAAGGCCCGAGTTCCCTGGAGGAGAGGGGAGAAATTACACATTGTAAGCATTGTGCCATAATTCTGTTACAGAGCAAGATCTACAGTCTCTTAAGTTTCTATTATAAAATCTAAGCTTTAGAAATATTATTTCAAGCACTAGACTACCAATGAAAACGACAAAAGGAAGACTTCATAAGCAAAAAGACCTAAGATTAGGATAAGCATTAGGATGCTACTATTAGATTGGACAAGATCAGACTTGAGACCAGGTTCAATACCACAGTAAAGAAACATGATAAAATAAAAAGGGCATTCTACAAAATTGTCAAAGTCATTGTGAAGGGGTAGAAAGAACACTTGTTTTAAGGCAAAGACTAGAGAGCAGAGAGAGGTTCCAGGCATAGTGACTCATGCTTCTAACCTCAACACCCAGGAGACTAAAGCACAAGTGCCGTGAGCTTAAACCCAGGCTGAACTACATTGCAAGACCCTATCTCAAGTTGATTGGTTATTTAAATAAAAATATAAGGGCTGGAGAGGTGGCTCAACAGTTAAGAGTGCTTGTTGCTCTTGCAGAGGACCTGCAGAAGGACATGACAGTCAGTCCTAACCTGGTGGTACTATCTTTCTGACTGCCTAGAAATGAACTACTCTATCCCAGTCATGAAAGTGTTCAGACCTGGGTAATAATTTACACAGGTCCCTTGTGATGACTGAAGAAACTTAATATGGAGCCAGGCATCCCTTAAGGGTCATTGGCCTTTTGATCTGGGAGATCTTACTGGCCTGCAGGTGAGAGAGAATAGAATAATGGGCTGTGAAGTATTAACAGCTGCCTTTGCTTCTGTAAAACCTGGAATGGGATGGAATGATCTTTTTACTACTATAGAGTGGGAAAAGAAGAAATGACTGAAGGAAGAAAAACAACTTTCCTGCCCAGTGAGGATTCCAAGGATAGTCATAAAAATACACACCTTTCTGATGTCCACTTTAAAACCCCACTTTAACCCCTTTCCACATGGCATGCTGTCTAGTTCTGAGGCTGCCGTCCTTCTGTTAACAGTAAGAATAGACTCATTTAGTCTAAATTTGAATTGAGCCTAAGATTTTGGTTTCTCCCAGTGGATTCGAACACCACAACAGACCTAGGTTTGGTCGCTAGCACTCACATGGTAGCTCACAAACACCTGTAATTCTAGTTCCAGGGGATCCAACTCCTTCTTCTGTCTTATATGGGTACCAGGCACACATATGATGCAGACAAAATCACTCATAAACATAAAATAAAATAGATAAAACTTTTAAGATACTTTAAAAAGGGTGTAGTAGCTCATACTTGTAATTCCAGTTTCAATATGCTGCGAACTATCACAAATTGAGGGAATCCGGGTGTACGTAGTAAGTTCCTGGCCAGCATAAAGCTACAGTCTCAAAAGCATTTTTTTTCCAAAAAGCTCTACTTCTCTTAACCCAACCCATACTCCACTTACTGTATTTATCACTAGTCTCACTACCTTCCTAGTGTTATTGCTCAACTGTGTATATAGTCCCTGAGTTTTGTAAGCAATAACAGCAGAGATGCGCTCCACAACTCTGATTAAATAAAGAAAAGATGCATTTGATAATAAGAAATCTCCTTGGCTAAATATGTATACTTGGAGATCATTATTTTTTTAATGCAAAGTTAGAGGAGAAAAATAACATTTTTCTTAAAGTACAACCAGGAAGTACTCAGGGAGCCACAGCACTTGAAAGGTAGAGACAGATCAGGAGCTCAAGGTCCTCCTTAGCTGCACAGCAAGCCCCAGGCTACCTGGAGACCTTGTCTCAGAACAAAACTCCTGTTTTCTGTATTGTTAAGGAAATGTTGCAAGGGCGGAGGGTCTAAATCACTAGTGGAGTACTTGCTAGCAAGATCAAGACTCCAGGCTCTCCAGCACTGAAAAATCAATAAATAAACCAAGAAGCAAAGGTATGAAAGACAGCTACAGAACACATCTCATTCCTCGTTTTATTTTCAGACCAAAACGTAATAAGAAGCAGAAAGAAGTTGGGTAGTTTCTTCCTTTGCTAAAATTGACATAAGCACATTCTAGAAAGTAGAACTTACTGTCTTCAGTATGCAAACCACACTAATTATGAACATTTAAAATATTTCCTAAGGATGTTATTTAAGTTTTTACAATTTAAATGGCCTATTACTCCCTCAATACCTAAAGTAATTATCCCTAATTAAGAGGCAAGTCATCTTATATTCTGATTTAATGTACCTACCAATTGAGATAGCCCCTAATCAAAATCAGGCTTATTCTTAAGGAACATGCTTATGCAGTTTCAAACTCTCTGCCCTTACATTTTTTTTTGTTTTGTTTTTCGAGACAGGGTTTCTCTGTGGTTTTGGAGCCTCTCCTGGGTCCCTTACATTTTTAAAACTGACAAATTAAAGCTTTGGCCCTATTAGTTAAATTCTTTACCACTGAGTTACATCCCAGGGGATCCCATGCCCTCTTCTGGCCTCTACAGGCACCAGGGATGTACATGGTACACATACACACAAGCAGGAAAAACACCCAAGCACACAGAAATAATCACAAATACGCGAGTAAATAAATAAATAAACAGATGGCTTACTCTTCTGAATATCAACCAATAATTAATTACCTAGTAAGTAAGGCACAATCCCAAACCACAATTATCAGGCAGAGTTTTGTTGCTTGTTGTTGGGATTTTTGTTGTTATTTAGACAGGATTTCACAGTGTAATTTACACTGAGTGCTGAGAGTACAAATGATTGTTATCTTTATGCCTGACTGTTGTTCAATTTTAAAACACAAAGCCAAAGAGTTAAATAATTTGCTACAAGACAATGTATTTTGAGTCAAAAACATATAAAAAAACAAAACAGGGCTGGGATCTAGCTCAGTGTGAAGTGCTTGCCTCGAGGAGGCCTGGGCTCCATCTGTCAAGCACTAGAAAACAACAGGAAGGTACAAGGTGAGTATGTTACCTTTACTAAGATTCCTACCACAGCAATATGTATGCACACACACACCTACCTAGAAACAGGAAAACGTTTTAAAATGGAAAGATCAAGTTTTCACCGTATGTACCTCCTTAGGTCTGAATATTTACTGCCCATTTCAATGCACAATCACATGTTGCTTAATAATATGAATACGGGGCTAGAGAGAGGGCTCAGTTGTTAAGAGCACTGTCTGCTCTTCCAAAGGACCTGGCTTCAATTCCCAGCACCCACATGGCCGTTCTCAACTGTCTGTAATTCCAGTTCCAGGGCATCTGGCATCCTCACACAGACATACATGAAGGTAAAACCCCAAAGCCCATTAAAATAAATGAATAAATAAACCTAAGCACACACACACACACACAAAACAGGAATACATTCTGACAAATAAATTACAAGGCAATTCTGTCACTGTTCTAACATTAAAGAGTATACTTACATTACACAAGCCTAAGTGGTATAGTTTATTTCATACGTATTAGAAGGCACTAGCTTCAATTCCCAGTATGCAAAAGCAAAACTATTTTGTTTAATGATACACAGCCTTCTGACATTTCCGAACAGTCATAATAAAGTGGTATTTAAATCTTGCTGCATAAATGTGTATCTTACTACAGTCTCCAGCATCTTACAACTCCTATACTATCTAAACCTAGGTCCTTGAATATAAATGCTTCATTTTTTTCTTAAAAAATATTTTATTTTTTTTGCCGGGCGGTGGTGACGCACTCCTTTAATCCCAGCACTTGGAAGAGAGAGGCAGGCGGATCTCTGAGTTTGAAGCCAGCCTGGTCTGCAAGAGCTAGTTCCAGGACAGGCTCCAAAGCTACTTTAGAGAAACCCTGTCTCGGAAAAAAAAAATATTTTTTTACGTATGTGTATGTATGTCATATGTGTAGATGGCATGGTGGCAAGAGAACACTGGATCCCCTGAAGCAGGAATTACAGATTATGAGCCACCCAACTTGGGTGCTAGGAACTAAACCAGGGTCCTCTGGAAGAGCCGCAAGCATTCAATGTTGGGCCGTGTCTCTCTGGACACCTGGTTGGCCTTGAACTCATGTCTCCTGCTTGTCTCCAGAATGCTGGGATTACATGAAAAAAACCACTCACAGTCTCACAATGCCTGGTTTAAATGTTTTCTTAAAAATTCAGAATTTCTTTAATCCCAGTACTTGGGACGCAGAGGCAGGCAAATCTCTGTGAGCCTACGGAAAACCTGGTCTACACAGCAAGTTCCAGGCCAGCCAGGGTTACAGAGAGAGACTATTTCAAAAAGAAGAAAGAAAAAAAGAAAAGTTCAGATTTTCAATTGTGGGACCCTCCACCCCTTATTCTCAAAGAGACAAGAAGGAATTTCCTAGCAGAATGTTTTAAAATTAGAAACAGACTAGCCTCATGTTCCCAGAAAGATAGCACTTTCCTTCCCCCCTCCCACTGGGAAGATTCCAAACACAAAGACACTCTTGCTCAGCCCAGGCAGCCACCTGGTACAGGCTGATAAAGATGGCCTGAGTCAGGAACAGGGTGGCCTTGATCTAAGAACAAAAAAAAAAAAAAAAAACCTAGCTGACCTAGCCATAAACAAAGGACATTGAGCCTATAGTTCATGATCCTAGAGAAGTTAAATCATAAGATGAACCCAAAGAAAAACATATATAGATCCTCCTGGAAATTGGAAGTAGATAAGATTGCCGGGCAAAAGTTGGGAGCATGGGGGTGGGGTGGAAAGAAAGGGGGGGGGGGAGAGAGAAGGGAGAAGGGGAGGATTGGGAAGAGCTTGGGGGAGTGGGATGGTTGAGATGGAGGAAGGGCGGATATGGGAGCAGGGAAGAAAAATATCTTAATTAAGAGAGCCATTTTAGGGTTGGCAAAAGACTTGGCTCTATAGGGGTTCCCAGGTGTCCAAGGGGATGTCCCCAGCTCGGTCCTTGGGCAGTAGAGGAGAGGGTGCCTGAACTGGTCTTGTCCCATAGCCACACTGATGAATATCTCGAATATCACCATAGAACCTTCATCCGGCAATGGATGGAGATAGAGACAGAGACCCAGACTGGAGCACCGGAGTGAGCTCCCAAGGCCCAGATGAAGAGCAGAAAGAGGGAGAAGATGAGCAAGGAAGTCAGGGCTGCGAGTGGTTCATCCATCCACTGAGACGGTGTGACTGATCTAATGGGAGCTCACCAAGGCCAGCTAGACTGGGACTGAACGAGCATGTGATCAAACTGGACTCTCTGAATATGGCTGACAATGAGTGCTGACTGAGAAGCCAATGATAATGGCACTGGGATTTGTTTCTACTGCATGTACTGGCTTTTTGGGATCCTAGTCTGTTTGGATGCACACCTTCCTAGGCCTGGATGGAGGGGGAAGGGCCTTGGACTTACCACAGGGCAGGGTACCCTGCCTTCTCTTAGGACTGGAGGGGGAGGGGGAGAAGGGAGGGGAAGGGAAATGGGAGGAGGTGAAATTTTTTAATTGTATTATTTATAAAGCAATAAAAAAAAGAAAAAACCTAGCTGACATAGCAGGAAGGGACAGAGCAAAAGACCTTGCACCCGTGCCAAAGCAGCTTCAAAAAGCCTCTTTGTAGTTACACCTTTAAAAGCTTACTCCAGAGAGGAGATATAACTCCTCTCTACCTCACCGCAGCAGGGGTTAGAGATGGGTTCTGAACTGGTTCGTATGACGCTAAATAAACCTTGCTTATTACAGTCTGCTTCTCTCTGGTGGTCTCTCTGGGGGGTCATGATCTACGCACAACACAATTACAAGAGACAGGTATCTCATCAAGTAGCCCAGGCTGGCTTCAAATCCATAGCAATCCTCCCACTGAGCCTCCTCATTGAAGGGATTACAGGTGGGAGCTACCCACCAGGCTCCACTTCATTTTCTTTTTAATTTACACTTGAACCCTGCAGGGCTGACCTTACCCTTAGCTTAGCCAAAAGGCTGGGACTCCTTGGCAAATTTGTAAACAGTTAAGTGATTGCCTGCAACTGTGCTAAGTAAGTTTGTAAACACTCAGTATAGTTACATTTAAATTTGAAGCTCTTTTACCTGAACCTGTTTCTAAATCGTCTGTACTGCTGGAACTCACTTATCTAAACGCAAAAATTCCTGCTCGTGTTTCTCAACACCACAGTGGTTATCTGGGAAGAGGACAAATAGCCATGGGCAGGACTCCTACTCCAGGAATCCAGAACCCAGGTTTATTGAACTAAATGCTACTTTCACAAACCAAGTCATTAGAATTATGAAAATCGTGTGTCTATGTGTGCATGCGTGTGTTTGAATGACATAATTCTAGAACTCCAACCTTTAAAACACATGCTAGGTTTGGGGTATAGCTCCGTGGTAAAGCACTTGCCTAGCACCAACTCCTGGGGTTCAATCCCAAGCAGTCAAAACAAGCAAAGTGTTTAAAAACAGGAGCCAGCCACAAGACAAAAACTTGAAACAAGTCACAATCAGCAAGCGGCCCAGTATGCAATGTCATAAGCAAACATTATACCCAAACAAACCACTGTTCAACTACTAAATTGGCTTCCTTTTCAACGAGTAATTAAAGTGCCTTTAAGAACTCTGCTGTAACGCTTCTACTTAAATTCCTAAACAAAAAACTTTCCAATCTACTGTACTCATCTTAGAAGTAAAAAAGATAAATCACATTAAAAATTACTGTTCTCTTCTGGAGACTGTGAGCTATTCAACACCAAGAATCACAGCACTGGTTCCTGACCCACAGTAGTAAACAGTCAATGAAAACAGTACAGAATGTACTCAGCAGCATAGCCATTCAAAAAATTCTGTATACGTCCAAAGGAAATGAAATCAGTATGTCATGTCCAGTGGAGACTATCCACAACCAAGATAGGAAATCAACCAAGTGCCCATCAACTAATAAATGGATAAAGAAAATGTAAGACACATACACAATGGAATACTATTCAGCCATAAAATGGCGAAATCCTATCATTTACAAAAACATGGACTAAACTGGAAGATGTGAAGTTCAGTTAAAGGAACCCAACACATAAACACAAAACACGGAGAATCCAAACTGTGGAACCAGAGACTGGGGAAAAAGGGTACAAATAGAATTTATTTAATAGTACAAAGTTACAATTAGAAATAGGATGCCCTATTACATGTTAGAGTAACAAGAATAATGTAATGTGTTTATCAAAATAACTAGCTATAATAAAGGATATAGAATGGCTTCATTACAAAGAAATTACTGATGTTTTGAGGTGGTGGAGCTGCTAATAACACTGATCAATCATTACATGATGCATACACCTGTAACACACCCTGCCCATATATATATATATATATATATATATATATGTACAACTACTTTTGAGGGAAGACAGGCAGGCAGGCACGCAAACTGTGGTGGAACAGACCTATAGAGAGGGCTGAGGCAGAAGACCAAGGCCAGACTTTGTTTTCCTTTTGGTTTTTTATTTTGTTTTGTTTTTTGAGATAAGAGTTTTTCTGTGTACCTCTGGCTGTCCTGGATCTTACTCTGTAGAGCATGATGGTCTCCAGCTCTGCCTCCCTGAGTGCAAGTGCTACCCTCGCCCAGATTGTTTTCCTTTTTCAGAAAGGAAAGGGAACAGAAGAAAAGAGAAAGAAAAATGGTGATCAATAGCTAATTCTGTTGACATTGAGATTTTTGGGGTTTTTTTTTGTTTGTTTGTTTGTTTTTTGATTTTTCGAGACAGGGTTTCTCCGTAGCTTTTGGTTCCTGTCCTGGAACTAGCTCTTGTAGACCAGGCTGGCCTCGAACTCACAGAGATCTGCCTGCCTCTGCCTCCCGAGTGCTGGGATTAAAGGCGTGCGCCACCACCGCCCGGCTTTTGGGGGTTTTTTTGTTTGTTTTTTGTTTTTTGGTTTCTCAAGACAGGGTTTCTCTGTAGCTTTGGAGCCTGTCCAAACTCACAAAGATCCGCCTGCCTCTGCCTCCTGAGTGCTGGGATTATGTTGCTGTTGTTCTGACACAGGTTTCCCAGGCTAGCCTGGAACTCAGAAATTCCCCTGCCTGATTCCAGAATGCGGGGGCATGGCTTAGTTTAAAATACAGGACTGAAGGGATGGCTCTGCAGGTAAAGATGCTTACCACACAAACCTGATGATCTGAAATTAACCCGGGACCCCACCGCGACAAGTACAATCCAGTTTTGAAAGCAGTCATTTGACCTCCACACATACACTGTGACAGGGCTGTCATGTGACCTCCACACATAAACTGTGACAGGGCTGTCATGTGACCTCCACATCTACACTGTGACAGAGCTGCATCTGCACATGCCACGCAAACAGAATAATAATAATCTTAAAATAAACAGGGCTGGAGAGATGGGCTCAGTGGTTAAAGCACCCATTGCTCTTGAAGAGAACCTGTGGTAGGTTCCCAGCACCCACACATGTTAACAGCTCTCTGTAGCCCAAGTTCTGTGGGAGGCATGGATCACAAATAAGTACTAAGGGAACCAGACACGTTAAACATGCAGGGTTGTTCCTTCAAATGAAGGGATGCTAGCTTGTTATCTGCCCGGAAGGCTGAGTAGATGTGGGTCTGATGACCTTTGTGCTATGAGACCACACCAAATCCTCCCCCACACTCTCACAGTAAAGCTTGTCAATCCATAGAACCTATCTTTACAGAAGATGTCACGTGACAGCGTTTAGATGCAATCACATCTTAAACTTTATTGTGCACATGGGATTGACCAGGAAACTTTTCACCAAATTGTGCTGCACTCAAATCTGTCTAAAACAAACTACTTGAGGGGTCAGTCCTAGAGTTTGAAGCAATACTTGGTTGGCATGGACCACATGGTGACCAGTGATGCCTGACAAAGTTCCAGCACTTCAACACTAGAGACCACACTTCTCCGGCAACTTTTTACTTCCATTTCTAATGATCCTCAATATTAATGCCTTTCCCTGTGGGAAATTTTGCACCGGCTTTGATAAAGGATGAAAATATGTACAATGTAGCCTCTCTAAACAAAATAATTCTCTGGGGAAAAAAAAATTACTGCCACCATGGAATCAAGAATTCCAATGTGTCTTCCTAATTACACCAAGAAGAGGAACATCAGAGACTTACTAGACCCTTGTGATCCCAAGGATAAAATGTCTACAATTCATATCCAGAGCCTGAGGCCATTAAGCGCAGGAGTTCAGTTAATATAGAGAAATCAGAATGGTCCAGTATAATGGGGGTAAGAGTAAGACACCAGGACCTTCCCTTTTGGGAGCGTTATGAGGGAACAGGCCCAGAGTTACAACTAAGAAACTGTAGTAGTGTCGGCTACCCCAAAGTAGTTCTTTTCCCAATATCAGGCATTTGGATAAAGGTCTTCAATCCCTTAGGGGCTTGAGGAAAATTACCACTTGATAAAGCAGTTATTCTTATCTCTAGCAAGAGGAACTAGTGGTGCCTATTGTCAAGGTCAATCTAGATTCTTCAACCCCTGGTCTAAACCACACCCCAGTTCACAGGGCCCTCACATTTAGTACTGTGTGAAACTATACAGTATAAAAGCTGCAATCTTAAGCCGGGCGTTGGTGGCGCACGCCTTTAATCCCAGCACTCGGGAGGCAGAGACAGGCAGATCTCTGTGAGTTCAAGGCCAGCCTGGTCTACAAGAGCTAGTTCCAGGACACGCTCCATAGCTACAGAAAAACCCTGTCTCAAAAAACCAAAAAAAAAAAAAAAAAAAAAAAGCTGCAATCTTTTCTCAATACAGTGCGCTGGCAGACAATCGGATTCTCCCTCAGATGGTGTGTTCGTCTGCACATCCGTCCATGTTGCCGTCATCATGCAAAAGCTTTTGAGACCTGAAACCACCCCCCACCCCCCCCCCACCCCCCGCCAAAGCAGGTCTCCTGCATATACTGGCTTTTTGGTCAAAATACCGTCTTGCCTCCCTCAGACTGTTACTCTACTGGCACGGTGGTTGCAGAGTGCCCTGGAATGTCAAGAGAGTTTGACACCCTCTTCATGAGGGTGTCATAAATTCTGATTCATGATGCATAAACATAAGTGCAGACAAACACCCATACACATTAGATAAAAATAAACCTTAAAGATATTTTTAACAATATATAAAATAAAAATTGGGCTAGTAAAGTCCTGAGTTGATCCGTGGGTCTCACAAGGTAAAGAACTGACTCCTGCAAGCCTTTCTTCACACCTACATGCTGTGACCCGTGCGCACAGATACACACACGCAACAGAACAAACTTTAAGTAAACACAAAAGTGATGAGTTTAAAAAAACTGAGCATTGCTCAAGGCTCACAGAATACTATCTCTGAAGCCCTGTGACTGATAAGTTTATCCATTCTGGCATTCCTGAAGCACGAACAGCCCAGTTCTAGACAGGAGAAAGATGTAGAAAAGGTTGAATTGCAATTCCAAGGTTAGAAAAGAAGACTCAATTTCTAGCTCCTACTTCTAACAGTAAATCCCATGTTAACTGAAGTAAATGTCCAGACACAATTCTTAAAAGACACAATTCTTAAAAATGTTCGAGTTGGAACCCCACCCCCCATTCTCTATGTGACCCAGGATGGCCTCAAAAATCCCACCTGCCTGCCTCAGCCTCTCAAATGCAGAATTAGGGCTGTATACCAGATCTAGAAATCACTTTTATGACTTATAATTTGGGGGTGGAGAGCATAAATCAGTCTTTAGACTGTGCATGCCTAGCATCCAAGAGACACCGGGTGACCCTCAGCATGGAACGGCACTGGAGAGATGGAAACAAGAAAATCCAAGATTTAAGGTCATCCTCCACTAAGTGAGTTTGAGGCCAGTCTGTGCTATGTCCTCAATATGAATTATAACTTACAATTTTTGAAACTACCACTGATTATTTCATTAGTTTGATTTTTTATCAAGATAATAGAAAACGATTTATGGACATTAAGACTCATCACATAATAAACCCAACATAGGAAAATATCTTCATTTTAAAAAACTGTTTCATTCATTAAAAGTAACTTTAAGAACTGATGATGTATCTAGCATGCTCAATCCCTAGTACCACTTTATACACACACACACACACACACACACACACACAGAATGACACTTTTATATTAATCGCCAAAAATAAAGAGCCTTATAGTCTTTATTGCATGAGACTTCATTTTCCCAGTATTATTCATCTTTAAAACCATTATCAGTGGACACTACTAGGGAATTAATATGCCAAACTAAAATAGACTTAATTTTTTCTACAGGTTAAAAAGCAGACTCCAAGGCCGGGCGGTGGTGGCGCACGCCTTTAATCCCAGCACTTGGAAGGCAGAGGCAGGTGGATCTCTGTGAGTTCGAGGCCAGCCTGGTCTACAAAAGCTAGTTCCAGGACAGGAACAAAAAGCTATGGAGAAACCCTGTCTCGAAAATCAAAAACAAAAAACAAACAAACAAAAAAGCGGACTCCAAATTGGTCGTGGTGGCGCCAATCTGAAATCCCAGCATTTGGGATGGGTGAAGTAGGACAACTACCCAAAATTCAATGCCAGCCAGGCCTACACAGAAAGATTCCATCTCAAAACAAACAAACCAATCTCCCAAAAGGTGACATACACTTAACAAAAAAAACCCCAAAAAGCGGACTCCACTTATAAGCAAGAGCCTATTTGTAAATTACACTAAAATAATTTCTCCAGTTTATAATAAGATTTGCATATAAAGACCAAGTAAGAATAAGTAAGCACTTTTTCAGGGCAGAAATTTCAAAAATTCTTTAAACAATGACTCTCTAATGCTGCCTCCAACTTTCTAATTGCATATATCTATAAACAAGCCATCCTCGATCCTACAAAGTTGTTTTCAAAATAATGAGTAGCCATCAAACCATGTATAAGCATAAAGTGCATATAGCAATGGAGATTGTTCTGTATGAGATCAGGTACCCTGAGCCTATATAGAAAGATTGCAGAATCTGGAACCCGGCGAGTGAAAGAGTAACTTTGCAATCTTAAAATGCTCCACCACTGTTCAAACCTCAGTGTTTCCAAAACAAAATATCAACAATGAGACATCCATTAGGTTCACTCGTAGTGGGAAAACGGTCCATTTCTTCCTCACTTGGGCAATTTTATCAATGTTCTCCAACGCAAGCAGCAGCCCCTTGGAATTTCACATGTTATCTGGGGGAGTCGTTATTAAGTTCAAATGTAGACCCAAACTCTGATTTCTGTCATAAGCAAACTGTTCTTAACATTCTAAACCCTAGTTAGAAGACGCTGTTCGAAAGCAATGTCCTTGGGCAAGAAAAGAATGGGAAGGTCTACAACCGACCTAAGCACAATCCCTTGTCAACTAAGACACTCAACAGGAAAGAACCCAAGAAATGTGGGGTGGAGGTGGGGGTGCAGGGGGCCGGAAATCCTACTCTTCCGGAACATAAAGGAGAAACCGACACTGGAAAAGCCGCCCGCAAGGGACAACCGACTCCGGAACGGGTGACAGCTCCCTCGCACCGCGGAGAGCAGCCAGCACTAACGGCCGCGCACCGCAGACGCCGCCGCCACTCCCAGCTTGCAGGTCCGGCGGGATTGGCTCGGGAACATCAACAAAGACCTTACGGTCCGAGAGCCTAACCCAACAACAAAGGCCGGACGACCGCGCGTACCGGCCGGCAGCGGGGAACTCCCGCGCGACGGCCCAGCCCCGGAGCCCACGGCGCAGCCCGGGGAGCGTGCACCGAGCCCGAGGCCACCCGGCCCAGCCCCGGCCGCCGAACACAAAGGCGCGGACCGCCCGCGCTCCGGCCGCTCAGGCCCCGCGGAGGGGGAGGGGCTCACCTGGCACAGCTGCCGGCAGTAGGCGGCGGCGGCCTCCACGGCGGGCTCCCGGCTCTCGCACAGCCGCCGCTCCAGCTCCTGCAGCCGCTCGCCCAGGCGCCGCAGCTCCGCCGCGCAGCCGCCGCCGCTCAGGCGCTCCTGCTCGGCCTCATCGTCCGCCATCTTCGCAGCCCGCTCCGTCGCGTACGCACCTGGGTCACGTGATAACACAATGCCACGTTCGGCGGGGTCACGTGCCCGGTGCGCTGGCACGCCTGGGCGCACGTACAAAGGCCGGCGGTGCAGGGCTGCAGCGAACTGAGGAGGCTTCGGCGGCCGCGGCCCTAGCGGCTGCAGAAGAGCTCGAGGCCAGGGCTGAGTGCTGAGCCGGTGCCTGCCCTGGTCCCCGCGCCCACCCAAGAACGAACGTGCTCTCTAGGTGTCGAGGGCCCACAAAGGGAACAACTGGGTCAGAACGGAATGAGGTTCAGTTCTCATTCTGGAAAACCCTAGCAGCGAACACGGGAAAAGTATAGTTTGGAGAGAACGCAACCAGACCTAAATGATTAGCGTTGTAGCTAGGCGGTTTTTAAGGCGCAAACGCTTTTTTAAAATAAATCTGTTTCGCCACTGTTTAAGATTATTGCATGCTACAAAAATTGACACCTAATGCAGGCTCTTGAAAGTAGGTCAAGGAAAAAGAACACCATTAAGGATTCTAAACTAAAAGAACAAGGATGGCAATAAATACCTCCAGCATTTTCCCCCTTTGGTGCAGCAAACAGCCTTCTAAACCATATTTTTTTTTTACTTGCACCCCGAAAGCAATGAATCCTTGGCATAGAACTGTAGAGGGCTGTGTCTTGTGTGCACCTTTGTAATTCCAGCACTGGATGGAGGCAGGAGATTCAGAAGTTCATCCCTGCCTACATAGTATTTTCTCGGCCCGCCCAGCCCACGCTTTATGAGACCCTAAAACAAACAAAATTTTAACGTGAGGGGGAGGGGAAATAAGAGGTGCTAAGAAAATCAAAGTGCTTAACCATAAATCTCATAATTAAGTTAATAGCAAAGCCAATGTTGGGGATGTGTGACAAAGTCGGTAGAGTGCCCGACTTCCACCGAGGGACCCGGTTCAGTTCACCACACTGCAAAAACCAGGTCAAAGGCACACAGCTCCTTGTTTAATTTAACCACTCCCCAGCTGGAAACAGAAGGCTCAGAAGTTCAGGTAAGCTACGCAGCCAGTTTCAGGCCAGTAAAAACAAACAAAACAAAACAAACAAACAAAAAAACCCCACAACCTAATGCTACTATTAGAGGCAAGAGGAAGATGCCTTTCTTACAACCGAATCCTTTACAAAACAAAAACAAATAGAGATAAGACACCTAGTCTATTTTCTATTATGTTCTGAGTGAGCAATATTTTTTTTTTTTTTTTTAGTTATCTAAAGTAAAAATTCTTCCTGGCTGTTGGCTCAAGCGAAACAGCAGCGAGCAGGAAGCTGAAGTCTTGGGTCTCCTGGTCCAATCCGGCCTGGGCTACACTGTAATACCCTGTCTCAAAAAGTAATTTCTATTGTGTACAGTGGCTTTGACAGGAAAGTTATATAATAAAGTCAGATGTGGCACAACCCTGTAATTCTAGTATTTCGGAGGCAGAGGCAGCAGGGCAGGAAATGGAAAATGTTCTCTAAATACTATGTTGCCTTACTGAATGTTTGTAAATGCAGGTTTTAAATTCACTACATAAGATGAACATGCACAACTAAATCTTTTATGAAAAAAACGGCCGTCAGTGTTACATATTAACAAAACAGAATCTTCTAATGTTAGCTTATGCAGGAAGCCAGGGGAAGCCACATTGAAAGGCTAAGGATTTTCTCCTAGCGGATTTAATTGCAGGGCCCAGGTCTCACAGCCTCAAGGCACGCAGCACCACACCTGGTTCCAGGAAAAGCCGCAAGCAGACACCACCCCGGGAGGGCCAACAACGAAAGGGAAGTACCTGACATTCCAACCATTAGATAAGATTAGATAAGATCACCAGAAGTCCCTGGGGCCTGGTCTCACCTTTTCTCTCCTTTTGCCTAGACCCTAGATAGACTAATGTTAGCCAATCAGGGTCCTGAACCCTAGAAATCCCCTCACCCCAACCTCTACTGTGATAAAAACAATACCCCACTTCTAAGTCAGACAGACTTGATGCTTGAATAAATGCCACGCTTTTACATACAAGACTTATCTCCTAATTGGTTTGTTTTTTGTTTTTTTTTTGGTTTTGCAAGACAGGGTGTCTCTGTAGCTTTGGAGCTTGTCCCAGCACTCGCTCTGTAGACCAGGCTGCCCGGATCTCACAGAGATCCGCCGGCCCCTGCCTCCTGAGTGCTGGGATTAAAGGTGTGTGCCACCACCACCTGGTCTCCTAGTTGATTTTTGAGGGGACGCTGTGATCTGAGCATAACAGTAACAGTTCAAAAGAGTTGAAAAACCAACAATAAAGGCAACCGTTTTGTCTTTGCCTGGTGCCTGTACACACTACCTCCGAGATATCCTGTAGACACTACCTCTGAGATATCCTGTAGCCCCCTTGCTAATGATTTTTAATTTTGCAGTTTGATTTCCCAAGTTATACATTATTCAGGTATTGAAGTGAAATTTCATCAACTTATGCTATTTTAGGATTCCAGTGAAAAACATATATATATATATATATGTGTGTGTGTGTGTGTGTGTGTGTGGCCAGGCAGCAGTGGTGGCACACACCTTTAATCCCAACACTTGGGAGGCAGAGGCAGGTAGATCTCTGTGAGTTCAAGGCCAGCCTGATCTATGGAATGAATTCTAGGACAGCCAAGGCTGCTATGAAAGAAACGCCAGCTTAAAAAAAAAAAAAAAAAAAAAAAAACGATTCCAGGCGGTAGTGGGGTACACACTCGGGAGGCAGAGGCAGGCAGATCTGGTCTACAAGAGCTAGTTCCAGGACAGGTTCCAAAGCTACAGAGAAACCCTGTCTCGAAAAACCAGAAGAAAAAAAGACAAAGGACAAAGACAAAGGAAGAAACAGTATGTGATTAACCAAGGCACTGATAAAGCCAAGGACTATAAAATAGCAAAGATTATTGGTGGTTGTTTTTTCTTCAGTTGTAATGGATTACACCACATTCCATCTACAAGAAGGAAAAAACTGTGTGGATGGAGTGTGGAGAGACATATTCAAAGTGAAGTATGCGTGAATGCTGCTTTTTAAATGATTATGCCGGGCTGAGTGGGTAGCTCAATAGTTCCGTGGTTAGAGCAAATATGCATAAGGCCCTGCTAATGGGGGAGGGGGACCACCTAAAAATGCCATTCCTACCTTTAGGCCGTGATACCCTTACAGCTAAGGTAACTGTGTTAGGGGCTGGAGAGATGGGCTCAGTGGTCCAAAGCATCAGCTGCTTTTCCAGAGAACTAGGGCTGGATTCCCAGCACCAACAGAACTGCTCACAGCTGTCTGGGACTTCAGTTCCACCGTTTCCGCCGTCCACTTCCGGCACCTGTCAAGCACGTAGCGTGGGGGCTTTAAGCAGGCAAAAGACCCGCACATGTACTGGAATGGTAAAGTGATTCTGAGCACTAATACTGTCCTATAAATGCAGCTGTACCCTTCACTTTTTATCTAGTGTCAGTGAATCCCGTCTCCCTACTTCTGTGTCCCTCACTAGATGTATGCAAAAAGTGCCGACTCGAGAAAGGATAAGGTCTGCCGTAGCCGGTGTGCGAAAATTAGAATAGAATAAAAACGATCTCTATCTTGAAGGAACAAGTCCACGGAAGAGTGACTGGTGATCGGAATACCTACAACATAACCAGCGCTCTCTCTGAAAAATGTACATATAATCCGGGTGCAGCGGCAAACACTGATATTCCTGCCACTCAGGATGCAAAAGATGTGGGTTGCAAAGTCACCCTCAGTCACATAGCAGGTTCCAGGCCAGCCTGGGTCACGGGAAATTCTGTTCAAAAAGAGACAGTGCATATGGATTCACCTAAGAACATTAATCTGGCCGGGCGGTGGTGGCGCACGCCTTTAATCCCAGCACTCGGGAGGCAGAGGCAGGCGGATCTCTGTGAGTTCGAGGCCAGCCTGGTCTACAAGAGCTAGTTCCAGGACAGGAACCAAAAGCTACGGAGAAACCCTGTCTCGAAAAATAAAAAAAAAAAAAAAAAAAAAAAAAAAGAACATTAATCTGACGGAAGTGCTTGGGCACAACACCCAACAAATCTCTACACAACTGCAGGCTTAATTTTTTAGGGTTTTTTTTTTTTCGAGACAGTGTCTCCCATTTTTTTAGTTAAATATGAACTAGCCATTTGTGGTGGCTCAAGAATGTAATTCCCACACTTGGGGGCAGGTGGAGCAGTAATTCAAAGGCCATTCTCTGTCTCAAAGATTCCAAGGATCCCTTGACAACCTGGGAGAGCCCAGGGTGTTTCCCACAGAGAAGAATCAACAACCACACTGAATGGAAATGAGGACTTGACACCTCCTAGATGTGGCTGAGAAAGGAGAGATCGTCCAGAGACGTCTCAGAGAGTCCAGACTGAACACGGTCGGTCTGCGGAATAGACCAGGTTATGGGGTGAGGTGGGGCAGAGAGAGGAAACCAAGGGAGCCCCGAGAACCAAGAGCGAACGCCGAGAGCGGAGAAGAGAGCACCTAGCCCAAATAGCTGAGTCAGATTGGAATCAGAAACCGGAGGAAGAAAAGCAATGCCCTAAGGCTGGAGAGGTTTTACGGTAAGGCTCAGGGAGGGGGTGTGTGCGAAGCGCTGAGAGAAGCCAGGACTCAGCAACAGGTACTGGCAATGCCAAGAGAACCTAGCGGTTCTGCCTTGACATGTTAAATAGGCACCTCGGTTATCCATGCGCTCTGGGTATCTTTGGGACCTAACCTACACAACTTCTGTGGCCCTAATCTTCATAAGTACCAAACTGTCCGTTCATAGATATCTCTCTCTCTCTCTCTCTCTCTCTCTCTCTCTCTCTCTCTCTCTCTCTCACCCTTCTCTATCCACAGGCTCCTAGGAGAAATTGGAGACCTATTCCATAAAGTGACAAGCCCCTAGGACCACAAGATTTCTGGGAACGGTACCACGATCCTTCGACACCGGGGCGTGGTGTCACAAGGGCCTCCGCTCCGTAGCGCAGCGCCCCAGCCACCAGTTACACTTCCGGCACTTGGGCGGAGCTGCCGTGCTTCCGGGTCGCGCCAGCTCCCGGGTCGCACGGTCTGCAGCCCAGGTCTTGCGCACGCTCTTGAGGAATTCTTCGACTGCAGGGCCCGCAGGTGGGTGGCGGGATGTCTGGTGTCTGCTGCCCGCAGGCGGTGCAGGTCACCCCGCTCCGGCCGCCGCCACGCTGCTCCCAGACCCCGTCTGCACCTCGCAGCCCGCAGCGCTTGGGTCGGCGCTCCGCGACTCGAGCCGGAGCAGCTTTCCACGCCGCAGCGCTGAGGGTGGAAACGCCCGATGGCCGCGGGGCATGGCCTCCAGAACCAGGAGTGGCAGCCCCGGGCTGTGCGCTGAGGACTCGGCGGCTGGGGGTGCAGGACTTGACCTGCTTTCTACGTAGCGCTGGGAGGCACCTAGACTGATGGGCGGGCAGTCTTGTGAAAGCGGGGATTGGCGTCTGTCTGGAGTGGATCCACATCTGGAGAGCTATTGCTGAGACCACCGACCCGTCTGTTGGAAACAACGCACTTTTCCAGGGAAGACATTTTCTCTGAGAGGCAGAGCAACAGAATCAAATAAAAGTGCTGAAAACGTAAGCCATGCACTGGTCCGCTTACAGAGATAATTCCAAAGAACCGGAAACACAAAGCTTACCTGTAAAAGGGCTAACTTTAGCCCTTAGGTTCTTTTCATTGGTAGAAACAGAGGGAAGCTGATTTTATTATCTATCTGGGTTTTATAAATTTTTTTCCTTATGAAGGAAAGTCAAATGGAAAATGAAAGTAACGATATTTTAAGGACAAAAAAGTGGTGTCTTTGAAATAGTCTCACTTTGTAGCCCATGCTTGACTTGAACTCTGGGAGAAAAAAATATTTTTTTCTTTTCCTTTACAGTCCTTCACCATAACATTCGTTTAGTGCAGACTGATGAGCAAACCCAGTGCTTTGTACACGCACGGCAAGCTCCCCATCAACTAAGCCACAGCCTAATCGTTCTACTTCTTAACCAAAATGAAAGTCATCATAAAACAAAGCAAAACAAAACCTTGGAAGCAAGCTCTATCGAGTATCTTCGAATTGGTGCACACCATTTCCTCAAAGAAGCAAAGAGAAATCTAGGAAACATTTTCCCATATTTTCTTTTCCCTCCACCCTCCTCTCCCCACCCCCCTGCTTCGTACATATGCCCTATTACTATGAGTGACACTCGCAACCTTCTAGTTCTAAATTCTAATCGCTGTACCTCATCGGGAATATATAATATCACCGCTGTAGCATTTGGGTGTTGAAAAATAGTAATGATGAGGTGAAAAGAACTTAGATATGCACAGGTCTCTTCCCATTTTTGGACCTCAATTTATAGAATTTTGTTGATTTTCATGAATCATCTAATTGATAACGTTTTGAGCATTACTGCTCTAAGCATATATTGAACAAGGAATATCCCCAACAAGAACCCTCTATCACACTTCTTGTATTATTTTACATTATGGGTGTTTTACCTGCATATATGCACACATACACATATGTATATAAAAATATATCTGTGTATCGTGGAGGCAGGGGTAGCGTGCAGTGGCCAGAAGAGGGCATCAGATCTGTTGGAAGTGGAGTTACAAGAGGCTGTGAATGGCTTTTAGACACAAAGCAAATAAAAACCAGCCTACATTTCATAATCCCAGAGAACCTAGACAACAAAGAGGCCCCTAAAAGAGACATACATATATCTAATCTACATCTGAAGTAGAAAAAGACAAGATCTCCTAAGTAAATTAGAAGCTGGGTATCATGGGTGAAGGTAGAAGGGGAAGGGAGAGAAGGGAAGGGGAGCGGAGAAAAATATATAGCTCAATAAAAACAATTTAAAAAGCCCGGCGGTGGTGGCACACGCCTTTAATCCCATCACTCGGGAGGCAGAGGCAGGAGGATCTCTGGGAGTTCGAGGCCAGCTTGGTCTACAAGAGCTAGTTCCAGGACAGGCACCAAAAGCTACAGAGAAACCCTGCCTCAAAAACAAAACAAAACAAAACAAATTTAAAAAAAGAGAGGCTGTGAATGCAATGTGGGTGCAGGGAGTCCACCCCAGGGAGAGCAGCCCGTGCTCTTGGGTGCTGAGCCCTCTCTCCAGGCCTCATGCTTCTTTTTCTTCTTTCATTTTGCTTCTTGAAATAGAATCTTACTTTGTAGTGCTGGCTGGCCAGGAACTTTCCACATAGAACATGTTAGCTTGAAACGCAGTGATGCTCCTGACTCTGCTTCTGGTGTGCTAGGATCACAAGCATGGTCCGCCCACCTTTACGAAATGGCCTCTTACTTTCTGTCCTTCTCCAATTCTCCTCCTGTTGAATCCCAGTTACAACCAGGGCTGTTCTGGTGGGTGAAAAAAATGTGGGTTCAGTTATCTGCAATCAGAGTAAAGTTGGCTTGTTTTTTCTTCTTCCTCTTAGGTTCCTCTCCTTTGAGTAACAACTCTGCAAGGCAGGGTAGCTTTGATGGACTACACATCATGGTTTCACTTGAGCCAGCCAGTTTCCTTTTATAGTTACTCAACTATAGGCGAGCCCCATTCACAAACCTGTAAGCCCTTTAATAGTAGAAACTGTGTTTTGTGTCCAGTCTACTTTCTAGAATATCATTTGGCAATGACAATGTGCTTCGTAGTTAATATATATTCACTGGAATGAGTCTAAGCCAGTTTGTATTGACAGTAGCCTGTCATACTTGTCCTCATTATTGTAAAACGTTTTAGATTCTGTAGAAAGAAGATACTCCCTTTAAACCTCAGGATCTTTCTACAGATGTCTGTAAAATATTTAGGAGACTACATTTTATCCATAAAATGTTCTAAAATAATAAAAATAATACGCTGTGCTAGGGCTGTAGCCTAGCAAGAACACAGCCATGGGTTGGATCCGCAGTCACTGAAAACCAAACACAAGCTACAAGCAGAAGCATTTTTAGCAGATAAGATAGCTGCTCACTTTAGGGTATAGGAGCTTCATTCCTCCGCAAGAACAGCAAATGCCCTTGGCTGCATGTCTAACACAGAGTCTCACACCGTAGGAACTGACTATGTAGCTCATTCTAAAGAATGACGTCTTTATCTGTGTGTGTTTTGTGTGTGTGTGTATGTGTGTGTGTGTGTGTGTGTGTGTGTGTTGTGCTCACAGATGCCAGAAGTCGCAGGATTCCCTGGAGATGGAGTTTCTGATGGATCTGAGGTACCTGACATGGGTGTTAGGAACTGAACTTGTCCTCTGCAAGAACAGGAAACCCCCTTGGCTGATGATTCATCTCTCCAACCCATGACCTCATTTTTTAAGGCACCACAGTCAAATAGAGCTGAATCTCTCAGGCCTGGAGTTAATTAAGTGTCGGGGATTGATTAAACCATTTGCCCCATTTTCTAATTCCTTATTTGTATTGCATGTCGTGATATTTCTTCCAATCTAAGTTGTTGGGACAGATTGAAATGTGTATATAAAAGTACTTAATAGATGCCGGTGGTTCTTATCACGTGATGCTTGTTCAAAGCAGTCCCTTTCACCATGGTAACCACTAACCTGCTTTTCTAACGTTGAATCATGCTCACGCTCATACTTTCTTTCCAGTTAAGTGTTCTATACAAGGTTCACATCTTCAAAATGATTTTTACTTTCTAGCTTGTCTTATAGTTGTTTACTTAATTTCTCTGTCTTAGAAACAGTTCTTAAATAATCTATTTACATGTTCCTTCAAAATAGGTTAAGTGAAAATGGAGGAAAACCATTATCTCATGTTCAAGGGCTGGCCAGACCCTAGAAATCAGTGTATGAAATACCAAATATAAGTCTTTTTCATCAAATAAAGAAAGACTTGTGTATAGGATAAGGAATTCAAATCTTTTACAGCCCCTTCCACAACCTTGTAACACTATACAAATATTTCAGTCTCCCCACACCCTCTAAAACCTTTAGCCCCACCAGGGTCCACTGCTGTATTCCAGGAATTTGATGGCCTAGAGTAGTGATCCCTTCCCCCTTTCTTAATTTTCCGTGCACCAATTCTTTTCAGGACAGCTAATTTGAAGTAAGTCTGTGAGGTCAGACCCCAGCAAATGGAGAAAAGACACAGTCACTGCCTGAGTTAGAATAAAAATCAAGTGCACTTCCTGGCTCAGTGTGTTTGTTCTTCTCAGAGTAAAGTTTGCCAGACCCTTTTGTTGAATTAGTGGTCTCTTTCTTTGCAACTTCAAATGCATATTTTTTAAGGGCAGGTGTTAATTTATTCTTCTTTCATGTATTACATCCCAACAGCAGTTTCCCCTCTTTCCACCCCTCCCAATTCCCCTCTTCGCCTCCCTTCTTCCCAATATTCACTCCTCTATTTCCTGAACAGCCAATAGCCGGCAAAGAAAGGATGGGGGAGGGGGGGCTGGCAGGCAGAAAGGATAAATAGGAGGAGAAATCTAGGCTAGAATAGAACGGTAGAAATAAGAGAGGAGAGAATGAGGGAGACACCAGGGGCCAGAAGCCAGACATACAGACAGCAGGAAAATAAGATATACAGACACAAGACAAAACGTAGATAAAGAGAACTAGGTTAAGATAAAAGAATGAGATAGAAATGAGATTAAGAAGAAGAAGAAGAAAGATATGAGTCTAAGTTAGGCCAAGCACCAATAATTAATAAGAAGTCTCCATGTCATGATTTGGGAGCTGGTTGGTGGCCCCAAAGAAAAAGCCTGGTACCCTCTTATTCAGGATAGGTGAGGCAATCCAATAGGAGGATAAGGATCCCAAGAGCAGACCAAAGAGTCTGACACCCCCATTCCTACTGTTAGGAGTTCCACAAGAACGCCAAGCTACACAACCGGAACGTATATGCAAAAGACCTAGGTCAGACCCTCACAGGCTCCCTGATTGCTCTTTCTGTCCCTTTGAGCCCCTATGAACCCTGCTTACTTGACTCTGTGGGCTGTGTTCTCCTGGTGTCCTAGATTCCTCTGGCTTCTGCAATCCTTCCGCCCCACTTCTACGGGGATCCTCTGGCTCCACCTAATGTCTGGCCCTGGGTCTGCATCTGCTCCCATCAGTGGCTAGATGAAGCATCTCTTATGATGATTGGACTAGACTCCAGCCTATGAGTACAGCAGAATATCGTTTGGATTCATTTCATTGATTTTTTTAAAAATATTTATTTATTATGTATACAATATTCTGTCTGCATATATGCCTGCAGGCCAGAAGAGGGCGCAAGATCTCATTACAGATGGTTGTGAGCCACCATGTGGTTGCTGGGAATTGAACTCAGGACCTTTGGAAGAGCAGGCAATGCTCTTAACCGCTGAGCCATCTCGCCAGCCCCTCATTGATTTTTTTTCTTTTGGCCATTCACGTCAGGTTCTATCCTAGGTCTCTGAACGATCAAGGTTCTGGCTCCTGACCATCGAGGCAGTGCCAGGTGTGAGCTTCGTCTCACGGTGTGGGCCTCAAGTTGGACCACTTGGTTGACCACCACTGATCGCCACAGCACATCTTGCAGGCAGGACAAATTGCAGGTTAAAGATTTTGTGACTGGGTTGGTGTCCCAGTTGCACCACTGGAAGCCTTGCCCGGTTACAGAAGTTGGTAGGTTCAGGGTCCGTATCCCCCATTACTAGAAGTCTTCACTAGGGTCACTCTTGTGGATTCCAGGGAGTTTCCATGGCACTAAGTTTCCACATTATCCCTGAAATACCCCTTAATTCTAGTTGTCTCTCCCAGTACTTGCTTCCTCTTTCCTCCCAACCTGAGTCCTCCTGTTCCTGTGCTCACTCATCCCCAGTCCACCAGAAGAATCTACTCTATATCCCGTTCCCAGGGAGAACCATACATCATCCCACCCACCCCCACATGAGCTGTCCTTGTTACTTAGCTTCTCTGGGTCTGTGGATTATAACATTATTATCATTTACTTAACAGCTAATATCCACTTGTAAGTTCACAATACATATTTGTCTTTCTGGGTCTGGGTTGCCTCACTCATGATTTTTTTTCCTAGTTCTATCTATTTGCCTGGAAATTTCGTGTTGTTATTTTTTTTTTAACAGCTGAGAATCCATTGTGTGAATGCAACACATTTTCTTTATCCATTCTTCAGTTGACAGACATCTCAACTTGTTTCCAATTTCTGACTATTATGAATAAAGATGGTTGAGCAAGTGTTGTGGTAGGATGGAGTGTCCTTTGGGTATATACCCAACACTTACATAACTGGGTCTTGAATTAGATCAATTCCCAATTTTCTGAGGAGCCACCATGTTGATTTCTATAGTGGGTGTACAAGTTTGCAGTCTCACCAGCAATGGAGGAATATTCCCCTTACTTCACTTCCTCTCCATCATGAGCTGTTACTTATGTTTTTGACCTTAGCCATTCTGACAGGTGTAAGATGGAATCGCAAAGTAGTTTAGATTTGCATTTCCCTGATGACTAAGGATGTTGAACATTTCTTTAAGAGTTTATTAACCATTTGAGATTCCTCTATTGATAATTCTGTTTAGATCTGTACCTCATTTTTTCCATTGGATTATTTGATTTTCTGATATCTAGTTTCTTGAGTTCTTTATATATTTTAGATATTAGTCCTCTATTGGATATGGAGTCAGTCAAACTTTCATAATTCTATAGACTGCTACTTAGTTCAAATGATGGAGCCCTTTGACTTACAGAAGCTTTCAGTTTCATAAAGTTCTAGATATTAATTGTTGATCTATTGGTGTTCTGTTCAGAAAGTCTTCTCCTAAGCCAATGAGTTCAAGGCTATCCCCCATTTTCTCTTCTATCAGGTCCAGTGTATCCGGTTTTATGTTGAGGTCTTTGATCTTCTTGGACTTAAGTTTTGTGCAGGGTGCATAGATATGGATCTATTTGCATTCTTTTACATACAGACATACAGTTAGGCCAGCACTGTTTGTTAAGGATGCTATCTTTATTCCATTGTGTTTTTCTGGAGATATATATATCCTTTCTTAACAAACTATCTTTGCTTCACATTGACTTTTTTTTTTTTTTTTTTTTTTTTTTTTTTAGTTTTTCCGAGACAGGGTTTCTCATATTGACTTTGATTGACATTCTTTTCTGTAACATCACCAAGAACCCCAGCCTTGGGCTGGTGAGATGGTTCAGGGGGTTTAAAAGTATGCATTGCAGAGCCTAACAGCCCAAGTTGGATGCCCCAAACTCACAGAACCCACATACAGTGAAAGGAGAAATCCAACTTCACAAAGTTATTCCCTGACCTCCACACATGCACAGTGGGATTTGTGAGACACACACACGCACACACCCCACAGGTACACACTAATGCATAAAATAAATTTAAAAATAAATTTTAAGATTCTGAAGAGCTTCCATTCAACAAAGTAAAATGAAATATTTTTTTTTTTTTTTTTTTTCGAGACAGGGTTTCTCTGTGGCTTTGGAGCCTGTCCTGGAACTAGCTCTTGTAGACCAGGCTGGTCTCGAACTCACAGAGATCCGCCTGCCTCTGCCTCCCGAGTGCTGGGATTAAAGGCGTGCGCCACCACCGCCCGGCTGTGCCACCACCGCCCGGCGAAATATTTTTAAAAAGAAAAAAATTGGGGATTGGAGGAATGGCTCAGAGGTTAAAAGAGTTGGCTGCTCTTCCAGAGGTGTTGAGTTCAATTCCAGCCAACCATGTGGTGGCTCACAACCACCTATAATGAGATCTGGTGCTCTCTTCTGGCCTGCGGGCATACACTTGGGTGGAACACTATATACATAATAAATAAATCTTTAAAAAGAAAAAAATCATGGCTTCACTTAATTTTTTCACGAGATTTAAAATTTTAGATTTAAGTTATTTATTTTTTAATTTATGCATATGTATATGCCTGTGGATACACACACGTGAGTGTTGGTGCCTGTGTAGGTCACAGACATCGGCTCACATGGAGTCACACGTGAGCCTCTTGACCTGGCATAAAATCTGGGTCCTCTGGAAGAGCAGAGCATGCTCTTAACTAAATGCTTTCCTCCAGCCCCCGATAATATATTTTTTTTCTGTTTTTTAATCATTCTTAGGCTGCCATGTGGGACTGTCCAGAGTCCCCCTCCCCCTGACACGTATACTGAGTGCCAGTCAGTCCTTCTTGGGGTCATCTCATACCTTTCCACATATCCTTAATTAAATCCAGGTGTCTGTTAATTTAAAAAATGGAAGCAACTGTTTTATTTTTCCATTTCCTGTTGGAGTAATGTAATCCTGGAAATGCTTTTCTCCTGCTTTGTGAAAATATCAGGTACTTAGCTGATTAAAAGTGCTACTCGTAGAGCCTTGTGTATTTAAAAAGTGTCAACTTTCAGGATGTTTTGTGCAAATCTCAATAAAATTGCGTAGAGAATGACCAAATGCTCTTTTTTTTCATAAGCTGTCCTTGAGGTCACCACTACCTGAAAATGGTTAAAAACAAAAATGATCTGAGGATTGCAACATGATAAGATCAAATTGATGTCATGGTAATTATACCAAGTACCGTCCAATCATTGGGTAGAGTTTCCAGTTGATCCCTAGGCTTAGGTGCAGGTGGGAACATGCAATGTGTATTGCTCTGCAGCTATAAAAGTCAGTGGGAGACATTATTAGCTGCAGTTACTGAACTATTGAGACGAAGTTGAGATCCCTCTTCAGCTCTGCAGTCAGCTGCCTGAAACCCATCCCTCCAGAAGTCCAGAGGAAGGTAATGTGATGAAATGATTTGGGGGATTTTTAATTAAGGAGTAGAATATTTGAGACCACACAAAGCACTTTTCTGCACACAGACATTGGTAAGGAGATAATTAGGCATTTATTAATTTTCTTTACAGTGCTCGTGGTGGAGTTAGGAGGAAGTCTGTAAAAGTGAAGCGTGTGGTCAAAGGCTAAATAAGTTGTTGTCTTGCCGAAGCCAGAAACTAAGTGTCTCCTGTTGAGATGCTGGAGTCCCTGTCAAAATCTAAAATATTTTCTTGAGAGCCACTGCGTGTCATTTGAAGGGCATTCATTTGAGTGTCTTTTAGAGACCAGAGGGCAAGTTGCTGATATTATCCTATTATCAGTTTTAGATGACGTGTCACTAAATTTCCAAGTTGGTTATCAATAAAACAGCTCTCATGTTCAGTGAAATGACCATACATTCCAACATATTTGGAATAAACGTTTCCGTTCTTTTTTTTTTTTTCGAGACAGGGTTTCTCTGTGGTTTTGGAGCCTGTCCTGGAACTAGCTCTTGTAGACCAGGCTGGTCTCGAACTCACAGAGATCCGCCTGCCTCTGCCTCCCAAGTGCTGGGCGCCACCACCGCCCGGCAAACGTTTCCGTTCTTAAGTTTAAAACAGAGAAGTGTAATCTGTTGCAATGGCATATGCCTATCATCCCAGCAAGCAAGAGAGTAGAAAAGTGTAACCTGTCAGTAGCAGTGGTGTGTGCCTGTCACCCTAGCAACCAGGAAGGGGAGAAAGGAGTAACATGTCATAGTGATTTGTGCCTGTCATCCCAGCAAGAAAAACTGGGGTGGGTGGGGGAGAATTCTTAAGTGAAAGCAAGGTTTACAGACTAGAGAGATAAAAGCCCAGAGGCAATAATAGGTAGATGGGATAATTTAAATTGAGAGAAGCTGGCTAGAAACAAGCCAACCTACGTCTGGGCATTCATAAGTAATAATAAGCCTCTGTGTGTGTGATTTATTTGGGAGCTGGGTGGTGCACACCCCCTAAAAAGCTAAAAGAGTCAAACATCACATAACACATGTTTAAATCTATAGTAATACCTAGGACTTGTTTGTGATGGTCAGCATTGTCAACTTGATAGATTCCAGAATCACGTGGCGACAGGCCTGTTGGCATTCCACCAAATGGTTGCCCTGGTTTTGTTAACTGAGGTGGGAAGGCCCACTCACTATAAACGAGATCCTTTCTTAACAAACGATCTTTGCTTCATACTGACTTTGATTGATATTCTTTTCTGAAACATCACCAAGAACCCCAGCCTTGGGCTGGTGAGATGGTTCAGCGGGTTTAAAAGTATGCTCTGTAGAGCCTAACAGCCTGAGTTGGATGCCCCAAAATCACAGACACAGAGGGATTTGATATGGGAGGGTGCCCTTGGAACTATCCCTACTTAGATATCGAAGTACGATTGCAGTTATATTTGTGTTAGCACTGGCTGAAATAGTGATGGTTTGAGAAACTTTAAATAAACAGAGCACTTTTGTTCCTCTTTCTCACTGTTGACAGATAGGACTTGGGATGGGTCTAATACACAGTGAGAGTCACTTGGGCTTGCAAACAGCCACCACATTTCAATAGGATTTTTGTTTTCAAAGGACTATAAGTTTGCTTTCCATTCAAAAGTAAGATATTTTGCATTAAAAGATGAATTTGTTTTTTGGACACAGATTAGTTAATACAGTTCAGACTGGCTCCGAACTGACTACGCAGCCAAAGATAACCTTGAACTCCTGATAATCGTTCCTCTATCTCCCAAGTGCTGGCTTTACCAGGAGAGGAGAGTGTCAGGGGCCAGCCGTTCAGCCACCCAGCCAGCCACCGAGTGAGAACTCCAGGAGTTCAGGTCTAGCCTGAGTGTATGATGAGTTCCAGACTAGGCTGGGCTGTAGAGTGGAACCTCAGAAAGTGCTCAAAATTGTTAGCAATTCGGGAAATGCACATTAAAGCAAATAATTTTTAATTTATATTTATTGTGTGGGGTAGGGTGTGATTATACCATCCAATGTAAGTATGGGGAGTAGAGGAAAATCTCTGGGAGTCAGGTGTCTCTTTTCAAGTAGATTCCATGGATCAAGCTCAAGTTGGAAGGCTTGGTGGCAAACACCCTTATCTGCTGAGTCATTTTCCTGGCCCCAAAGTAAAAAAAAAAAATTATGGTGTCTTGGCTTTTGTTTTTGAGACAAGGTCTCAATATGTAGCCAGGGCTGGCCTGACCTCAAATATTTTGTTACACTGCTGCTGTGAGGTAGTTTCTTTAAGAATAACAAGAAGATGTGGGTGGGCCTGGGAGGATTTCGGAGCAGAAGTAGGAAGATGAATATAATCAAGATGCCTTGCATAAAATCTCCTAAGAATTATCAATTTACGATATTATTAATATTAATAACTATACCATTAATTACTAATTTAAATGATTTATAGTATTCTGGTATTTAAAAAAAAAAGCTCAACATGAAACAACCTTTTCCTTCCAGAATGATCTGAAGGTGGCTAGAATGTCTGAGAAATTTTAAATCCTTTGAAGAACACATGTATTTTCCATGCTAATCTCTTTTGTCTTGATTGTCTCTTTTACAAGTAAAAGAACTGGTCGTAGTTCCACGTGCCTTTAATCCCAGAACTAGGGAGGCAGAGGCAGGTCTGAGTCTGAGGCTAGCCTGGTCTACCTAGTAAATTCCGGGATAGCCAGAGCTACAGAGTGAGATCCTGTCTTGTAATGATTGAATGAAAAACATTCACAAGGTGGCTCAAAGCCATCTGGAATTCCAGTTTCAGGGCATCAGATGCCCTCTACTGGCCTCCACTGGCACCAGGCACACACACACACACACACACACACACACACACACACACACACACACACGCATGGACATTTGTGCACAGGCAAAACACCCTCACATCTTAAAAAAAAAGTAAAACAAGAGGAAGATAAGAGTTTCTGTTATTGTAAGCTAAATAAATAATGATTTCACTTTTCAGACTTCTTTTCACATCTTTATAAACCAAGTTTAATATGCATTAAGTTTCCATATTCTACAGTCTTGCTACAAATGCTTATCTTTGGATTAATTCTAATAGAGTTGCTCACTACATAATGGTTAAATTTTCATAATATATGAGCAGAAATATCAAAGCACAAAATGATAGTTCATACAAGAAACTGAAGGCGTAAGTCACAAACAATGCCACACCAATTTGGGGTTATGATTATTAGGGTGGTATTTATTTAAAGGGAAAAAAACTTACAGATCACTGTCCCAGGCAACAGCCCTCTACGCAACCAGGAAAGGAGTCTAGTCGCCAGCGGAGCAGGAAGTGAAGAGAGAGAGGAGAGGGAAGTGGCCGCTTTTTTAAAGGGAGAGAAACCACGCCCCAATGGGCTGGTACCTCAGCGGTGATAGGCTGGAGGAGTGGGAGGACCTCCCGCAACGAGAAACCAAGTATAATTCTAAAATTATCACTTTGGGTCACTTATAGCAGTGCTTCTCAACCTAATTTTAATAATGGGATCTGTTTGTAGTGTTAAAATTTGAAGTTGGGCATGGTGACTGAATCTTATAACCCCAACATCGAGGGCCTGAGACAGGAGGAGCATCAATTTATAAATCAGCCTGGGCTAAATATTCAAGACTTTCCTCCCTTTTGGCTTTAAAATTGCGTCAGAACGTTTTGAGAGGTTGGCAAGGTGTCTCAGCAGATAAAACCACTGCTGTCAAGCCTGGCAGCTTGAGTCCGATTCACAGGACATGCGGAAGAGAACCAGTTCAGATAAATTGTCCTCTGACCTCCACTTACATCCTGTGGCTTGCCTTTCTGAACACACACAAATAAATAAAAATGTGATTTAAAAAAAAGATTTTTTGCTTTTCAAGATAAGGTCTTTCTGTGTAGTCCTGGCTGTCCTGGAACTCGCTCTGTAGACCAGGCTGGCCTTGTAGAGATCTACCTGCCGCTGCCTCCTGAGTACTATGATTAAACACATGGGTTTCAAGAGAGTTCATTTAAAGAGCAGCAACAAGCTGGGCATGGCGGTACATGCCTGCAATCCCAGCACTTGAGAGGCTGAGGCAGGAGGATTGCTGAAGATTTGTGAATGTCTTAGGCTATATAGTGAGACCTAGGCCGTAAAGCAAGATCCTGTGTCAAAACAAAAATAAACAACAACAACAAAAAAAACCTGAAAAGGAAAAGTTACCATATGATGACATGATGGGTTTCTTGGTTTTTCTTTGTTTACTGTCTGGGGACACAGAGTCTCACTCTGTAGTACAGGCTGGTGTAGAAGCACAAGGATCCCAGGCCTTAGCCTTCAGAGTGCTGGGATTATGGTTACAGGCCACCAGGAAGCAGGTGACAATTTCCTTGACAGAAAATGTTGGTGAGAAGAGCGGCATTGTTTGATCGTTTTTAAATCTCCTCGATGTCTGGCCTAGGAGGACCCAGCTGGTTTGATGTAGCCCTTTATTTACCCCGTCTCACTGCCACATCGTGGGTCTACACTGAAAAATGCAAAGAACATTTTAGTATTATTGCTAATTGTCCTCACAGACCCACTGATGCTTCTAGGCCTTTCCACTTCAAGAATCACGGACTTCGAACAGTGGTTACCTGTTCTAGGTATATATTTCTATTATATGTTCATTATATATGTTTATATAAATATGAATTCATGTATCTATGAATAATGGTTGTAAAACTGTGTGAGTTAGCACATAGCAGTAATTTTAGTGCCTGGGAGATGAGGCGGTAGAATCAGGAGTTCAATGTCATCCTCAGTTATAAAGGGCATTTAGCACAGTCTGGGTAACCTGAAACCCTAGCTACTTAAATGAATAAATAAAGCAAGCAAACAGCCTTCCCCACAAACCCCAACTGAATAACAAGAAAAGCTCCCAGGCTGTTTAGCAGAGTGCCTGTACCCTCTTATATTTCCACTGGCATTGTCTCTATTATCCAGTTTCATGCATCCAGTCTAATATTTGACATTTCTTTCATTATAACTGTTCTGGTGATTGTTGTTTTAATTTACATATCTGTCACCCCAACTACTCCTTTAATTACACTGGGGAGGCTGAAGAATTGCTGTGAATTCATGACTGGAGAGGGGAGGAGGAAGAAGAGGGCAGGAGCTGTTAGGTGTTAATTGTAAAGGTCGGAATAGGGAGACATAGTGTCCTATCTCTTTCCTTAAGCGGTGTGGTGTTTTCATTTGTGTGGATTTAGGGTATGTTGGAAGCTGAAAGCAGAGGGGCAAGACATAATGACTGTTATGAACAATAATGTTAAATGTGCTGGTTGTTAGTGCAAGGGACACAGCTCAGTAGTAGAGCAGTGACTTTAGCGTGCCCAAAGCCAGCGCCAGCCATTAAAAGCATCACACGAACACTACTGGCTTTGTGTCATGACTGGCAAGCTAAGATTAGACTGTTATGTTTCTGTGTTTTCTCTCATGTGTGGTTTGCAGGAGGACGATGGATTACTACAGAAAATACGCAGCTGTCTTTCTGGTCATGTTGTCCATGTTCCTGCATATTCTTCATTCTCTTCCTGATGGAGACTTGATTATTCAGGGTATGTGACCAAACTCAGGCTTGCAATAAAAAGGGAAACATGTATTTCTAGATGCACATCAATAATCATTTATTAATTTCTACCTGTTTTCACATATGATAAATAGTCACTCCTGAGTATATATCTAGGCACTTGTAGACTGTGAATCCCAAATTAAATTCAGTTCGGAAAATGTACAATGAAAGTGTTTTATTCCACATTCATTTTCATAGCATCCTAAACATATCTATCTGAAGTACCTTCCTTGTTGTTCCATATCTGAGTTTGACGAGAAGAAAAGTTATCCTTACTCAGATCAGCTGTTTTCCCCATTTCTTCCAGATTTCTGAAAATGTTAGCATCACTTTCACAGATGAATTTTTATATCAGTTAACAAGTGAGGGAAAAAGAAATCACGTTTGTGCGTTAAATCTGTTTTGCTCTATTATCTGCCACATCTCGTACAGAACCTGACAGGATCCCACCAGCTGGAGAATGGTGAACTATTATCTGTTATGGTTTTTCTCTTTGCTCAATGGTAATATTTGAATCTCAAATTCTAAGCACAGATGTCTTTTGTATTATCAGGCTGTCTTACCTCATCAAGCTTTCCTAATTCTGGTAATTTTTTTTCTGTCAACATTTGGAGTTTCTATGGGGAACAACAATAGCAGACTTGCCTCCAGAAACATTTTCCTCCCAAATGAACGTGGCATTTCTGTCAAGCTTCTGCGAGCTCTCTAAGCACGCAATTAGCATTGGGAGAGTCTCTGCTTGGAGGATGAGAAACCACCATGGCAAATTCCCTATGCAAGTCCGCAAAAATGATTTCTCTGTGAATGGAGCTATAGTGATTATAAAGATATCATGTATGAAGATTAATATGCTGATAAAAATACTTACTTCCTTTTTTATTGCCAATGCAAAAAGTGTTTGTCCTGTTGTACTTGGGAGAGAGTTAGTTATCTCTGAAGCCTTTCTCGGTAATCTCCTCCTTCTCTCTTTTCTGGCTAGGTTGCCCAGAATGTAAACTGAAGGAAAATAAATACTTCTCCAGGCTGGGCAACCCCGTCTATCAGTGCATGGGCTGCTGCTTCTCCAGGGCATACCCCACTCCAGCCAGGTCCAAGAAGACAATGCTGGTTCCAAAGAATATCACCTCGGAGGCCACATGCTGTGTGGCCAAATCATTTACTAAGGTGAGCACTTCCTAACAGCCCATCCAGAGATAGTTTGTACTCACAAGGCTTAATGTCTACATTGTCCAGCGAACGGTATTTATTGCTCCCTTGTACAGGCAACATCACATCTTTCCTCTTTAATTAGAAGAATAAGCTAAATGGAAAGTCTTGATGACACAGATGTAGAGAGAACAGTAGTGGCCTCAGTCTAAAAAAATAACCAACAGGAGGTGCATGGTGGAAGGTTAGACAGCGATAACAAAATATGCCAGACAAAGCAGTTCTCGGCTTTTACAGAGCAGCTAGGTGTTGACAGCTTACCACAGTTTATTATGTAGAGAACTAGAAGAGAAGGCTCCTAAAGTTGGCTAGCACAGAGAAACGGTACAGTAGGCGAGAGGAATGAAAACACTACCACCCTGGTTTGATCATCATAGTTTGTGCATCAGCATCATATTACCAAACTATACTCCGTATGCACGTGTGATTAATATATTCTACAAAGAAATAGACCCTAAGGGTTCTAAGTCTACCTGGCCCGAACTGGAGAGATTGGAGAGATGGATCAGTGTGTAAAAGCATTTGTAGACAAGAACAATGGTCTGAGTTGGGTGCCCAGGACACAGGTGATGGGAGGAGAGACCAGACTCCTTTAAATTGTCCCGATAGCACCCCGCAACACACATATACCGTATAAGCGGGAGAGAAAAGGCCCACTTGGTCTTCACAGTGAATTCTAGGTTAGCTAGGTTAGCATAATATGATGATGTCGCAAAACATCGCCAGCAAGAGTAGAAATGAATAAACAAACCAAAACACCAAAACCCAGCGACCTGGGGTACATATGCGAGATGTGTGAATCTCTGAGGTTTGACCCTTAGGAAATGTGAGGGGGGCGGCGGGGAATAATAGCAAGTAAGTAGGTATTTTTTAGGGGTGGAGATATAGATCAATGGCTGAGTGTTTGCCTAAGAAACGCTGAAATAAAGATTCCTTAAAATGGAGAGAGAGAGAGAGAGAGGGGAGAGAGAGAGAGAGAGAGAGAGAGAGAGAGAGAGAAAGAGAGAGAGAGAGAGGACAGAGCTAAACAAATGTTGCCGCCAAGGTGCTCGGTCCTTCTGAGGAAGCTAAGGCCGCGTTGGGGTGAGGCCCTCTTCCCGGGGAGCACACCCACAAGATTTTATAAGTAAATATTAGCCTAAGGGGATCACGCCCTACAAACAAGGTGATTGACTAGGCTTCCCCTACAAACAAAAGCAGGTTGAAGGAGCATAGCTTATTTTGCGATGTGAATTTAACTGTTAGAATGACTATATCCCCAGAAATTCTAAATGTAAACCTATCAAACAGCGATGAAATCATTCCGGCTACTGCCTTATTTAACGCTTTGCCGTTCTGTCTGTCTCCCTACCTCCCTGGGTCTCTCCCTTTGCAGACCACAGTCTTGGGATACGCTCGAGTGGAGAACCACACGGAATGCCACTGCAGTACGTGTTACTATCACAAGGTTTAGCTTTTGGCAGGCGGCTGTGCTGGGGATGGCTGGTCTGTGGGGCGGCGCCGTGTGACGCCGCCTCCCACCCTGCAGCAGCCTGCCATCCCCTCACACTTCAGTGAAGTTGGCAGTCTCTTCTTCTTAGGGAAAGTAGAGTCTTTAGCATGATCACCAAAGTTGGTTTCGTCAGAAATAAAGCCTTTTAAATCATCAATCACAGAATTGTCACCGTCTTTAAAACCAAAGCTATTATTACTTGGACAAGATTTATCAGAGGGAATGATCCAACGTGTTGAATTGGGACCAGAGACAGAGACATGTAGTGGATAACACTGGATAATCTTGTTTCCATCTAACCTTCTAGAAGCAAGCTGTCTTTCCATCAGCCAGTGGGCTATTTATCAGATAGCAGATTTATCACTGGGGTGGGAGAAAAAGGTACAAAAATTCGATTTTTACTCATGTTTATGTCCCCTTTACATCTCTCTTTTATTATATTGTATCAAAATATAGGTAAAGTATTAGGCTAATACATGGATATAAATTATAAGTAAATAGACATACATTGTGGATATTTGAGTTGAAAAGTTTTCATTGGTAAAATTGTACAACCCATAAACAAAAAGTAAATATGCTTCTTCGGGAATGGGAAAGGGTAAAGCATGAATTATCTATCTACATGACTTATGCCTCCCCAGAATGGAATTAGTAGTCAGGCTGTGGCTGAGTGGTGGTTGGGAACAGGGCATCACTGTCGTCAGAGGAGATAAGATTGCTCTAAAATTCCAGAAGACTCAAGCGGGTCTGAGTGTGCATGGGTAAGAGACAAGAGTAAGCTCTCCGGTGAGCACTCCCGGGGGAACAGCAGTACCACTTCTACCCAGCTCTAGAGAAGGCTCCAGAGACCAAGGACACAGCTCCATAGGGGAGCTCTTGCCTGGCACGCAGTCTCGGGTTCAACCCTACACACAAACAAACCGAGCGACATGCTACTCAGGTCTGTTAGGCATCATGGTCAACACTTCCTGAGCTTCTAGCTACAGTCATCCTCACTGTGAGGGCAACAGGATAGTCACAACATCATATTAGCCATGGTTGAAATCAAAGCTGCTCCAAAGCTATGTTCCTAAAAGAATTAGAATTTTAAAACACAGACCTAAAATTTCTTTAAAAAAATACCTGCCACAGGTAAGATTTTTAAAAATGAATTTCAAGCTGGTTATGGTGGACTATGTGTGTAATCTCAGTCCGTGTAGTACTTGGAGGGTGGAGGCACAAGGGTTCAAGATTAGCTTGGACCACATGGACCCAGTCTCAAAAACAAAACAGAAAAAAAAAAGCAAAATATGTAAAGTCTCAACCATCACAAATTTATCATTTTATCTCTAAGTGACCAATCAGTTCCTTAGCAATCTACTTCAATGTCCTGTTATTTGCGCATGTGCCCAAAGGATGTTCCATTCTGCTACAAGTACACTTGTTCAACCATGTTCATTGCTGCACTATTCATAATAGCCAGAAACTGGAAGCAGCCTAGCTGTCCCTCAATTGAGGGTTGGGTAAAGTAAATGTGTTACATTTACACAATAGAGTATTACCGAGCTGTTAAAAAAATGACATCATGAAATTTGGAGGTAAATGGATGGATCTAGAAAAAAATCATCCTGAATGAGGTAACCCAGATGCAGAAAGACAAATATGGTATATATTCACTCGTATATTATCCATTGAATAAATGATAGCCAAGCCACAATCCATAGACCCAGAGAGGTTAGGCATATAGGAAGGGTCTAGAGGACACATAGATCTCCCTCGGAGAGGAAATAAAATAGATTTTTTTTTGGGTGAACTGAGGGTGCAGGAGCAACAGGAACCAGAGGATCAGGTGGGGAAGGTTATGGGAGATAGGGTTGAGGGAAAGAATTTGGGGAGAAACAGCTGGAATTGAGGGGCATTTAGGGATGATCTGAAAACTTAGCACAGTGGAAACTTCATAAAATTATGAAGGTGATCCTAAAGATATCTCCTAATAACAGGGGCTATGGAGTCTCAACTAGCAACCTCTTGTCACCAAATGAGGCTTCTGGTAGTGGGACTAGGTTGCATCTAGTTGAGTTGTTAACCAAGGAAGTCTCACGGAAATTCCCAAATAATCCAGGCTGTTGCTAAGACAATAGATTGCTCTCTTCATACTGACAGCTGGGCCACATTACTGAGGACAATACCCACAACTCAGTGAGGACAACTCAATGAACTTGGAGAAGTTGAGCTGGTGCCTACTTAGAACCTTCACCCCCATTTTAGTGTTGTTGTTATTGGGAGGTATTTGGCAGGCTAGCAAAGGAGAAACAAACACCAACCCAGTTACAAAACCTTTAACTTACAATCTGTATGCCTGCAAGATGTGCTAGGGCAATAGCGGCACAGAATGTATAGGAGAAACCAATCAATGTCTTGTTTAACTTAAAGCCCACTCCACAAGACAGAGCCCATACCCACCCTGATCTGTGTGACCAAAAACCAAAGACAAGGTAGTACAGAGACTCAGGGTAAAACCTAACACCACTTCTCTAAAAACTCACTTTGTAGACCAGGCTGGCCTCAAATTCGCAGAGATCTACCTGCCTCTGCCTCCTGGAATTAAAAGTGTGTGCCACCACTCTTATTCACTCTTTTAGTGGGAGGGGGCGTGTGTGTCACAGCGAGCAGGCACAGGGCAGAGAACAAACCATTTAAGTCAGTTCTCTCCTGTAATGTCTGTCACTCCAGCTCCAGAGGATCCAACATGTTCTTCTGGCCTCCAAAGCGCCCCCTCATACACACACACACGCATGCGCACACACACACGAGTACGTTCCAGGACATCCAGTGCTATGCAGAGAAACCCTGTCTCAGAAAGCAGAAAAAAAAAAAAAAAAAAAAAAAAGGACACTATCAAACCTGTTGAGCTGCCTGCAGGCTGGGTTCCCAGCTTGTGTAAGCTGCCACCCACCCGCTGGAGGAGTAGGCTCTGCTAACTGTCTTTGAGTCATTTCTGCTTCTCTAAGTAACCCCTCACTCATATGCCTGAGAGTAACTCCCATAGGACTCACGGTCCCCCAAGTTGAACTTTGGTGCTATCCACTCTTTGGTCTGTAGTGGGCTCCCCCTCTGGGATGAGTAGATTTGTGTGTTGTGTGTGGAAAAATCTTGTCATACAAGATCATATCGATTCTTGAAAATAGTTTAGATGTGGTGATTTACCAGAGTCCAGGAAATGAAGAGCTTCGGTCACATTCTGTCACCATCTTTAGGCATGCTGAGTTATGCTATTAAGGTATGCAGTTTTAATTTTGTCCCATACTACCTATCAAGATAAACTTTATTCCCTTTATTTTAAAAGGTCTGTATGTAAGTTTGATTTTGTACATGTTTTAATTTGTTTTCAATTAGAGGGTTTTCTTGAATTTAAAACCAAATGCAGCCGGGCGGTGATGGCGCACGCCTTTAATCCCAGCACTCGGGAGGCAGAGGCAGGCGAATCTCTGTGAATTCGAGGCCAGCCTGGTCTAGAAGAGCTAGTTCCAGGACAGGAACCAAAAGCCACGGAGAAACCCTGTCTCGAAAAATCCAAAATAAATAAATAAATAAAATAAAACCAAATGCATGCCAAGTGTTATGTCGAATGCCTTTAATCCCAGGACTAGGGAGTCAGAGGTTGGTGGATCTTATAAGCCAGCCTGGTCTACACGGTGAGACCCTATCTTAGAACTAAAAACTAAATTAATTTAAATGTGTTTATAGAGTCTCTAAGCCATGACTTAGTATGAAATACTGCTCAACCTAGCCTACCACTCCCTGGAACCCTGTTAGCTACACAAACCAGGAACTTTCTTATTAGCACTAGTGCGGATCCTAATCGTGTGATGGGCAAGAAAAGTGTGTGTTCAGGCGTTAGCACCAAGCATGGGCAGGAACAGGCATTAGCATCAAGGACATCCTGGAAGTCATAACAGTTATGACTTTCTTAGTTTACAGATCCTGGAACAACATATTAATTACATTCTTGAAAAGTGTTCGATTCCAAGAAAATGACACATTATGCCATTTTCTAGGTGTTACTTTAAAAAATAACAATTTGTGGCAGCTTCTCCCAGGATGAAAACAAACCAATAATAGTGGAGTAATATCATTTCCCTTCAAGGTCAGTGACTTTCCTACATATCAGATCTCTAGTGTGGTGTTTAAAATTTGCCACTATTATCTTTTGGAGGGGGGTGGTAGGGTATCACTGTAGAGGGCTTGCCTAAAAATTATAGAAGGTATAGATTGTAAAGAAAGATTAGGGAGCTAAGAAAAGAAAAGGAAGAGATTGATTCCTGATTCACCCAGATGTAAACAAGCTTTTTCTGCCATACCTTCCCCGTCATATTGGACTGGAGCCCCTTAGACCATAAGCCCAAATTAATCCTTCCTCTGTCCAGTCATCTGATGGTGGTTGCTACATCTTCTTATCAGCTTGGGAGGGATGTAACCCTATAAACTGTGATACTGTGCCCTCCAGCAGGGACCCAATGGTATCACCACACCCAGTGAAGAGCAAGCCTGTAATACCTGCATGACGCCGGAGGGAGACGAACCAGCCAGAATTTGGCTAGTCTGCAGGTTTGCCATGAAGCCATAAACTACTTGAACTATAGGCAAAAATGAAATTTTCACTGTGATTGTGGAATCAGCAAGTTAAGCAATTTAAAAAGATTAAATCAAAGGTAAATTCTTGCCATAAGTACAATGACAACTTTTTTGGGGGGTTATACTGCTTTTGTCAGAGGCCTTATCCTGATCCTGAGATGAGGTTCTAGATGATTCAGTCTGTGGTCTGTAAAGACCAGTTCCATATCAGGTATCTTGGTGCCACGCCCCCTGAGTGCGTGGATTTCCAAGAGACAGTGTGCCAGGCCCATGTGAAAGGCTGTTCTTTCCCGTCAGCTTCCTCTACCCAGCTGGCAGTCACGGGAATATCTGCTGAAGGTGGCGGGCTGCTGCGGTATGTTGACAGGACGGATGATCAAGTCTGAAAACGGAGCTCACCAAGCTAACACCCTTTGTGGGAGCCTAGCCAGTTTGGATGTTCACCTTCCAAGATATGGACGGAGGGGGGAGGACCTAGGACTTACCACAGGGCAGGGAACCCGGACTGCTCTGTGGACTGGAGAGGGAGGGGGGGGGGAGAGGAGTGGGGGGAGGGGGAGAAGGGTGGGAGGAGGGGGAGAAGGGTGGGAGGAGGGGGAGAAGGGTGGGAGGAGGGGAAGGGAAATGGGAGGCTGGGAGGAGGTGGAAACTTGTTTTTTGTTTATGTTTTTTTTCTTCTTTTCGCAATAAAAAAAAAAAAGAGAATGTTTCAGAAGATGGAAGAAATGCTGGCAAGAAAGTTAAAGCTGAGCAGAACAATGAGCCTGTACCAGCTCTAGTTCTGAGTCGGGGCACCTGATACTGTTTAGGAACAACAACAACAACAAAAAAAAAAACAAAAAACAAAACAACAAAACAAACAAACAAAAAAACCGCCAAAATGAATTTTTAGGAGCCGCCAGCGAAGCTGTTTGTAAAGAAACATGCTGCCACCTAGTGGCCCTGAACTGGCGCAGCACGCTTTGTACCTGCTAAGACTGACAGAAAGACTGACAGTTTTGGCATTTGAGAACAAAGGCAAGAGTGATCAGGCAATGACAGAAGGGACCCTTTAATGGGAACCCTTAACAGCATGAAAAGGCCCCATTAAGGGCAGCTCATTTGTGAATGCAATGACTTGCAGACTGAGCTTAGACTTTCTGGAGAGACTTGGTGGTGAAGGCACGACTGTTAAGAGAGAGGACAATCTCAGAAGATCTGTCCATTTCCCCTTTCCACGGGTATCTATGTTGTTTCTCTTAGGGCTCACTTTGTTACTTAACTTCTCTGGGGTCATGGTATCATGTACTATACATGCAGACATAGGTGTGTACGTGAGCCCCAAGATGCTGGATTCAGTTTTAGTTCCCAGCGCATAGAGAGGACTGCAAATCTCTACCCTTTCTGTGAGTTTGCCCCCAAATAAATAAACCTGTGTTATACTCCATTCTGGGCTAGTGTGGAACTATTTTACATTGCAACAAACATTTATGGAAAAATATCAATAAAGTACTGGCAAACCAAATCCAAGAACACATCAAAAAATCATCCACCATGACCAAGTTGGCTTCAGCCCAGAGTTGGTTCGACATATGAAAATCTGTCAATGAAATTCACCATATAAACAAACTGAAGAAAAAACCCCACATGATCATCTCATTAGATGCTGAAAAACCTTCGACAAAATACAACATCCCTTCATGATAAAGTTCTTGGAGATAGAAAGGATACAAGAAACATACCTAAACATAATAAAGGCAATATACAGCAAGCCAACAGCCAACATCAAACTAAATGGAGAGAAACTCCCAGCGATCCTACTGAAATCAGGAACAAGACAAGACCACAGACTGAATCATCTAGAACCTCATCTCAGGATCAGGATAAGGCCCTTGACAAAAGCAGTATAACCCCAAAAAGTTGTCATTGTACTTATGGCAAGAATTTACCTTTGATTTATGGAGAAATAATCTGATTTTTAAATTGTTTAACTTGCCGGGCGATGGTGGCGCACGCCTTTAATCCCAGCACTCGGGAGGCAGAGGCAGGCGGATCTCTGTGAGTTCGAGACCAGCCTGGTCTACAAGAGCTAGTTCCAGGACAGGCTCCAAAGCCACAGAGAAACCCTGTCTCGAAAAACCAAAAAAAAAAAAAATTGTTTAACTTGCTGATTCCATAATCAGCAGGCATTTCAATAAGGACATTCCCCATGTTTAAATTCCAGTCCCCCAAATTAGACCATTTAACACCCCATTTTTTAAAAAAAGCATTGAACATCATAGAACAAAGAACAATACCAAAAAAGATCTCTGGTGTTGAATGTCTCCTATTAGCAAGTACAACACCTGGTATCGCAAGGACTGCTCATTCAGTTTTTGTTTTTTATTTTTTAATTGATTTTTATTGAGCTCTATATTTTTCTCTGCTCCCCTCCCTGCCTCTCCCCCTCCCTTTTCAACCCTTCCCCAAGGTACCCATGCTCCCAATTTACTCAGGAGATTTTGTCTTTTTCTACTTCTCATGTAGATTAGATCTATGTATGTCTCTTTTAGATAACAACCTCATTGTTGTCTAGGTTCTCTGGGATTGTGGTTTGTAGGCTGGCTTTCTTTGCTTTATGTTTAAAAACCACCTATGAGTGAGTACATGTGATAATTGTCTTTTTGTGTCTAGGTTACCTCACTCAAAATAATGTTTCCTAGCTCCATCCATTTTCCTGCAAGATTCAAGCTGTCATTATTTTTTTCTGCTGTGTAGTACTCCATTGTGTAAATGTACCACATTTTCCTCATCCATTCTTCGGTTGAGGGGCATTTAGGCTGTTTCCAGGTTCTGGTTATGACAAACAATGCTTCTATGAACAGAGTAGGGCATATGTCCCTTTGGCACGATTGAACATCCTTTGGATATATACCCAAAAGTGATATTAATGGGTCTTGAGGTAGGTTGTTTCCTAATTTTCTGAGAAATCGCCATGCTGACATCCATAGGGGCTTTACCAGCTTGCAGTCCCACCAGCAATGCAGAAGTGTTCCCTCTTCCCCACAATCTCTCCAGCATAAGTTGTCATCAGTGTTTTTGATCTTGGCCATTCTTACAGGTGTAAGATGGAATCTCAGAGTTGTTTTGATTTGCATTTCTCTGATGACTAAGGATGTTGAACATTTCCTTAAGTGTCTTTCAGCCATTTTAGATTCCTCTGTTGATAGTTCTCTGCTGAGGTCTGTACTCCATTTGTTTTTTTTGGGGGGGGGGAATTATGTGATCTTTTAGTGTCCAATGTCTTGAGTTCTTTGTATATTTTAGATATCAGCCCTCTGTCTGTTGTGGGGTTAGTAAAGATCTTTTCCCATCCTGTAGGCTGTCATTTTGTCTTGTTGACCGTGTCCTTTGCTTTACAGAAGCTTTTCAGTTTCAGGAGGTCCCATTTATTAATTGCTTCTCTCAGTGTCTGTGCTGCTGGGTTATATTTAGGAAGTGGTTCCCTGTGCCAACGCATTCAAGTTAATTTCCCACTTTCTCTTCTATAATGGTTAGTGTGGCTGGCTTTATGTTGAAGTCTTTGATCAAAGAAAAGTTGAACTCAAGGGTGACCTAGGCCACACACACACTACTCCAGAAAAGTTGGACCCACCTTAGCACCAAGAGGTGGTTATCTAAAGAGTATTATGAGGGCAATGACCATAAGGTGATATCAATCATAGCCTGGAAAGTTCCTGACGAGCAAGTATCCTGGGCCCAGCTTAAATTTGAGGGTATAGAGACCACATCCTCTCTTCATAAGGCCCAGGAAAATATTAATCACAAGGCAGCCAGGACCATACCATGGACTTAAACAAGAAAAGGGCTCATTTTAATGACTAAACCCCACCACTATGCCTTAATATCAAGAATGGATAGATTGCACCTGGTCTTTTCCTGCATCATCCGATAATCTTCCCCAGGCCAGACCCTGCTCACCAAAAATCTTGAATTCAAACGCAAGGTTTCCTAAACTGATGATTGACAGCTAAAGGATATGAATGCATGCTAAGAAACCTGAATTAGTTTAATTTCAGGTGTGTGTAGGACTCACAGCTCTTCATGAAACCCAGAAGATCTAGTGGATGACAATATCATCTGTAAGCAGAGACTGTGCTTTCATTTCCCAGCTGCCCAGACCCAAATAATCACACAGAAACTATACTAATTACAACACTGTGTTGGCCAATGGATCAGGAATATTCCTAGCTATTACATCTTAAATTAGCCCATCTCTATTACTCTATTGAATGTCACGAAGCTGTGGCTTACCAATAATGTTCTGGCATCTTTCTCCTTCAGTGGTGACTTCCCGTCTCCTTCAACTCTGCCTAGCCTCTCTCTCTCTCTCTCTCTCTCTCTCTCTCTCTCTCTTTCTCTCTCTCTCTCTCCCTCTGTGTGTATATATGTTGTTTTCCTGCCTGGCTTTACTCTGCTAAGCCATTGGCCAAAATACCTTTATTCATTAACTGATAAAAGCAACACATATACAGAAGGACATCCCACAGCATCATGTTAGTGGTTTCTGGGTTATACACACAGAAACAATCTGGGCAGACATTGGCATCATGGGTGTGTAGGCCACACCCTGCAGCCATTATGTGTCCAGCAGCTATCTTGTCTTCAAGAGATCTAGGAGAGTTGGACCTTGTGTGTTAGCCAACACCAAGACCTCAAAGAAGGTTGGTGCCTCCACATCTACTAGAGTTGTTGGTCTGTAAATGGCATTGACCACATGCCCTTCGAGACTGTTCCATACCGTCTACTCATTGAACACCTGCCACATTCTCCTATTTGGTCAGCCGGGAACACACCATGGCCTTTTTGGGGTCTGAGCCACACTTGACTTCAAAAAATTGTGCTCAGTCCTTTCATTCCACTCATTTCCAGGCTCCCTTATAGGAGTCAGAGACGGCTCCTTCCTACATAAGTGTCTGCCCACTCATGTTTCTTAGTTGATCTATTACTGCATCGCAGAGTACATAAAGCCTCAAACTGACCTTAAACATTTTGGAAAACATTAGCCTATGCTGCACACAAACTGGGTTGAAACCCAGAGCCCATACGGATACCCACCAGAAAGACACCAAGCACCACCATGACCTACATACATGAAGAGACCCTAGATGTTTTCCCTGCACCTGGATTTATTTTGCTTGGCATAAGGAAAGTTGGATCACGCAAGCTATGTGTCTTTATCCTGACGTCATGGGCTCCCTAGCCTCCCTGTGTTCACCTCAGCTCTCAATCTGACTTTATTAGAAACATCAAGCAGCCCCGTGGCTTAAGAATATGATGCCCAGGAAGCAAACATAGTTGTAGTGCAAACGTGTGCTGGAAACCCCCGAATCCCTGCTTCAGTGGCATGTTCACTGCCCGTACACTCTGCCCATGCTTGCTTCAACTCTCACCAGATTTTATCTGGAAGAACCTGGAATTGTACTCTGATCTCTACGCTACTCTGCCTAATACAGTTCTGCAGACTTATAATATTACATTATTATTTGTTCTTCATCTCAAGCCCTAGAACTGTGTATTTAGTTTTCAATCAATTTAATAATCTTCATCTACTGCCATGATTTATCCTAAAATGCTTATTTTGGCCCCTTTGTTCCTAAGAGAGGGTTTCCAAATCTTCAGCTTGAACTTCTTGCAGAAGGCCCCCAGAGGAAAATAATGGGATATGTGTCCTATGAAGGAGGAAATGGGAAAATTTGTCTGACTTTAACTGTGAGTGGGGTGGGGGTCATTAGAGAGGCAGGGTCACAAAGAAAGAAATTCAGTCCAGGTATAGGTGGCACCAAGAGAATCTGAGTTATACTAATGCTTTGGGCTACAGCCACAATTTATTCTACAATATTTCAACAACCCTCATATTTTATTTTCATGATATCACCAAGGCCTGTTTGAATAATGTAGCTGACAAGAAGAAGTGACTGGAAGTGTGCCAACCATTCTTCCAGGAACAAGATTCATGGCTATACCGTGCTCAGTTGGACATAGACTTACACAAAGAACTACCTGGACCATAGTCCTCTTAAATATGGATGAGGCTTTGCCTTCTCATCCCCCATGAAAATTGCATTCACTTTAGTTCTATCACTGGGAACAAACCCTACAATGAAAACTGTGTCTTGAGATGTTCACACTTCTCAATTCGAGAATGAACGGAACACAAAAAGGAAGAAAATTCTGAGACGTTTTATCCAAGGGACGAGAAGTGAGGTCGGCGAGGACACAGCCATGTTGGAGGGAAATGTGTATCAAGCGGCTGGGGTGCAAATGCCTGGGGTACAGAGAAGGAGAGGGGAGGCGAGTGAAGGAGGACACTGGAGAAGAGAAAGAATCAGATTGTAAAAGATGGCGCAGGAGGTGGGGGGATTCAACCATAAAAATTTAGCATCAAGAGAGCAACAAAATTATTTCATAAGCCCTAGTCACACAATAAAAAGGAACATCAGAAAAGCGAGTCTCACTGGCTTCCTGATTGGACACCGGAGTCTTAAATGGTTCCTCTCACCCTTTCTGGAGCTGGCGCTGAGGTAGCTAAATGCAAACCCTTTGTAACTCAACTCCACAGGATTCTGATATTTATTTGGTATAAATAGCAGCAAATAACAAAAATAACAACTCTTCATCACATGGAAAATTGGATGGGGTCTTAAATATCTCAAAATGATCTTGAAACCCAGGTAGAAGACCCCGTTCATTAGAGGGACCGGCATATAGAGACACAACAATTAAACGTTTTCAAGGAGACGCAGGCGACCTGTCCCAGGGATCCAATGTTCAGCACCGGCACCAGTGTCTCACCACCATAAGCCTCTGCTTGCAGAATTCACGCTGTCCTAAACTGCCCCCCAGGTCTCTTGTCCTGCGACTCAAAGAGAACAGTCAAGCGCCTCTGAATTCCGGGAAGGCTGTGAGTTGTGCGGCTGCGTGAAGGAGAGGCAGACACTGCTCTAGGGAGTGAAGAGGGCTGGAGTGGCAGAAGCACTGAGGTGAGAGCAAAGACACATTAATTAACTTGTCAGGCCCTGCCTCTCAGATATGATGGACGCAATAGATGCTTGCATAATGAAGTGTGGCTTCCCAGGAGCACCATGAGTCACTTCTGTCATGTTCTTTTGTGGTTTGGAGGAACATCGGAATTAAATCCATTTTTGACAAAAAACAAAAAACCACAATTGTTTAAATTCAGTTTACAATAGCAAGTGTTCCACAACAGCCTTAAATATGCATGTATGCAAATTTACCTGTAATACGTTTGAAATATTGGCAGTCAGGAGGGCACAGGATATAAGAACACATTTTTATTAACATGAAATTATCTAGCAAGATTTATTGAATACCAAAAAATTAAAAGTTCAGATTTATGTAAATCAGTGTTCACATGAATTCATTGTAAATTGTGTGGGTTTTACACCAAGTAAGCCTATTAATGAAGATTTGATATGTAGTATTAGAACAATAATTTAATACAATTTTATGTTTATACTTATTAAAATTTTTGTCTTAGTTTGAGTTTCTATTGCTGTGAAGAGACACCATGACCATGGAAATTCTTATAAAGGAAAATATTGGGGCTGGAGAGATGGCTCAGTGGTTAAGAGCACTGCCTGCTCTTCCAAAGGTCCTGAGTTCAATTCCCGGCAACCACATTGTGGCTCACAACCATCTGTAATGAGGTATGGTGCCCTCTTCTGGCCTGCAGACATACACACAGATAGAATATTGTATACATAATAAATAAATAAATATTTAAAAAAAAAGAAAGAAATACAGCATTTTAAAAAAAAATAAAGGAAAATATTTAATTGGGGCTGGCTTACAGTTCAGAAGGGAAGCATGGAGGCACGCAGGCAGATGTGGTGCTGGAGAAGGAGGTGAGAGTTCTCTTCTGGATCTGCAGGCAGCAGGCAGGAAGGAGAGACACTGGGCCTGTTCTGAGCATATGAAACCTCGAAGCCCACACCCAGTGACACACTTTCTCCAACAAGGCCACACCTCCTAACAGCACCACTCTTAGGTGACCAAGCATTTAAATATGTGAATCTATGAGGTCTATTTTGATTCAAACCACCACAATTTTCATAAAATCATCTTTTATGCTCTTCAGATAAAATCATGCCGTCGTCCCTTAGCATAGATTCACTTTGCTCCCACAATGAATGACAGCTGTCTGTTGTACACATTTGCCATCTTCCTCTGCTGTAGGTCGGAAGTCCAAACTGGATTTTACAAGGCTGAAATCAAGGGTGCATCCCCTCTGGGGGCTTTAGGGAAGAGTCCGGTCCGTTTTACTTCTAGCTTCTGGTTAATTAATATTCCGCTGTTTATTTGGGGGGGTGGTTTCCGAGACAGGGTTTCTCCGTAGCTGTTTTTTGGTTCCTGTCCTGGAACTAGCTCTGTAGACCAGGCTGGCCTCAAACTCCCAGAGATGCGCCTGCCTCTGCCTCCCGAGTGCTGGGATTAAAGGCATGCGCCACCACCGCCCGGCAATATTCCGTTGTTTAATGCACCATTTTATCTTTCATCCATTGATGGACATCTAGGATGTTTCTAATTTCTGGCTATTATGAGTAGAGCAGCAGCAAACATGGATGAGTAGGTTTCTGTGATAGGCTGTAGAGTCCTTTGGGTACATGCCCAAGAGTGGTATTGCTGGATCTTGAGGTAGATCTATTACCAGCTTCCTGAGAAACTGCTATACTGATTTCCACAGTGGCTGTTCAAGTTTGCACCCCTACCACCAATCGATGAGTGTTCCCTTACTTCACATTCTCTCAAGCATTAAATATCTGTTTTGTTTTTTGAAACAGGGTTTCTCTGTGTAACAGCCCTGGTTGTCCTGGAACTTGCTTTGAAGACCAGGCTTGTCCTAAACTCACTGAGATCTGCCTGCCTCTTCCTCCCAAGTGCTGGGATTAAGTTCATGTGCTACCATGGCCCATCTCCAACTCCTTTCAGCTGAGTTGACTGCAGCACGCTTCTTTCTTCTGAACTGGTTTCTCTCCCTATTAGCAGTTTCCCTTGACAGGCAGCCTGTGACTCTGACATCTTCAACATCTCAGGGTCTCCAACACAACCCAGGCTTCACCTAACAACTTCACACAATGGTTTCTCAAAGCCTCCTTTCAGAGATACCCCTGATACATGTCTTGCCTCAGCAGCTTTCCTTAGTCACTGAGGGAAATTCCATTACTTTGCATCTTGTAATGTGGGTTCTCCTCCTTTCTTTTGATTTACTGGTCTAGATGATTTGTTCCTTGGGTTTTCTTGCAGGTGTCTAAACTGTTCAGTTTGAAGTTTTCCTTCCAGTATTTTTTCTGTAGGACAGGATTTGTAGACAGACACTGCTTAAATTTAGTTTTATCGTGAAATATTTTTCTTTCTTATATATTGTTGTAGGGTTAAGCCAGCCCCTTAGGGGGCAGGCTTGCCTCGGGTGAATGTTTACTTATAAATCGGGCGCATGGGAGCCCTCGCACCCCTTTTCCTGCTTCCTGTGCTCCGCGGGAACCTCAGTTCTGTAAGTTTATTTCTTCATTAAAGCTGTATATATTTCTTTATAAACTGCCTGCATTTATTTGCACTGCTACATATTGTGATTGAAAGTTTTGCTGGTATAGTGCTCTGAGCTGGCTGGTATCTTTGGTTTCTTTGAGGTTTTAGAGTATCCATCCAGGTCCTTTTGGCTTTTAAGGTCCTTATTGAGAAGCTAGGTGTGAAGACCAGGGTGAATCCTCAAAAAACTAAAATATCCTACCATATAACCAAGCTATGCCAAAGGACTTGACATCCTATTCCATAGATACTTGCTCAGCCATGTCCATTGCTGCTCTCTTCACAATAGCCAAGAAAAGGAAAACAACCTGGCTACACAAGATCTCCAGGGTACAAGATAAATAATGAAAATGAGGCATATGTACATTATGAAATACTATTCAGCTGCAAAGAAGAATGAAATAATAAACTTTGCAAGTAAATGAATGGAACTAGAAAAGACCATACTGAATAAGGTAACCCAGACCCAGAAAGGCAAATGTTGTATCTTCTTTCTCGCTGGAAGCCCCGAGCTTCAAATCTACAGATGTGAATCCATAGCCTGCAATAAATACAGAGACCAGGAAAGTAAAATGGGACCACTGCTTGGATTAGGGGGTTGGGGATCAGTAAAGATGGGGATAGCATTGATCTGAAAGGGAGGCTCTTTAGGAAGGAGGGGAAGGGAAGTGAATACAGGAGGGAGGTGGGGAAATAACAATGAAGTCCGAAAAAGCCATAATGAACCACACTATTAAGTATTTACCATATATATACACACATACATACTACACACAATTCTGTGTATAAATGTTCATATATAGCTTAAATTACTTTTCTCATTTAAGTTGATGATGTCAAGAAGATCTCCTCGACTCCACCTACTCTCTCCTTCTCTATCTGCTTGGAACTCCTACCTTGCCCTACTCTGTGCTGCAATAGGCCCAAAGCAGCTTCTTTATTAGCCAATGGTATTCATAGCATACAGAGGAAAATCCCACATCCTAAGTCCCTATTGCTGAAGACACCAAGTATTTCAGAAAGAGGGCCCAGAGACCCCCTGAGCTGGAATTGACCTGAATGACCCTGTCATGAGGATTAGCTTTCACGGTACCAAAAGGTACCACACAAGCTTCTAAAGGAAGAAGGTAATTAATAGTTCAATCTGGCTATGAGAACTGTGAACCACATCAATGGCTAGTATGGCATGATCACCCTAAGGTGCAGTAGTGGTTCACATACTTTACTTTGGCAGTAACCAGCTCTCCAGTTGGACTTAAGACTTGCTCAACAAGAGGGCAATCATGCCTGGTACTGAAAACCTCGCTAAGTGAAAAACCTCACTAGCGCTAGTGAAGTCATGATTATTGGAAGAGAATCTAAAACCACTAATTTAATAATTCAGTACAGTCTGTAGCAACAATCTATAAACATTTGTCCTTCAGCCACAGATAAGTGCAGTCTTCAGCCCTCGCCAAATGAGCTTTCTTTGTGACAGATGGAGACCACTACAGAAAACCACAGCCAATCAATATGCAGCTGTGAGCCCCAGTTCTGACTCTAAAGCTCAGAAAACGCTGTGGAAAAGAGGGGGCAAGAAGATTGTTCAGAGGGGGTGGGAGGATCAGGTTGTTACTGTGAGTTTGTGCCTCCTGGTAATGCCAGCAACTATGCCCATGAAGTATCACCAACATGACTGCCCAAACATGAGCTAGACAAGGACGGCAGTAATGGACATGCCCAAGTGGATAAGGACAAGCCCACAGGGCTCACTCAGTGCTCCACAAAGACCTGTAGGCAGCTGAGGAAGGATGGAAGTGGAAGAGGTGGTCTTCCCCAGGGAAGAGCTCACCAATCGGCTGCCCGGTGCCAAACAGTCAGTCCTGGAAACACAAGTAACACTATATGGACTGAAACATATAAACAGGTTATATTTAGGAATGTATATTTGATATATTATGTATATGTGTGTGTCTATATATGTTTATTCATATATATATATGCATGCAATAACAATTAGTCAAAAAAGAGGTAATGGATTTGAAGGAGCGTGAGAGGGGATATCTATGTGGGAGGCTTGGAGGGAAGAAAGGAAGGGAGAGATATTATAATCTAAAAAGGTGTGAGCTCCCAGCTGCTGGAGTCACCTTTTGCTCTGCCTTCACTCCACTATGCTAGACTCTAACTCTCTGGAAGTGTGTGCTGTGGTTTCTCCACCAGAGAGCCCCGTCTACCTGGTCTGTCTACCCACTTGCAGCCTTTTATCTGTGAGTGTATCTATTCTTCCTTTAGCACCCCAGTCAGGCCAAGTCCTGGAGGTGGGGCATGACATCTTTATATATCAGATCACCATCAAATTAATATTCAATTCTATGTTCAGAAAATTTCCATAAGGGCACTAATATGCTGGAAAGCTAAACTATATACTTAATGTCTTATTGGAAAACTGGAACAGGATAAAGGGATTTAGCTAGAGTTCAAATGTGTCCATGTGTGCTTTCGAACAAATTTTGAACTACCTTTTGTAAAATTAACGATTTTCCTTTTCTTGACCCTTTCCCGGAACACTGCAGACTGACAAACTATCTGTTACGTACATTTGGCACAGAAAGAAGACAGACCATGACATTTGAATCCTTAAGCTCACACAGAAATTTATTTCATAAATATTCTTTAGATATATCTAGCTCTTCTAATTGATTTAATTATGTTAGCCTGCTTTCTTACAGTCAAATCCTTAGCTGAATCATAAATGGAATGGAAATATAGTTAACATTTTTCAGATGTACTTTAAAAAGAGGCAGGAAAACTTTGAAAGCAGAATACTAGAAGCTAGTAAAATAGCTCACTTCATTAAAAAAGATCCATCTTCTACGTTACACAATTTTTTACACATTATTGAAATTTTTTTACCCATATTTAATATTGCCCAGAGGAAAACAGCTTGTTATAAAATTTTTCTGCTAAACATTTTTAAAACCAGGAAGAAGTCATTAGTTCCAAAATATACTTTGTTTGGCTAGTTCTAGACAGGAATTACTAGTTTCTTCAAAACCAAAATAATCAAAGCCAGAATGACAATATTACCCAAATGATGTCTTTGCCATTTCTTGAAGACACGCTGTATTCTTTTCCTCATGCCGAGGGATTATTGGAAGCAATGTGTTTTCGCCCGTGACGATAGACTAAGCGTGGACCAGCATATATCAAATCCCTTAATGTTTTCCAGCTAAGGAAAAATTTCAACCAAATCCAGTGTGTTATGATGAAGGATATTAAAAGCAGGGAGAAGGGAAACTTGGAATTGCTCAACATAACCTAGTTACAGTTTCATATGGTCAACGGAAATAGGTAAGAAAACCCCAAGATTTCTCTTATAGCCAAGTCTAGGGAAAACACAGCAGGGCCTGGAGAAGGCATGAGATAATTGCTTATCAGATTCACAGTGTGCAGTGTCTATAACACAGACAGAGGGAGAGCTTTGGGGGGAGGCTTCTAGCTTAGTTCTTTGTGGGAGGATGGCAAAGCACCTGAGAGGAGCCACAACTGCGTCGGCTGAGAAGGCAGGCTGAAGGACCACTGGTCTTCGGACATTTCATGACCATGCAAATGAAATTCTCAGCACTTAGCATTTACTGATGCTGCTGTACAGTCCCTGGACCTTCCTGAATAAAAGGCGTGAGACAGGCTGGAGCTCAAAGGGACTAGATGGCTCTGCTTGGATGGAAGGTTTCTATGGCTGTGATGTCATGTGGGTCATACAGAGGGTTCTGTAGACCTTCTAAGCCTGGATACCTGTAAAAGGAGAACAGGGTCTACCTGGAATGTTGCGGCATGGTTGGGGAATAGGAAGGATAAATTAGGGATCTCTGGAGTTCCTTCTATTCATCCTAACTCTGAGGAAAGAAATAAGAAAACATTCAAGGAAGAGAAGAGCAACAGCCTAAGAAGCAGAAAAAGAATCGAGATCCGCAATTTAGTCTAGATTTAGAAAGAACGTTGGTCCTGCTGCCACGATTTGGCTGAACACAGTAGGAAGTCAGAGGCAAAGGAGGCCTGGATGAGGGGCTTGGAGGTCATCTGGGGGACAGAAATGGAAGAACTAAGGTTCTGTTTCTCCAGTGTGTCCCCAGTTTAAACCGTTACCCCAGAGGGCAAATTGAAGATATCTCACTAGATGGTTGATATCAGTATCTATTAGGACAAAAATGTAAGGCTTGTGACCTCAAAGAGTGCCCAGACTTGTAGATATGTTGTTTATTTAAAATTATCAAAATCTTAAAAAAAAATCTGATTCCTAATCACCTCTTTTGGAGAGGCACAACCTACTGTGAAAGTTAAGATGTTTGCCTCCCCCAAATAATTAGTAGTCACCTCACCCTCAACAAGAACATATGAGCAGTTGGATATGGTGGCACACACCTTTAATCCTAGCACTCAGGAAGCAGAGGCAGGATGATGTCTGTGAGTTCAAGGTCAGCCTGGTCTACATAGTAAGTTTCAGGACAGTCAGGACTATGTAAAGAAACACTGTCTCATAATACATGAGCTGAGCTCAACGAGGAAACTATGGGTCTGTCTGAATGGGAAATCACTAAAGAAAACACACACACACACACACACACACACACGCACTTTGCCTCTGGATCATCACACGTCCATGAATCAGCATTTGTATGTATCGTTTGCGAATGAAAAATTCCTGCTCCTTTTCATCTTAAGTGGAAAGGTCTGACTCCTTTTACACGTCTTCATCTTCCACAGCAAGGGATTTAATATTGGGGACTGGGGACCTCTGATAACACTGAGAAGTGAAGTAGACACGTTGAGCTTCATATTCTATAAATGGTGCGTGTATCGAATCCCAGAGCTTAACGACGAATTATGCAACTTGATTGGTCCAGGCAGATAACCTTGAGCCCACTGATTAATCTTCGATTGGACATTCACATTTTCTAACATGATGCAAGGAGGGTGTCTGTGAACATTGTTACCCTCAACACTGTGAACATTGTTACCCTCAACACTGTGAACATTGTTACCCTCATCACTGTGAACATTGTTACCCTCATCACTGTGAACATTGTTACCCTCATCACTGTGAACATTGTTACCCTCATCACTGTGAACATTGTTACCCTCATCACTGTGAACATTGTTACCCTCATCACTGGCTCCAGAATAAGCGCACACCCCCTAAACAAACCAGCGCTTAGGTTCTTCAGGAATGCCAGTCACATACATTACTAAAGACAGAACACACACACACACACACACACACACACACACACACACAGGAAATGATCATCTGTCAATGGAAATGAAGACAGTGACACTTAGATACAATGTGTAGTTCTTGATTACATCCTAGATTTTTTTTTTTTTAAAGGCACATCAACTACAAAGAATCTTCTGAGGGAGAATTTGAATATCCATTTCAGGCTCTTGGAGCTGATGCCACTGAAGACGGATAGGATAATGTCCTCATTACTAACAGGAGGGGGTGACAGAGTATTTCAAAGCTTTATGATGACTGTAACTTGGTTTTCTGATGGCTCAGAAATGAGCACATTTATGGTGAGAAAGAAATGAGGTGATACGCTAGCACTTGCTGTACTTAAAGGATAGGGTGCTCGCAATCTTTCAACTGTGAACTTTCCCGAAGTTAAAACAAATGCAGAAAAGCAGGAAGAAGGTTAAAAGACAGAGCAGGCCTGCACTGTCCCCGGGGCTGCAGGGATTGTCTGTTCACAATACAGACGTATGGAGGATAAAGTTAGGCCAAAGGCTTCGAAACAGCCCAAGATGATTTTTCTTTAGAATCAGCCAAACAAAGTTTTTTGTAGAAATATGAGCACCTCATCCTTCTAAAAAGCAGAGCAATTGACTAGACTTTCCTCCAAGAGCGGACTAGTGCAATTAAACAATACAAGCCAGAGAAAACCATTCTAAGAAGTTAAAAAAAAAATGGATTTTTTAAGGTGGATAGAAATTTCACATACACAAAAAACTGAGAGAAAATAATTAGGAATAAATGTCAAATGTTTTCAGCTTCAGACTTCCCCATTGGCTAGGCACTACTGAAATGCAGGCACTTATTCAACCTCTCGCTGCATGAGCCTTGTAGTTGTTCAAGGTACAAAGCAGCAGAGACCTCAAGGCCAAGGCTGCCATTTCTCATTGTCACCATCCCGCACAGCCATGAACTGTGTTACTCTGTACTGCACAGGTCAGGAAGTCAGGGCTTTGTTTCTCTGGATCCTTAGCCAGATATGCTTCTAGGTCTATCTTGGTCTCTAAAAGTTACTTCAAGAGAAAATAAAAAGTTCCTGTAGATCAGAGCAAGTCAATAACAAAAAGACGTTAGCAGTGTTGGGTTTCGTAAGACAGCATCCACGAGACGGGAAGTAAGGGTTGTCCTAAACATGGTCCCATTATGTACTCCATATAGTCAGCCTTTTCATCATTAGGCAAAGATGCCATGCTCTCTAGGATTTTGTGGCTGTCACAGATGGCTTTAACATATTAGAGATACTAAGTAACATCAGACTAGCTTGGCCATCTTCTGTTATTACATTAACTGCAAGAATACATTCATATCTACTTCCCTCCACCAACAGATACTTTATTAAAAATCAAATGTCGTGGGAAGTATGAGTACTTCTTAGTCAAGCTGTTAGAACCACAGCTTTGTGGTGAATGAATCAGAGAAGGCAACATTTCATTTCCCCAAGCTTCCAAAAGCAGGAACGCACAGAACGGTTATTCTGATGGCCGGAAGGAATGCCTTGGCTTTGAGGAACACCTTAGCGACTGTAGCACACCTACTGCACAGAAATCAACTCTGTGTCTTCCTAGAACACAAGAGATGGAAGGACAATGGGCAAGAGAAGAAGACACACACACGTGCACACACACATGCATGCACACACACACACACAGAGTAGAGAATAGAGTGGAGATGAGAGAGAAGAGAGATTGAAGAAGAGATGGAGAGGGAACGGGGAGGACGGGGAGGGAAAACAGGAATAGAAGAAGGGAGACTAGGGAGTTCGGCTGAGTTCAGAAGCTCTGAGGTCACGCTGGGAATGCTACAGGTCAAGTGTATTGATCTACACGTACCAATTATCAACAGTGTTGTCTTGTCACTGAAATCCTAACATTATAAAATGTCTGGTCAGCCAGGACTCACTACTCCTCAATAAAGAACAAACACTGCACAAATCTGGCTCAAGGACCCCAGTGGTCATTTGTGACTTTAGTTCTCTCTTGTGGGAAATAGGAAAGTATATCTTTAATGGACCGTGGCTACGAAAATCCATCCTGACCAAGGCAAACTGGTAACGCACTCTTCCCAGTGGTTAGCATATGAATGACCTGTCTGGGGCACAGATCATGCCCTCCATCAGATGGTCCCTGGTGAAACTACCCACGAGGGAAATGCCATGGGGACTGCCAATAGAACTGCAGGCCCCTCCCAGCTTCAAGCCCCGTACAAGGTTAAGCCACAGGCCCAGAATCTGGGCCTGCAGGGACTCAAGAAGAGGTGGGATAGGAAAATGGTACACGGTATTCCCCAAATTTGATTGGTTCTTAGAAACATCAAAGACAGAGATGTTAGTCAAGAAGTCTGATAAGACATAAGTGAAAAGAACAAAGAAAAACCTCTCAGTCTCAAAACCTGAATTCCAGTGAAGCCTAGGGGGCAGGCCACAGCCATGCGTGACGTGAGTGGAAGTGCAGTGGCCGCTCCTGCACTATCCTCAGCCTAAGGGGTCAAGGCTGGTCCTTTATGCTGTGGTCTGCCTGGCCCACAGGCCCTGGCTAGCAGCACTTAGAGGGTTAAGAGCACACGAAGTGGGTAGGAGACATCTTTCAGAAGTCCTTGTGGGGCTCCAGCTTTCCTGCTCCTGGAAGCAAGGACCATTTCAGCCAGAGAGGGCCACTTCCTGTCCCACGGGGACTCCTGGGAGAAACTGTTCCTTTCTTCCGGTAGATGAGGTGGGATGTTAGTGACACATCCTGGTTGTCATCTCTTTCTGGAAAGCAAGGAAAGAAGGGCTGTTAGGGGACAATAAACAGAGCAATGACAGAAATACAAGGCGGCATTTCCCTGGAACCTTTAAACAGAAGGTGGCAAGCCCGAGCCATGTTCCATTTGGTCTGGTAGGCTTGAGTGTTCTCTCTCCCTCTCTTTCTCTCTCCCTCCCTCCATCCTTTTTTTTGAAAGATTTATTTATTATTATGTATACAGTGTTCTGCCTGCATGTATGTCTGCAGGCCAGAAGAGGGCACCAGATCTCATTATGAATGACTATGAGCCACCATGTGGTTGCTGGGAATTGAACTCAGGACCTCTGGAAGAGCAACCGGTACTCTTAACCTCTGAGCCACCTCTCCAGCCCTCCCTCCATCCTTTTATCACTCCTCTTTTTCCTTCCTTCCTTTTCTCTCTTGAATTAAGGCACTGTTTAAAATATTATACTCTCTTGTCAAAAATCCAAGTGACCTGCTTTATCTGAAGAAAAAACAAAGCAAGACGTGGAGCCCCTGAGCTCTTGGAATTGAAGCACAGCCTTCCTCTCTGGACAGAGAATGGCCTCCAGTGTCCATCCCCATCCCGTCCAGTTGTCTCTCCAGGGAGAGCCAAGAACAGCTTGCCAACTGGTATGATAGCGGGTTTGGGTTGTCATTTTTAGAATAGAAAGCATCTTCCATTTTGATTAAGTTTCAATCACAGATGGAAAAAACGAAGAATATAATCATGTACAAGTCAAGAACAGCAAGGAAGAAGGAATGAAGGAATGCCGGAGTCTGGCCTGCAGTCTACCTAGGCACATTCCTTGCCTGGCTCTTCTGGGAACTTGGGATCCCAAATGGGCCATCCTTTTTCCTCTTTGAGACTCAGCACAGGCTGGCCTACTTCAATCTCATTCCGTTTTTATCCTCTTTACCTGGATGCCAGCCATTCCTCTTTCCAGCTCAGACATGGTGACATCCATGGGCTGAAAGACCTCATACCCACCTTTGGAGGTGGCCACGCCTTTCACCTGTGCACACCTTGACTGTCATGCAGGGTGTACTGACTTTGGGTGGGCGGTAGTTTCAATGATAACGGCGCCCCTAGGGTAATATGCTTGAACACTTTGTCCCAGTTGCTGGAACTATTTGGGAAGGATCAAGGGATGTGGAACCTGTTGGAGAGGTGGTCCCACTATCATGAGAATCATTAAATGTCAGGAAGAAGACTCATTACATCTCCACACAGGCTTTCACCTGGGTTTGTATCCCCAATCTTTCTCACAATGCTGGCACAAGGGAGTTCTTTCTTCATCTTTGAGACCAGTGTGGGCTGCAGGACCGAAAAAGAGCCTTGAGCTTGTCAGCATTTGGGGAAGACAAGACTAAGTCATTTTAATTAGGTGGGGAAGTTCTGAGTTCCACTTACTGCAGGATGGAATCAGCTGCTACATCTCCTGAATGCTGGCCTGGGTCATCCCAGACAATAAAAGAGCAAACACTGGAGTCAAGAGTCAGTGTGGGAGTGACCTGGTGTTCAGAACACTGTTTGAAAACCATAAGACTGTATGGGTTAAAGCAATAATACAGAGTTATCTAGGTACTTTGATGTTCTCAAGGACTCCAGTCTCCGAGGGAGGAAGAAATGTGGTGGAGCCCAGGCTGAAACAACATCACTACAAGTATTGATTTACTGAGAAAGACATGAAGCATGTTGGAACTGGGTTCAGGCATGTTGCAATCTCACTTTTGCCCCCTTGTTATCCACCCACCTGAATTCTAAGAGCATCTTGTCTTAAATGTCTGTTTGAGGGGACATCTTCTCTCACTCCAGAACAAGGCATAACTCTCCCATCCCCCTTTAACAGCCACAGTACCCCTTTCCACCAGAGGGCTAGTCTATCACTGACTTCGTTTTTTGCCTCCTGGATCATCCCATCCAGGATCCTAGAGAATCCGAGTCAGCAGGGCTGTGGCTGCTATTTGCTCTTGAGTGCCTGGGAATCCGGCTTCAACAAAGGTTTGCTCAATCAAGCAATGCATAGGCCCCCAGTCTCTCCACCTGTAAGATGTAGTGTGATAGTGGGTAGATCAGGGAAGTGTAAATGGATTAATAGATGCACAGACTCAATGCATAGTAATTTCCTCCTCTGATCGCTTTCTATAGAGATCTGACTCTTCCAACTTGTTCTCAGACCTCCACAAGCTAAGCGCTCATATTTAATTTCTCAAAGTACAGACTTCAAGGCTGTATTCTACTACTTTGCCACTTGGTGGCACCATCGAACCGTTTAAAGAAACGCTCTACAGGCATGAACTTGGCTTTCCTCACTGATTCCCTTCGCCAGCTAATTGGCAGGGTAAAGACATTCCTTCATTCCTTCCTCAAGGAGAGCGGGCTCAGTATCTTCCACTCAGGGAACTCTTTTAAGGAGACGTCCCCATTGCTGGTCATGCGGAATGTCACTGTATATAGCAGGCCGTCCAAACCTGCAGTATTGTTTCTTCAGGGGAGATTTTTCTGGCAAGTCTCTGGCAAGACACTCTATTTGGCTTGTTTAGAAAGAAAATTGCAGCATTTGGAGGTTTGTGTGTTTGTTTATTGGCTGGGCTATTCCACTCCTGGGCACACGGATACAAGCACATTCCTGTTCATTGCCGCTCTATTCACAAGAGCAAGGAAATGGAACCAGCCTAGATGCGCGTTAACAGCTGAAGGGACATCGAAAATGTGGTGCATATATACAAATGGAATTTTATGCAGCTATTTAAAAAAATGGCTGGAGCTGGAGAGATGGCTTAGAGGTTAAGAGCACTGGCTGCTCTTCCAGAGGTCCTGAGTTCAATTCCCAGGAACCACATGGTGGCTCACAGCCATCTGTAATGAGATCTGGTGCCCTCTTCTGGTGTGTGGGCATACATGGAAGCAGAATGTTGTACACATAATAAGTAAATAAATTTTTAAAAAATGTCATTGAGGAAATTCGTAGAAAAATTGGTGGATTTGGGAATTAAGCAAGATGTCAGAAAGACAAAAACCGCATGTTTTTTTCTGATACACAGTTCTTAGCCCGTAGTGTGTGTGTGTGTGTGTGTGTGTGTGTTAGATAAAGTCTAACAGGCTAGAAAAGATACCAGAGAAGGTAATAACAGGTGATGAGGAAGGTCAAGCAAGGGTGGGCAAAAGGACACTCAGGAAAGTCACTGGGGAGAGGAGTTAGAGCGAGGATCAGGAGTAGCAGGGAGGATGGGGGGATGCGAGGGAGAGGCCGCTACTGTTTTGTAATAATGCTAATTTAGAATATTAAAATATTTATTTTTCCCCTTTTTTGTTTGTTTGTTTTTGTGATGGGATTTCTCTGTGTAACAATCCTGGAATTCTCTATAGACCAGGCTGGGCTAAAACAGCAATCGGCTTGCCTCAGCCTCCCAAGCGCTGAGATTAAAGGCGTGCACCACCACTGCCCAGCTATAAATCTTGTTTTAAATGTACTTTCTGGTAGAAACAAAGCCAGGTTTTGGATTCGTCGCTCCTTTCAGCCTCATTCTCCACAGCCAACAGCTTCCACACTGGGCCTGCAGAGGAAGCTGGTCCTGGTGGGGCTACAGACTGAACCCAACACCATACAAACAGCCACGCCACCCAGCTTCCCGGGGTCTCCTTGGTGCCTGGGAGTTTCTCATAGGCCTCTCCATTCCTCTATGCCTGGCAAATGCTCAAACAGCTTACATGACGACCCCAAAGCATTACTGGCTGGGTCCCCATCTCTGGGCTCTCTGTTAGCTTTGGAATTCATTACACAGTTAGCCTTAACCTGAGTTGTATATTGTGTATCTCTTAGTGTATACTGCTAAGTGATGAAGGATGTTTTCTCAAGTCATATGCGCTTTATATGATTTGAGGCTGTTACAAATATAATTTCTATCAACATGAGTTTATAGCTGGGCAAATGAAATTATTATGTTTTTATGTTTTCAATTTCTGATATTTTTGTTCTTGGCATAGTCTCTGGATTTTTAGGTACTTTTAATACTCATATTATTTCTTGCCTTAAAAATAAAAGAGCTCTAGTAACTTAAAAAGCAATAAAAGGGGAGAGAGGACAAGACACCCAATGGAAGTCACATTTAACTTTAGAAACGAAGCTTCAGTGATTTTTGCCTGGTTTTTTAGGGAAGGTGGGGGCGGGGCAAACAACCTAAGCTTTGTGTAAGTTACACAATTCCTTGTCTGATCTCAACTTTTAAAACTGAAAATGGCCGCTGTTTGATAGTAGTGTGAGCTGATTTTGACACTGACGGATCACATTTCTATGACTGAAATATCATCACCATCATCATCATCATCAGTTATCACCATTCACTGAAACAGGGTCTCCCTCAGTGGCTCAGACATCTCACCTGGAAATGGAGTTTACTTACAAGGGTACTCCCTACCATCACCCCTCCTTTCCTACGTCCTGCCTGGGAATCAGAGAACCTGGCAATCTTCAAAAAGCATAAGAAGGGGCTCCCTCCTCTTGTGTGGGTTCTGATTTTCTTTAGAGACCCCCTACTATGTTTTCTGTCTCTGGTGCTGGGACCTCAACTTTTGTTGGAGCCCTGCCGTGCCACTGGCATTCTGTCTGTCTGTCCGTGGGGTTAACTCTCCTAATCCTTATTCCTCAGCCATGTGTCTTTTCAGACCATCAACCTCAACTAAAACTTCACCTAGATTAGACTGGCTCCAAACTAAAGCCACTTGCCCAAGTTCACACAGCTTCAGAGTGACTTTCAGTCCAGACGGAGGTGATTGAAATACAAGCAAGCCAACCTTACTTATACTGTTCCCATTATTCCACTGGGGGAGGGGAGGAATGCAGCTTGTGACTTCGTTGGTTAAAATGCTTCAGGGGACACAAGAGGCACAGCAACTTGAACACATGCTTTCCTTTAATCCACACGTTCTGCTAACTGTGAGGGACAAGGAGGACGAGGGAGGAAGAAATATTACCAATAGTACAAACAACTGAGGAAGAGAAAGAGCAGAGAGAGCAAAAAGGAAGGCGGGTACAGAAAGGTCACCGTGTGCGTACACTTGGGATGCAAACTGGGAAGATGGCCTTTGAGCAGAACTTCACCCCAACTCCCAATCATTAAAAGCTCCATGGCTTGGAACAGGGTAGCGTTAGAAGCCTACAACACAACGTTAGACTCGATTCAAAAGGACACACAGATACTTGTGTGTCTGACTCTCTCACACTCTTGGAGTCACAGAAATGACACGTGGAGAAGGAGCTGCGGGCTGCGTTCCTGCCACCCAGCTCCTGGCCGCCTGGCTAGCTTATGCCCCGAAATAACAACACACAAACTGTATTCATATAAACACTGCCTGGCTCATTATATCTAGCTCTTCTTGGCTAACTCTCATATCTTGCTTAACCCATTTTTAATGATCTGTGCAGCACCATGAAGTGCTGTCTTACCGGGAAAGATTCTAGTGTACATCCATCTTGGGCTGGAGCCTCATTGCGTCTGACCAGAGAGGAGAGGCATGGAGTCTGGCTCACTTCCCTTCTTCCCAGCATTCTGTTCTGTCTACTCCACCTACCTAATTTTCTGACCTATCAGGCCAAGCAGTTTTCTTTATTGATTAACCAATGAAACAACAGATTGACAAATGACCTTCCCACATCATTTCTGCCATGGGTATTCCCTTCCGTCCCTTATTGCCCGTTGCTGCCCAGAGCTCTCTTCTAAGACTGACCTACTTCCTCCTTAAAGATGGTTCCTGGTCACACCCACTCATCCATACTAGTATTAGCCGGAGGGAGGCCATTCCTGTCTGCAAACAAGGGTAAGGGTGCATCCTGCTATGTGAGAACCATGGGGACATTGGTGTTACAGCACCACAGAGAACAGGCAGATGTGATTTTGGGTGCTATAAAATCAGAATAGGCTTTCCCTTAGCCCCAAAGACTCAGAAGGCCTTGCTCTGCCATGCTACCATGCATCCACTGCAGTCACACTGCATCCAAGGGTAAGAAGCCGTGCCCTCTCCTCAGTCCCTGCTGGCTTCCTCAGTGGCACTGGCAGGGAGACACTGTGGAGGCCCAAACAGACATGAGTAGCCCGCACATCCCTTCTCTCCTTCCTGTGGGATGTACTAGCGACTTTGCACCTGGTCTACAAGGACCTCAGTATCGACATTCCTCGCATCATGGCAGCCCCGCACATGCGTGGTCTCCGCACTTGTTCCTTTAGTACTGAGATGCTCAGAACACTCCAGTTTTTCCTTCCAAGCCCTGCTTAGAGTCTTTGAAGTCTAAGCCACCTGGTTGGGAGAGAGAGCAAGTCTCAAAAAAGAGAAGAGATCCCACGGTGAAGGAGGAGGAAGGGTCTCAGGGTTGCTAAGCAGGTTACCGGAAAGCTGGCTAGAGGTAAACAGAGAGCCAGTCAAATGTCGGTTGCCGGCTAGAGTGACGCACGCAGAGAAAAAAAGAAGTTAAAAGTGAACAACCAAAACATACAACACCCTAAACAATCCCTCAGCCAGCTCCCGCCCAGCCTGGAGGCAGGCAGAGGCTTGGTGGTGGGACCACAGCTGTCCAAATGAGACTAGCTTCCACTTCCTGTGGGGAGGATTTCTCTTCTCACTTTTCAGAACCCAAGTAGCTGTGAGGACCAGGGGAAATAACAATGGTTTTTGGGCAAATGCCCTCGGCAGTTCCAGAAGCCAAGTTTTTCCCACCTCACTTCTGGGAACACATGGGTAAGTCCATGGGACTTGCTTGTCCACCGTGCAGGGTGAGGTGTGCCCGGTTGTTTTCATGATACCCAGTGAAGGCTGAAACACTGTAACCTGCGAGGGTGAATGTCTGTCATTTCCTTCCCTGAGCTCAGAGATCTTCCTTCTGGCCCCCAAGCAGGCAGACTTTCTGGCAGGAAGCTTCCGTTTAATTGCAGTCCAAATGATCTGGGACCTACATGTTTGCACACAACTATTTTTATAATGCAACTATGCCCATGGAACAAGAACTCGGAGGGGGAGAAAAAAAGAACTCTAGCAGGAAGCTGACACCTGTCACTCTAACATATGTACATCTACACATGCATACACACACATACATGCACACATGCATACACACACGCATATATACACATACACATGCATACACATGCACACACACATACACTACACACATGCACATACACACACAAACATACACACACGCACACACATACACACATGTGCGCGCACACACACAAACATACACACATGCATACACACAAGCATACACACACATACACACATGCATACACACAAACATACACACACGCACACACATACACACGCACACACATCACTTGGCAGACAGCAATGGGTGATAAGCAAAGCAGCGAAGGGTGATAAAAAAGGACATGACCAGCCAGCAAGCGTCTCGTGTCCTCACCAGGCGCATCTGTCTTTCCCTACGTGCCAGACACCCAGACACCGTCTGCGCTGTACAGCATCATGCAGGATGTCACAGTGTGTGGTCTTCATCCCACTCTGCAGAAGGAGCCGAGGGTCAGCATTTTGGCATAGTCACATACATACACAATCATCGGGACAGCAAGTCTGAAACTGCTCCATCTGTCCCTCTCACGGGCCCATCGGCTGTAGCCCCAGGCCTCACGCCTTCTGAATCACACACTTTCAGCGGAGCCTGAATCAGTGGACCACCGCACCTCCGCACTAGCAACAGGGTGGGGCCACTCCCAGGAAGCCCAAGGTCAGGCCTGCTCCCTTCCCTGGCGAGCATCCCAAAGTCTGAGATTGCTGACTAAATCAAGAGAACAGTCAGACTATAGAAATTAAAAAATAAACAAAACCCAAATCCAAAATGCTCACAAGACTAGATGAGATGCAGCCAGTGTGTCAGAATTACAATTGTCCCTTCTGGTGACTTGTAGGGATGTGGGTGGTGACGGAGCCAAACAAAGTCAAAATAGCAATGCAGCCGGCGAGAGCTCCCTGAGCAGAAAGGACAATATTTATTTGATTAATTCTGTTCCTAGCCACCCACATTACTGACACAGAGGGAGTTTCCTTTACACAAAGGTAGGTGTGAGCACGGACACATACATGCAGACCCTCAAATCCATACATACAGAAGAATGGACAGATAAACACACCCGCCACCCACCAAGAAGAGGTACTCATAGCCGATGCAAGAACCAAACTGCTTTTCTTTTCCCAAGCTCTATGCACATTAAAAAGACGTGACTTTCTGTAAACACAGTCGGCGCTTGATTTACACAGATTCCCAGAAAGGAAGAGCTGCAGAATTTTGAAGCACTCTCACGGAACCACAGGGTTATGTATGAGAACATGGCTGGGTGCCTCTTGCCAGGAGACATGACAGCTACCAGAGGAAGAGGTCTTAGAACCCCGCAGGGGAAGAGAAGCCCTTGAGTGTCACGCCTGTGGAGGATGAGGTCAGGACTTACAGGAGAATCAGGAGATTAGCCTGGGGGTGTTGTTTTTTTTTTTAAAGATTTATTTATTATGCATACAACATTCTGCCTCCACGTGTGCCCACACGCCAGAGGAGGGCGCCAGATCTCATTACAGATGGTTGTGAGCCACCATGTGGTTGCTGGGAATTGAACTCAGAACCTCTGGAAGAGCAGACAGTGCTCTTAACCACTGAGCCATCTCTCCAGCCCCTGGGGGTGTTGTTGAGGGATTATCTAGATGGGAGAACCCACCTGAATGGTGGGCAGCAGCACCATTTCACACACTGGCGTCTTGGGCTGAAGAAAAAGGAGAAAGTCAGCTGAGCAGGAGAATCCATCACCCCCTGCTTCCTGACTGGGGGCGACTGCCATGTGCCCAGCTGCCCCAAACTCCCTCAACCCCACTCCCCTACATGGTGGGCTGCATCCTTGAGTCGCTTCTGTTAAGTGTTTCGTTACAGCGATAGGACAGTAACTAAGACATTGGGTCATGGCGTCATTACGCTCTGGCGTATGGCGTCACCATGCTCTGTTCTCAAGACCTTCCCCCACCCCTGCCCCCCACCCCTCAGACCCGTTAAGCACCAGCATGCTTTGCGGCAGCATTCTTTCTAGCATTGTGACTTTCTCTGCAGATCAGCCTGCCCGGCTCTTCCACTGACTGAGACAATACTAACCCCTGACCAGGACAAGGCAGTGACCAGCCACGATCTTTGCTCTGAGCAATGCTACCTGTGACCCAGCCTAGCACATAAGCAACCCACTGCGGCTTTAACCTATGGCCTTCTCTCAATTCCCACTTCCACTTGCTCAGTTTCCTCACAGTTCCCTAGGGGTCAGTGTTGTCTGGTGTTTATTTCTCCAGTCATAGCAAGAAGCCATCTTGGCTGTCCTGGAGCAGAACAATACAGGGGTCGCAAGGTCTATCTATGTAGTAGTAATGGGGTCACTCACCCAGGTGAGGAGACCCTTGCCTGGGATCCTAGCTCGTATTCCCTCTCCCAGCTACAAGACTACTAAACTCATTGGACTTTGCAAGCTGGACTTTGGTGAGATAGTGCTTTTGTTTGTCACTGGTTCCATTCGAGGACGACTGGACGTTCTGGTGTCTGTCACAAGTCTAGCTTCCTCCTGCCACACACTGCATTCACCCCCACAGATGCTCAAAAGGCCCCCATATTTTGAGGGGTGAAACAGATTTCTACCCTGTTCAGAGTTCACCTATGGGGCCTCCCAGATTCCAGAAGCCAGACCTGGGCTTCTGTCATTGGCTTTCCATCAGCAACCAGAAAGATGCGGGAAGCAGAAGTCCATCCCCTAGGGGGGCAGCTGTAGGCACCAGGGTTTTCATGAATGGAATCAACTTTAGTGAACTTCAAGAAGCCCTGATCAGTCACTGTGGAAGTTTTCTGAACTTTGGGAGCACCGGTGCCTGGAGGAAGAGTTTACTTCACTTGGAAAAACAAAGAGTTTCAGAGAAGCCATCAGCCTCGTTGAAGGCATTACAGGATGGAGGCTGCTAGAACGTCATAAGACCTGTGCTGTGTGACTGATGAAACGTGGGGGAGGGGCCTCTGCCTTGATGAGCTCCTAATTGTGAAGTTGACAGTTTCTTAGCAGGCCCACGCCTTTGGCTGGCGCAGTGCTGTTTAGACTGAGTAAAGAGGCCCAAAGCAAACTGAAAATTTTCATTTTAATAAAATACGATCATCAGCTACTTCTCAATTTGCAGTGGGGTTATTTCCCAATGACCCTATCCTAACCTATAAACACGGTGAAAAGAACTTCACACGCCTGACCTACTGAAGATCTGGGTTAGCAACACTGTAGATCACAGAGGACGTGATCTGTGCCCTGTTGCTCACGCGTGTGAGAGCACACACACACACACACTTGTGCAGAGCTGAGGCTCCCATTGCCTCGCATCAAAAGAGAATAACTATATCATCAGCCTGCAAGAAGACCAAAGCTCAAGATTCAGAGTATGGTTTCTAGCACACAGTCACACAAATTCCAAGTATGCCGGTTTGACGAGTAGCAAATGCAATGTTTCAATCTCCCACAAGGGACCTTTTGCATGTGTTTATACGTGTGGTGTGTTGGCATGCATGTGTTCATGTTTTGCATGTCTGTGCAGGCCTGAGGTGTCCTCATTTGTTCCCCACATTATATACTGAGATAAGGTCTCTTGCTGAAGCTGGAGCAGAGTGGGTGGAGAGCCAGCGGCTCTGGGGAACCCATTTCCACTTCTGTCTCCTGTGGGCTGGGATTACAGCCTTCTCGCCCACCCTGTCTTTCTGTGGGCTGGATCTGAACTGCGGTCTTCACACTTGAGCAGCAAATGCTTTACCCACTGAACAAAGGCTCCACCCTGGAGCCTCTGGAGCCAATCACCACTTGGTCTGACATTCAGGCACAGACTCTCCTCTCTGTGGGTGGCTGTTGGGCTATTTTCTAGAGAAGCTAAGCTGGGACAGGTCAGTGACTTGTCTGAGGTACATGGCTAGAACTTGGCAGAGCAAGAATTTAAACCCAGATCTTCCAGAGCTTGTGGATGGACAAGCCTTGGAAACCTGTTTTCCCTCTATATCAGGGACCAGAAAAATATGTGATCCAAATCCAGCTCATGTCTGCTTTCACATGTCCTACAATATAAAAACATATTTAGTTTTTCAAATAGTGAAAAAATTAAAGGACTATTTCACAACATGTGATTATTATATGGAATTCAAATTTTTAAAGGATTTATTTTTTTTAGACGTTTAAGTGGTTTGTCTGCATTCATGTAAATGCAACACTGTGTGTGTTGTGTGCATGGAGGACGGAAGAGCGTTAGGGATCCCCTGGAACTGGAGTTCCACAGTGGTGAGTTACCATGTGGGTGCTGGAGCTGAACCCCAGTCCTCTCAAAGAGCAGCCAGTGCTGTCAACAGCTGAGCCACCTCTCCAGCCCTTGGAATTCATGGAACCCAGCCATTCCCAGGTATCTGTGTGTGGTCTAAGACTGTATCCATGCCTCAGTAGCAGAGTGGAATGGAGACAGAGACCACGAGACCCACGAAGCCACAGCATTTCACCATGAAGAACATTACAGAATATGCCCGAACTCCTTACCAGGTCATCACCATCCCCAGGGAGACTCTGCAGTATTAAAGTCCATAGGGTTTTAAGTAGGTGCCCAACTTGTCTTTTCAAAATTAGCTTGGCAATAGATATCCAACTAGTTCTCTTATCTGCAGAGATCAGTGACGTCATCCCTGTAGGATCACACACCAGATGCAGGAATGACCTAGACCTGTGTTTGTGGCATGCAGGCATCCGTGGCTCCAAGAGTGTGGGTCAGGCCCCATTCTCAGACTCACCATTATTAATGAACTATGAAAGTGAAATTAATTTTTCATGAAGGAAATGTATTTTAAAGTGTTAAATAAGTTTTACTTGTGGCTTTGTTCATTTTAAATTTTGATATTACAAGGCTAGAAGACTTGTTAATTACAAGGGCAGTGCGTGATTCTGAGGTCACTGTTTTACCCCACACAGAAGAGAGGAAACTGGCAGCCTCAAATGCTTCAGTCCAAGGGAGAAAGAAAGACATTCCTGATTTCCTCTCCACACATTTCTTCAGCCCCCAACAAATAGCAGTAAGAATATAAATCATGGATTTTCTGTTTTTGTTTATGAAGACAGGGTCTTTCTATGTGGGCCAGGCTGAACTTAAATGCTTGATCTTCCTGACTCTGTCTCCTAAGCTTTGGGATTGTAAGAATGTACTACCTTAGGTCCTGAGGGGTCGGGGAGAGAGTTCAGTCAGTGCAGTGCCTGCTGGGAAAGTATGAAGACCCGAGTTCACGTCCCCAGCATCCAGGAAAAAATCTTGGTACAGTATGGCACTGTGCTAACTCCAGATTTGGAAGGACTGTGAATGGACCAGTGTAATCTTGGAGATCACTGGGCCAGCCAGCCCCGCTGAATCAATGAGCTCCAGGTTCAGTGAGAAATACTGCCTCAAAGCTAAGGTGGTGGGGCAGAGACCAGGCTGGAGACATGGCCAGTGTAGACAGCACAGGCTGCTCCTCCAGTCCCAGGGTCTACACGGTGATTCACAACATCGATAGCTCTGGATCCAGGATGCCCACTTCTGTCGTCTGCAGGCCCAGACACACAGCTGGTGCAGTCACACATACAGGCAAAACACTCAGAGGCATAAAATAATTACAAAAGCAAGATGGAAAGAGATAAGGAAGACACAAGTACCCTCACGTACATGCATACACACCCAGATGGATATACATGACACACATGCACATATGTACGCACACACACACAAACACACTCACACAGAAACCTATTGATTTTGAAACAATGTATAAAGATGGGTATAATGATGGCTGTACAACAGCGAGCATGAGTCTAATTGATTACATTGAACTATACATTTGAAAATAGTTAAGATACTAAATGTTACCTGACGCATGTTTTACCATAAAACAATTAAAATAGATATTAATTAAAAAAATTCTCAAGTTTCTAAAAACTTTTTATATAGAGTTTCATTAGAAGAACCAAACAACAATACCCAGAGATGGATTTGAAGCTTTGTTGCTAAAAGGTAAGCATGTTATGTGTGAATATGGTGTGTGTAGTGTATATGTGTTTATGTCTATGCACATTCTCAAGAAAATACTCATGTTCCACCAACTCAATCCCCCCTCTCACTGTTTGCCATTTTAGGAATGCAATACAAAAAGCACCCTTGCAGCAGCAGCAGCAGCAGCAAAGAAACAACAATAATTAACTCCAATACCATGCATCGGTGTCAGCAGAAGAAATATCTGCAGCCCTGGGCCCCTACAAGGAGCCCTCTGCTGCACATGTGGAAAGGCTGCCGTGACCTGGAGGGGCAGAGTGGTCCTGAGGAAAGTCAAGACCACAGCAGAAACCCAAGGCTAACATGGAACCGAGACACAGGCAGGCAGGTGTGCCGACCTCGGTGAAAGTTTTCCTCTTCAGTCTTGAGGCTGTAACATTAAAGCCAAGTGTGGATCTGGCCAAACATCTTTCTCTAATCCTATTTGCTAATGTTTTCCCAAGATTAATAAGATAAAATCACTCAGCATGTGCTTTGAGTTGTTTGGTAATTTCCACCTGCTCCTCGGGGCAGACGCGGTGCACTGCACGGGGCTCCTGAAGACTCTACTGTCTGGAAAACACACAGCAACAACAGCTGCTTATGGCCTGGGCCTGGCGGCGATGGGGTCAGCTCTCTACATGCCAACCAGCAGCAATACTGGGCTTCTTAAGTGAAGCGGATGACAAAGGAACAGCGTGCTCCTTGTCCTCTGTCGTCTGCAGCAATAGAGTCACTGCAGATCGGCAGTGGGGCTCTGGCATGCGACGGGGCGGTATGCAGCAGGTGCCAACTCCATCAAACAGCCATTGTCGTGGCTGCTTCATCTCAACCCTGTATCCTCAGCTATCACAAACCTTATACACACACACACACACACACACACACACACACACACACACGTGTGGACATTTGATTATCTTCTTAGAAGTTAAGGGTTTTCAAGGTAAGAGAAAACTCTAAAATTAACATTGTAAGTACAGATGCCATATACATATGGTCAAGTCATAACAGGACAGAACTTGTTTTGCAAACCACAGGCTCTTCTTTCGAGTTAGGAGGGAGTTCAATCTGAGTGCTTGCCTAGCATGCATGAAGTCTAGGGTTCAGTCCCCAGCCTGATATCACTTGGGCATGGTAGCACAAGTGTAATCCCAGCACTTGGGAGGTGGAGGCAGGAAAATCAGAAGTTCAAGCTCTTCCATGGTGGTGTTAAGTGTTTAGTGGGCAGAGTGCTTGATATGTAAGGAGAATATAAGCTGAGCACGGCAGTGAGGGTACCAGGACGCAGGCAGGCCCGAGGACTTACTGGCCAGTCTGTCTAGGCAAAATGGAAAGCTCCAGCTTTAGTGAAGGATCCTGTCTCAAGAAACAAGTCAGAGAGTGACAGAGGAAGGTGCTGGCCATTCACACAAAAGTGCAGCTGCACACGTGCGTGGACACCCTCCTCCCCTGTACTCTCACACAACATGATCCTCAGCTATCTAGGGAGCCAGAAGCCAACTACACAGGCTACATCAGATCCTGCCTCAAAAGCAAAACCAAAACTACCCAGGAAGGCGGCATCACGAGCCCCATCTCTGGCCTACTGAGTCAGAACTTCTAACAGCAGCCCCATACACCTATCCTTCATACACTCCCCAGGTACTCTTACACAGGAAATGGTTGAGAATCTGATTCAGTCTCCCTGGTACCCCCACCCCTGAGGCTCCATGAGAGGCATTACTAGGCGAGTTCTACTATGTCTGAGCCAGCCCCTGGAGAGCCTGACCTAATAAACTAAAGATACTCCCGGGTGAAGGACAGTAGAGAGGCTCACAAATTCTCATAACTATTGCCAGAGGCCTAGGAGAACCCGCCTGTCAGCACCTGGACAGCTGGGGTGCATGAGAACTCTGGACTCAGGTCTTGGGACCATTGGGGCTGACAGAGAGCTGAGATGACAAGAGGCCTGACCAGAGTTTAGCATCCCCTGAAACTGCCCACAGAGGCCTTTCCAGCCAGGAGCCACAGGACCTGTCCATGGTGTCTGTTTTTGCTCTAAACTATACATTTACATGAGAGCCTGAAGCTGAACAACACTGGAAACTTCATTGCCATAGGGGTCCTCTAGTCTTTGGCTAACACATAAACCATTTTTGTTATTATAACGAGCCCAAAACTGGAGGTTTCCTAATTGTCCCTTGGAGATAAGTTTTTCCTGTCAAAATATCGTTCTTGTGAAGACTGAACTTTTAAAAAACAAGTTGGACGCGTTTACCGAGTATATTCTTAAAATAAAATTGATTCAGGCCTGTTTTATCTGCAGTAAAATGCTTCTATTTAAACACACAGTGTGATGAGTTTAGACAGATGTTTGTTCCCTATAAACATGCAGCCATGCCACAATTAAAACATTTCCATCATTCTTGAACATTCTGTTATGTCTGTGCAGTCAAACCACTGGCCCCAGCTGTAGCCCCAGCCAACCACTAATCTGAGACCCAACGCTCTGCTTCAGCCTGTTCTGGAGTCTTATGTAAATGGACTCAAACTACACGCCCTTTTGGTGTCTGGTTTCTTTTGCTCCGCAAAATGGTTTAAAGATCTACTGATAAAGCTGGGCCGTGGCGGTACACACCTTTAATCCCAGCACCCGGGAGGCAGAGGCAGGCGGATCTCTGTGAGTTCGAGGCCAGTCTGGTCTACAAGAGCTAGTTCCAGGACAGGAACCAAAAGCTACGGAGAAACCCTGTCTCGGAAAAAAAAAAAAATCTACTGATAAGCATGAATTACCACCAGCGAATTTCCCTAACATCCACTGCCTCTTGGGCTTCACAGGTAAGCATGCAGGCCGGCAGGACCCTACGTCAGTAGGAAGCACAGCATTCTGGAACATAAAGCAGGTTACTGTGGAATAAATGGGAAGCGAGACAGCAGAGACTACAGGGAGATAACGGGAGTTCTAACTGAGCTGGAGGATTTCCAAAGCAATGCACTGGATGGGAGAAGAAAAGGAAAGGTAGGGGTCAAAAGCAGACATCACCAGCTTAAGAAATGTGATAGTTTAAAAACTTATCTGAAATTCCTCTCTTTAAGTGATGGGGCTTAAGTGTGAGCTGGCCTTCATAATTCACTGCTGGGCAGCAAAGGGTGCACAGGCCACTTTCTCATCGCTGACACCAACCCACGGTGGCTTTTGTCTTGGTTGCTCTATATAGGGGAAGAACAGTTGTTCCCAGGGAAGTAACAATTAAACCAAGACCTGCAGAACGAACAGGACATGGATCCTGAGGGACTTGCATGTACAACAAGTCACAGGTAAAGGCATGTGGCCCATGCAAAGGACTCTGGGAAATTCCTTTTGGAGTGATCCACACATCTCTTTCTTCATCCAAATCCAACCGCATACATTTATCTTTGTTTATGTTTCTAGTTAAACTCAAAGTCCCAATGTTATGGGAATCTCTTCGTACTAATGTGGACAGCTAATATCGGTTAGTACCATGTTCTGGTCCTATGCATGGTTTAACTGTATATTTGACCTTTATGTGAAATATGACTTCATGGGAAGAGGTCCTCACATCTCACAGAGGGACCCACGATAGTCCCTAGGTTAGGGACTCTCTGTAATCTTATCTTCATGTTTTTATTACAGTGGGACAGACAACTGACGAGTGATGACCCAGAGTTACATTTCCATAAGTGAAACCTTTCCTCATGCAAGTCCCGAGTTGATATTCACTTGACACTTTTTCAAGCCAAGGAATCTAGTCTTATCTGGCTGGGAAATTTGAACCAGTGCCGATCACACAGAGAAGCCAGCATTTGGCAGGCTTGGGTATGGGCACTGAGCCACACCGCCTATCCCGTCTTCATATAAATGTTGAAGATGATGAATTAATCCCCGCTGTGACTGACGTCTGCAGCAATTTCCAACACCAAACAACACAGAAAAGGAAAAGAAAATAGAAAAGAAAAGAGAAGCAGTAACTGTTTGATGTCCCAGAAACCAATAGTACTCCTAATATTTTGAGCACTTCTCTGACAAGGGGGATTTGATGGAAGACCCAGGGAGAAATGCTGAGCACGTGGTTTTGAGTTTTATCTACAAACTGGAGAGAAGTAACTGAGCAAAAACAAACAGACCGTATTAGGAGCTTTGGAACTAAATGGAAACGGCTAGGGACAGTTCTGGGGACATCGGAAAGCCACTGAGCAGGGAGGGGGTAACAGTGTGCTGTAGGACAGAAGCTCCGAGTCAGTGATGCCAGACAGACTGTTTCACCGCTGGGATAGTCACGGCCAGAGTCACTGCACACACGTGACCTCGGATCTCTTGAAATGAGGGTGTTACGAGCAAGGATTTATTTTTAACTCTTTCATTTAATTTTAGCTAAAGTCACCAGTGGCTGGTGACTACTGCGGTGGTGACGACACCTAAAGAGCATTGCTCTTTAAAATCATGAACTTCTAGCTCATCCTGGTTAGTTTCTATTGTCAACCTGACACATTCGAAAGTCACCCGGGACGTGACAGTGTCAACTAAGATATCGCTTAGATCTGACTGGCCTGTGGCCCATGTTTGTGAAGAGCTGTCTTGATTAATAATTGACACAGGAGGGCCCAGTCCACTGTGGGCAACACCATCCCTAGGCAGGTGGGACTGGCTGTATCAAAAAGCCAGCTAAGCATGAGCCAGGGAGTCACATTCTGACACGGTCTCTTGTTTCTTGCTTCCAGGCTCCTACTTTGAATTCTTGCCCTGACTTCCCTCAGTGCTGGACACTTACTAGGAAGTATAAATGGAAATACACCCTTTTCTTCCTAAGTTGCTTTGGGTCCGTGTTTTATCACAGCAGTAGAAAGGAAACCCGGGCAAGTTAGATGCATGATTCTAGTACTCAAGAGGCAGAGGCAGGAAGACCATGAGTTCTAGGTCAGACTGAAGTGTACAGTGAGACTCGAACTGAAAAACACCAAGAAGCCAGCAAGCCCACCCTGAGATTTTCTTAAAGAATAAAGATATATCTTGTTTAATTATTATTCTGCACTCGACTTGGTGGCGGACATGCGGCTGTCGGTTTGTTTGTTTATAAAGTTTATTAGCAGATATTCAGTAGAAGTTAGATCACATAAGACACTGGAGTTAGTATTCCACACAGGGTTTCCATGGAGATATATACCCACAAATTGTTCTGTACCGAGCATGCATATTTGTGCATTAAAGAAAGACGGCCAGCTCTGCAAACAGTTTCCTACTGTTCACCATGGAACCTCCATTTGGCATCCCTTAGATTGAGCAGCTTCTGCGAAATATACTTTGGGAGATGCTGTAATAGTCACAGTGGAACCGAGATGAAACCTCCTAGGTAGTTCCTAGGAGAAAGGGACCCTTGATTTTCAATATAAACCCGTTGATCCATGTTTACTGAGTGGTGTAGAAAGTACCCTTTCCTAGTACAAACCAAAAGTAGTTGTTGACCCATTTCCCTCCAGAGAACAGTGGCAGTGGGGCACGTGATTCCAGACACTGCCAGGCTGCTATCATGAACCGAGTAGGCCTACAGACCTGGAATATCACTGGCAGCTGGGAAGCAGAAGAAACCACAAGCTAAAACAGAAGTAGTTACAGGAATGTATTAGTGTTTAAAAGATTTTTATTTTATATTTTAAGCCAAAAGGTTAAATACGGAGAATGTGCTGTGATTAGAATATCATCCTCCATACCAAGGATGTGCTAATCCGAGATTTGAGGTACCATGAATCAGGCCAGGTACGGCTCCCGCAGGTAGGAAAGGAAAATATAAAACACGAATCTGGTTGATACCAGGGTAGAGACAGCTTCCTTAGTCACTCCTGGTTTTGTGTTTTGTTAATATTGAGTAGAGAGGGGTAAGAATTAATAGCAACAAAGAATAATTTCAGCAAGATTTTCCGTAGCTGTTGTCCATACACTTATGCTGAAATCTGATAAGCTTTGTAGAGGTCGAACCATGATTCGGATGAATTGTTTTCAACAAATCCCCGTTTGTTCTCTTTACAACTTGAATTTGGAAAACAACAACAGAGGTCTTTTCAGAGCAAGTGGAGGAATCTGAAACTTTTATTTTCATTTAGTTTTAATTAACGTTAGTGGCCAGCCAGGAGAGAGGCCAACTCTGTTCTTGGTCCTGGCACCGAGGCTGGGTGAAGCTTCGGTCTTTGGTGCTGAGGTCTTAATGGCATAAAGCTTGATTTTTTTATTCTGATACATAAGTGAATCATGTTTGTGATAGAAAGCCTAGAAAACCTGATGAGTTACATATAAGAAAGCCTTCTGTAGTTCTACTAAGAGAAAACCACAGTTGCTGACTGGGGCCTACACTGATCGCTTCAGTACCTGATGGGCTGAGGCAGGGAAACCCCAGGTTTGCGGTCAGCCTAGGCTGCATAGCAAGACCCTGTCTCAAAACCAGAAACAAAAATCTCCTTCAAAGCCAAACCCAAGTCTTTCAAAGCAAATAACAACGAGAGAACCACTGCACTTTTTGCTGTATTGCCTTCTTCTTTATGGACATATGATTATTAGTGATTCCGGAGTACGGCTTCAGATCCTGTTTTCATTGTTGAATACTATGTGCTGGTAAGTCTTCAGTCGGCATCATTTAAACTCTAACAAAATAATTTAGGTTGTAAAATAAATCAGACCACATCTCACCTTTGATTAGATTAAAAACAAAACAATGAAACAATGTGATACTTCCCCACCCCACCCCCAACCACCTACATCCTACAAACCGGAACCTAAAACTCCTGGACATCAGTCTTTGCTCTAGCAAAGATGTGTGACTGATTCTACACAATGCAATTATTTAGCAATAATTCGTTGCTATTTTTCAAAGACACACTTAAATAAATCTGCCAAAGCTCCTAAAATCATCCCTCATAGGCACTGGCTCACCTCGGGGTACTTAGGCTGCCGTGAACACGCTGATGTTACTCTGTAGACACACACTCTCTCCCCTGCATGAATCCATGGACACAGTGCATCATCTGAATTAGCAAAGTCTCATGAAGGCAGACTCAGCTTTTCTATGGGCCAAGCACATCTCTCTGTTGTCATGATGAGCTTCGGGCAGGAAGGCCTCTCTAAACAAAGAGGGAAGGTCATCTTGGACAAGAGATGGCAAGCCTGGTGGGACACAATGCCAAAGATCAGAATCTCAGTCCATCAAGCCTAGGCCACTCTAGAGTTGATGTCCTTTGAAAATGGGGAAACTGAGACCCAGAGGCATTACAAGCCTCACCCAGGGTCGCACAAGTCATGAGGTAACATGAGAGCGGAAATGTCTCTCTGCAGGCTGCAGCTCTCTCTTCTGCACTGGCTGTGTCCAAGGTTGAGCCATTCGGCTGAAAGTCCCGGAACCGCCTGACACGCAGCTGTCTGGAGGCTTCTGCCCAGATGATGCTCGGAAAGAAAGGATCCTTTGAGAAGCCCCACAATGGCTCTTCACCACCAGCTCTTCAGGCAGCGCTTGGCTCATGCCAAAGGCTCTGCTGCTCTTCACTCTGCTGACCTGATCTTGTGTTGCAGGTCAGCCTTGGCTACTAGACCCAGCCAGGTTTCTCCAGGGGGAGTGCAAGCTTGACCTGGCCACCTCCTAGGGGAACAGGGTCAGTCCCTGAGTGGGTTCCCATGAGACCCACTTCACGAGACAAGGCTTTCTACAACTTTGGTCCTTACATTATTGTTTAAAGCTCCCATGTTAATGCGGTAGTTTGGGTGCTGAAAACCACGAACAGTCGTTAGGTAACAGGTATCTACATAATGAGGACGGACTGAGCCATGAGCCTCTGTGTAACTCAATGTCAGTAATGAGGGATGGTGAAGGAATGGTGAATGAGGGACCACATGTTCTCCTGTCTGAGGTAAAGGGTGAAGAGATGAAATAATACATAGAATAGCTCGGCAGAGGGGCTGGTGAGATGACTCAGCAGGTGGAGGTACCTGCTACCAAGCCTGCCAGCCTGAGTTCGATCTCCGAACCCCCAGATCATAGAAGGAGAGAACCAGCTTCTGCCAAGCTGTCCCGCAGCCTCCCCATGGGCCCTCTCAGGTCCTGTCCTGTCAGACCCACAGAAGGTGTGCTTTAGCAAGATCTTCAGCTGACTCCTGCATACAATGGAGTCTGAAACCAAGTCCTCATTTCGACAATTATTGTAATTCATGCAGCCAGGATCAGGCTCTTAGACACCCATTTCAAAACACCACCCCGGGGAGATTACGGTGCACATGGTGTGTGAACCACCCTCCTGATAACTGGAGGTCTCCTGGCCCCAGCAGCTGGAGTAACCTTTGCTTTTATGGCCTGCACCTCCAGGAGGCACTTTAATGTCAGAGATAAAGAGTCCCAGTGAATGACCTGGAGGGCCTTGCTTGGGTCAGGTCATTCAGGGGTCGGCAGGCACATTGGGATGAACTAACACCCTCCTGCCTGTCACCAGCCTCACAGGAGCCCCATCAGCTCTTCATTCACAGTTAGCACAGCGCTAACAGCCCTCTTTGAGTTTGCTTTTGTTTTTAGTGAAAGGTCATCAAAACCCTGTGTTCGGCTCTTCTTGCTTGCTAATGATAATTCTGATTAGATCAATTCTATCAGCTGACTCCCAGGGCAGCCAGAGCCAATGGCAACCTCCTTATCCAATCAAGGCCTGGCCCATTTCCCAATTACCAGCACCATTTAAACTTCCTCTCCTACAACTGTGAACTTGCTTGAATTCGGTCGTCTTCAGATGAGAGATGGATTATCTTGTCATCCCGCCAGCCATCCCCTCCCTGCTGGACAGCAAGCAGAATGGCATGTATTTCTCTGGGTTCCCAGGCTGCTGGCTGGCTGAGGGGCTCGGTTAGGTCTCAGCTGGGGCCATCAGGCAAGCTTTGGAGGCGGAAAGTCCTAATGGCCTTCACTAGTCTGGCCAAAGTGACCTCTTATCAGTGTCAAAATTCCAAATTGATTTCCTACTCAGAGCCTGACAGGATGAACAACTGTCCCAGTTCGCTGCAGACCAAGGTTTTCCCAGGACTTCAAGTGCTCGGATAGAGAGGGCCGGCTACCTGGGGTCTGGGGCACCAGGACACTGAGGCGGGATGAGAGCATTCAACATTTCCCAGGTGAGTTCACCTGTAATCTGGGCAGAGAATGTCGAGGTGTTGTAGCCCCATTTTATTCTGTCAGGTCTATAGTTTAAACACACCCCTTCATGGCTCTGCATCTTAATTTGCTTTTATTCTCTATTATAAATCAGTCAGGATGAAGCTTTAGTCCCCATAAATGTGTTAAGTGGCAATTATGAAATAAGGTGGTACCAGGGAGGAATGGCTATATGTAATCTTTCGTAACAGAGGTACCTCATCCTTAAACGACTCTTCCCAAATTACAGACAAAATCCAAGAAACATTTCATGTATTTATTATGTACCAAGCATGGGCAATTCAGGACTATATTTTATTTAGTAGCTGTCCTCACAGGACTGACAACCCAAGGGAGATACAGACACAAAGACAGCTAACTATGTTTGCTCTGAGGCTACCTAAGGAATCACTAGGATGGATGAAAAGTCACGAGAATCAGGGAAGGGAGAAGCGGGGTTGTTCTACTTACTGAGTACTAATTACTGTAAATTCATTATCTGACTTAATAGCTAACATTTCTTAAGTACTGACTGTGTGTGCCTGATCTTTAATTTTTGTAATTCCATTATGGTGACTCCGTGAATGAGGAAATGATGGTTTCAAAAACTGAGTGTCTTGTTAAAGATTACAAGTTAGTAAGTGAAGGTTTGGGGTTCGAGCCCTGGGGTTGGGTCTTACGCTGGCTGTGTGTGATTCTGAGTGTCCTACCCTTGTGAGGTCCCGGACCCTCCACAGAAGCCATGTGCTAGATGCTCAGCTGGTACTGCTCCAGTGCAATCGGCTGACTCTTGACACGAAAGGCTGTGCCCATACCTGGGAGATGGGGAAGACCCAGGTGAGGCTCCAAGATCCCCCCCTGTGAAATGCTAAGCCTGACTCCAGCAATGGCCCACTGACGGTGGAGGACTTCTGGGAACGCTGCTGTTTTGAAGGAAACTGGCTGAACAAATGCTGTCCTTTGACCTCTTGCTGCCCTACACTCTGAAGAATGCATGACCAGAATTTGAAGACAAAGTCCTGGTTATTCATCTTCTGGGGATGCAGAAGATACTCGTGATTACATATTTTCTAGGCTTTGTTTAAGTGTCCCCCAAACACACCTCTCTTATATAAACCATAATATCTCAACAATTTGCTTTGACTATATAGAGTAGCTGGACTATCCAAAATAAAAGTACACGGATTTGGGGGCAGTGAGTGTTTCAATGAGTAAAGGCCTCTGCCAGCAAGCTAGATGTCCTGATCCTGGGAGCCATGATGAAAGGAGAGAACTGACTGCCACGGTTGTTCTCTGCCCCCACATATGTGTGCACGTGTGTGCAGCTGCGTGTACAAACACTAACACACGTCTAAACACAAGCACACTCCCCCACAATAAATAAGTAAGTGTAAGAAAATACTGTACTAATTGAAGTGTATTGATTTGGTATGCTAACTCTGATTATAACACGCACTTTGCAATTCTGCAACATTAGACGTAGAGCCAGGTAATTCCAGCAACATCAACGAACACAATGCCATCAGTGCCAATCCACAGGTTTAACACTCTTAGTGATCTGCCCAGCAATTGAGCCTGGCATCATATAGTTGTTGTGGGTTCTTAAGATTATTTTATTCTATGTGTATGGGTTCTTCCCCTGCATAGATGTCTGTGCACCGTGTGTATATTTAGTGCCCACAAAAGCCAGAAGAGGTTGTCGAATTTCCCAGAACTGGTGTTGCAGACAGCTGTGAACTGCTGCGAAGGTGCTAGAAATCAAACCCGGCCCTCTGGAAGAGCAGCCAGGGCTCTAACAGCAGAGTCACCTCGCCAGCCCCCGTTGTTGCTATTTATTTTGGGAACAGGTTCTCTCTACAGTGCCTTGATTGGCCTGGAGCTGACCATGTAGACTCAGAATTGCAGCAATCCTCCTGAGGATACGTCTCAAGTGTTGGGATTACAGGCATGCATCACCACACCTGGCCATCACGTGATCACTAGACTCATAAACATTCACAGTATCCAGTCCTGTGATTTACAGGTTTGAGTTTGTATAAACACATAATTTCACATAATTTTTTTAAAGACTACTTACTACTGCTGCTTATTACAATTAAACTTCCTGTCGCGATGACCAACAAAAAGAGAAATGTGGGAAGAAAACAATTTTAAGTGCGCGTTAAAGAAGTACAAACTTGGGGGGGGGCACCCGCTACTTCTCTTCTCACTTCTACTACTAACAACTCCCAGTGAGGACAATCATGTTTTTTCTCCCAGGTCCCCAAACAGGTTCTTTCTAGAATACTGACTTGTTTCTAGAATACTGACTGAGTCTGGCTGGGAGGCTGCAAGGCGGCTCCTGGCACTACCAGGTTCTCCAGCTCCTGGGGCCTTTCTTCAGGAACAGAATACAATGGAGAGAATTTAGACGGCGGAGAAAGGCTTTCTCTCCTTGCTGATTTCCCCCACAGTAGCCTTTATGCTTCTGTGCACAAGGGAGACCTTGACGCTCAGCCCTGTGACACTCAGCCCTGTCCATCTAACGTCAGTCTGTTAACTCAGCAACACCGAAAGGGTGTCTAGCAGCACTCTTACTTCTGGTGGCCTCTGGGGACTTGTTCCTGTCTACCTGGGTGTGGTCCCATTGGGACCTCGACTCTGTGGCCCAGCTGCAGCTGCTTTTGTGTCTCTTTCCTCATAAGCCCCTCTCTTTCCACGTCCTTGACATTTTCTGAGATTAGCTTTATCAACAGTTTCCAGCGCTCACACTCCCGAGTTGTTTGCACAACCTTTTACTCTCAGGCTGGTTATTTACGCCCAGCAGTCTCGATACTGAACAAACTAGCAAACCCACCATCAACGCCTTTAGCCTTATTTTCACAGGAGTCCGACAGCCATGCTCAGAGATCACTTGGTGGTTGTCCCAGAAGCTTCCTGAGAACCCAATGGAAAGAAAGTGAAGACGACCACCTATTCTTTAACCAACTAACCAACAACGTGAGGGACATCTCAACTGCATGCAAAGTAAACGGTTTGGTGTGTATTCCGGGGTGTAATTCTATTCCATGAATTAGACTCCTAATTCATAACAGAAGATCCACCACCATTTTCTTTACTAGATATAGATACACCACATGTAGAGCTAATATGTCTTTCATTTTTAATCTTTATTTTATTTTTGTATTTTGCTTCTTTAATCCCTGGGATCTTGATGACCGAGAGGGACCCCCCCCTGCCCCCTCCCACTAGTTAATACCTGAGAAAGCAAACTGTTGACTCACAGTTGTGTACGTACACACACACACACACACACACACACACACACACACACACACTATAAACCAGCCAGTCTAGAGCCCACAGCCAAGTACCGCCCACATTAGGCTGTCAGACCAATGACTGCAGGACAAGTAACAGGTGGACTGAACGGCCTGCATGCCCGAGGCTGCTGAGATCCTTCAAATGAGTATACCTTACACCGGTTTGTCTGCCCGCTCTGGTTCCGCCCCATCTGCTGCTTCCCTGCACAGTTGGGCTCAGCTCTTATTAGGAGGCTATGTGAATATAACACAGTATCTTTCTGGGCATAGTCATGTGAGCTGTTGATCTCAGATACCCAAATAATAATAAAACATCACTTCAATTGTGCAGACAAAGAAAGAGGGGAAAGAGGAGAGCAGACACCTGGGCTCTTTTGGTCAACATTCAAAAAGACTCGGATAAAGCTTGTTTTGCCAACTATATTTAGCAAAGCTACATTTTTAACTCTTTCAAGAAAAAAAAACATGATTTTAATATAAAGCAATGTATCCTACTGGGTAGGGAGGAGCTCACTAGTGTCACCGGGGCTACCTGTGAGGCCAGCATCCACATTAAAGTGAACCTGTCACAAAGGTTTCGAAGGTCCTTGCTAAAGCCAACGGTGAAAGGTACTTTTGAAGAAAATAAACACAAGGCACAGAGGGACAGCCCAGTGGTTAAAAGCACCTGTCGCTCTTTCAGGACTCAGATTGGATTCCCAGCACCCACGTGGCAACTCACAACCACCTGTAACTCCAGTTCCAGGGGATTTGCGACCCTTCTCTGGCCTCCACAGGCAGGCACTCCATGCACACACAGTGCACAAGTATATATGCAAGCGAAACACGCATACACAAAACAAAAATAAATCTCTTTTAAAAACAATAGAATGAAAGCAGACTCCACTCATCCATATTACAAAGCTAGCTTAATCTCTCACGTTCTTAATCGCAAATGATCCACCCACCGATGGCTTCACCCCAGGGAATTTGGGATAAGGAGCAAATTCCCTGTGACACAGAACTCTTCCTTAGGACTTGCTTCTCTCGGTGTCTGACTTTGTGTGCCCAGCAGCCGACAGGCAGCGGGTGTTCAATGCTCATTTACTGACTAAAGAAAGTAATGTTTCTGAACATCACTGTCACTAGTAGTGACAGACCAAAGTGGCTCAGTTGGGTGGTGGTAGTATATGCCTTTAATCCTAGCACTTGGGAGGAGGCAGAGACAGGTGAATCTATGAGTTCGAGGCTAGCCTGGTCTACAGCTCAAGAGTTCCAGGACAGCCAGGGCTACATAGAGAGACCTTGCCTTGAAAAAAACCAAAAACCAGGGGGTTTGAGAGATGGCTTAGCAGTTAGTTAAAAGCACTGACTGCTCTTCCAGAGGTCCTGAGTTCAATTCCCAGCAACCACATAGTGGCTCACAAGCATCTGTAATGAGATCTGACACCCTCTTCTGGCCTGCAGGTATACATGCAGACAGAACACTGTATACATTATGAATACATAAATCTTAAAACAAACAAACCAAAAACCAAAAGAAAATTAAAGCGTCTCTACGATTTTAGAGTTGAGTATTAAATCTAGCTTCCTTGGCCCAAATCATTATATAGGAATAATATCAACACATTATCACCGCCTGGAGAGCAACTTCCGACATTTACGTGGTTGCAATAGACATTTTGATGCACCCTGGCCCTTTGCTGGTCACTGAACGCTGTCTAATTCTGCAACTCCCTCCTATCCCCCCCTCCGCTTTCCATAGCTCTCACGTATGGTGCCATACTTCCGAGACACTTACCAAGGGCTCTAGCTCTTTGCGGTCTATGAGGTTCATTTCCGTGACAAAGTAATAGAAGTGTTTGTAGCAGGTGTTGACATGCGCCTCTGCCCCCATCACAATGACCCGGTCAAAGTGGTGGATGTAGACGTGGACGAAGACCCGAAACAGGCGGCACAGGATCTTCTTGCAGATCTGAAGGAAGTTCTTTGGGAAGGGCACCCCTAGAGGAACAGAAAGAAAGATGTATGAAGACACTAGGAAGGGTCTTTTTTTTGTTTTGTTTTGTTTTTGGTTTTTCGAGACAGGGTTTCTCTGTGGTTTTGGAGCCTGTCCTGGAACTAGCTCTTCTTGAAAGTCAAAGTCAATGCATTGAACAAACTCAGGGAGAATGTGGGTGCAGCGTGGTGGCTAATCGATGTGGCAACAGGTGCTAGGATCCAGGGATGAGGCAAACCCAGGGCAAAGACAGGGTGGGGGCAGCTACTTGAGTTTTAGAGCTTTCTCTGGTGAAATAGGGCCACTAAACTGCCACTGAATACCGAGAGAGCACAGAATCTTCTAAAGAGTGTCCTACAGATATGCCTGGATTTCCTCTAAGACAAGTGAGGGAAACTGCAGGAGACTGAATAAGCCATCATTCCCTGTAAGATAGTTTAATTATTCCCATTTCACAGATGAGTAACGCAGAGGCTCTGAAGTATGGGCTATAGTTTCACACAACAGTGGGGCTGGGATCTCAAATCGGCCAAATCCTAAAACCCAAAGTATAGGTACCTTTGCAGTTTAACTTGCATTGAGACCGTAGGAGACATACCACTCAACAGCCCAACATAATGAAGTATTTGAAATTTACTCTTCAACAACACAGGGGCACAAACAAGCAAACAAGGCGGGTGATGGAGAGGGCAGGGCAGGGAGAAGTCCACGGCATCAGGAGATGCCGTCCCAGGAACAGGTCAGCAATGGATACTTAGTTGCCAACGGGGAGGGTGGTTTTGGAAGAACGGAGAACTTTGTAATGTAGACCAAGTTTGTCTAGCCTGTAGGGTAGGAAGAAAGAACTTGAGATTCCTTTTTCTTAATCATTAACTACGCTGCATATTTTCCATAAGCTTTTCATGTGTATGTCTTGCCTAGGGATTAGTTCTACAAACGGTGGAAGTATTTCATACTTCAGTTCTACTTTTTAAAGTCTCTGGCACAAGGGAGGCAGGGAATGTATCAACCAAAACAGATCAAGAAAGAATAATGGTCTTATTTCAGTAATATGTGAATTCAGCACTTCCTGTTTTAGAGAGGGGAGCTTTTTTGCCAGTCATGGTATAGTTTTGACATGGGATGCTGCGTGCTGTTTCTGAAAGAAGGGAGAACTTTGTAATGAAGAACACTGTCAAGCCTGTAGGGGAGGAAGAAAGAATTTGAAATTCCCTTTTCTTAATCATTAACTCTATTATTCTTTCGATCAAGGTTTCCAGCTGGTAAAAGAAAACTTCAGTCACTGCACTCAATGAAAAAGGTATATTGACAGCATTCACCAACAGTCTCCACTGCAGCAAATGCATGTCTTAGGGCAGTGTTCACCAGCAGTCTCTGCTGCAGCAGATGCATGTCTTAGGACAGGGCTCATCAGCAGTCTCAACTGCAGCAGACACATGTCTTAGGGGTTTGGAGTTAAACTCTGACTTTATGATAACCCAGCCAAATGTGTGACAATCATTCTGAACAGGTAGTTAAGAATTGAGATAGAAAATGAGAAAGATGACTGGCAGATCTCTCAGTGACTTACAGCTGATAACTAAGTCTATCTCACATCCTGTGACTCTCCGATTAAAGCCAGGAAATTTTAGGATTCCAAAAAGAGAACATACTCAGATGAGCGACCTACAAAGAAGTGACAGACAAAAACCCAGCACTTGGATGACCTTGGGTCCTGTGATGGATGACCTTGGGTCCTGTGGTGTGCCGTAGCCTTCACAAATGGACCAGTACTGAAGCAGAATTAGTGAACCTAAAGTAGGGCTAGGATGAACTCAGATTCCAGAAAGAGAGGAGGAAACATGTCAGGGCAGAGGTCAGGATCCAAGGCCCTCACTCAGGAGGCAGCAGGACTCTGTTCCAGGCTGGGAAGGAGGCAGGCAGGCCAGGGAGCTAGAGCAAGAGTGAGATGGGTCTAAGGGCTGGGTGCTGATGAGACAGCTCTGCAGCCCTGGCTGCTGATCCAGAGGTCTTGGTACTCTGTCAGGAGTCAGCATCCAAACGAAGCCCTGCTGGCTTTATGAATTGTCTAACCACAACGTCTGATCTCCAGGCCACAATCAGCGAGAGAGCTAAACCTAGCACAGATTGTAACTTCTCAAGGGCCTCTGTGTGCAGACTTCCCTTTCATCTCTGACTTAGTAAATCTCTTTTCTTCCAAAGAAAATTAAATAAAAATTCCAGGAAATTCTGAGTTTTAACCCATTTTTTTCTTGCTTGCTTTTTCTTTCCTCTACCTTCCTGCTACTAGAGCCTCAAACGCCCATGAATAGTTCCTTTTCAGACTCTTCTAAAGAAAAACAAATCATGGCTTGTGTGATCCCTCTTTTATAGATGAGAGAGAGAGAGAGAGAGAGAGAGAGAGAGAGAGAGCGCTTCAGAGAAGACAAAGGACTGACAAAGGGCTCAAAGCTGGACAAGACCTAAAGGGGCAGTTTCAGAGCTTTGAGATGTTCATTCTTTCCCCTGGTGAGAAAAGTCAACGCTTGGCAGTGAGGCTGTGGCTGTGGTCAGCGGTGGGCTGAAACCTGGGTTCTGGAGGAACAGAGCAGGAGAACCTGTCTCTGCAGACTTTAGAGAACTCTCTCCAAATATCATAAGTTCCACAAGCAACCTGTTGATGCCTCAGCCCTTGTAGACACCTAGACAATGACTGTTCTTCCTTACGGCATCTGCTCTCTTTCTCCTGAGGTCTTCTTGTGCAGGTCACAGACCATAGCACAGTTATTAAGAATCCTGCTTTGGGACTAGGCCTTACATAAAATTAGGGGCTGTGTCAGTCTCCCCCACAGATAATTCATTATTGCCCAGCATAGAGCCTGGGCAGGATGGCTATGAACAAGCTGTTTAGATTTCTCTCCGGACAGGATGGAGCTCCTCTGTCATACCTGACAGTGGTGTCAAAGCTTGGAAAGGGACAGGACCAACTCAGGGCTTCCACAGCTTCCAGGACTTGAGACGAAAGGGGTCTGAACTCAAGTGTGCAAATTCTAGAGACCATTGCTTTCCACCCTGCGGGGAAGCTTCACCAAGTTCTCACAGCTCCTTTGATCCCGTCCAAATGGCAGGATCAAAGAAGCAAACTTGATAGAAGATGAAGGTGGAATACGGTAGCCTGACTTTTATTTACTTCTCCGAACCTAAGTGTCAGGGCTAGGGCACTGGCTAAACATCTGGCTTGGACATGGATCGTAGCTTCGTCAGATTCCAGCTGTGGAATTTTCATGCTGCTCACCCCGGGGCAGGCTGCTATTCTAACTCCCAGGAGACTCAGTATCCTTAGCAGAGGGATGGTGACCCTGCCATGTGTGGATGAAGCTCAGAGCAGGCAGACACAGAGAAGGCCCACGGTGATGGTGCCAGGTGGCCCTATTGCTATAGCCAGCTCCTCCTTGTCACAGTTCAGATGCTATCAAGGGAGGCAAATGAACCAGGACAGGTGAAGATGCTCTTTCCCCAACAACAAAGCTTTTTCTGAAAAGCCAGTTTGGAAGAAAACTGATATGGGGGCGCACCATGCGAACTGTCCAAGAAGCTTGTCATGAAACCTAATGCCCCAGTTGAACCTTCTGGGACCCCAATCTACCTTCTGGGACCCCAATCTCTTGTCAGTCACAACTAGAAATGTCCACCTTTCTCCTCGAAGCCACCATGCAAGTTTGAGGGCATTTGTGCTCTCCTTTTTGTCTTTGGAGTCCAGCAATAGAAGTGTGCATATGAAAATCCTCCCACAAGTCATAAAAATCACCCATTCTTAATAGCTCACGAAGAAAAACAGTATCCCACACACGTGAGAAAAGAAAACAGACTTCTTCTGGCAGCAGCACTGAGAACACACCATTTCCAGAATTCTCGCAAGACACAATGCTGTTGGATCACGAGGAGGGGGAGAAACAAGCACAGATGTTTCTTAAGACTTTGTATCCCCTCCTCTTTGTTTACTCGCTTGCTCTTCCCACCCAGCCACATTGCCCATTCTCATCCGCAGAAGCCGCCCGTTCTCCAGGATGCTCAGGCGGACGGAGCTCTCTGAGCAGATGTTTTGTATTATCTTGATGTGTGCCTCGAGAAAGTGTCTGTTCGCTCTGCCAAAGAAAACAATTGCGTGGAGCAGGACTTTGTTCCTCTGCCTAAAAAGAAAAAAAACGTCCCCAAACAAGCTGACAGCTGCAAATGGTTAGAAAGAAACCGGCCACCCCTCGACTCTTCATGTCCCTTTCTCTCCCCTTCCCCAGCCTCTTTGTGTTGCCCTCTGGTCTCTCACAGTGGTTGGAGCCAAAGAAAGGGGAAGATTAACATGTGATTATATGTTTGAAACAGATTATTAATTCGTTCAGACATGCTATTTGCCAGGCATAGAAAGTACTGTTTCAGTCGCACAAAGGAGCAACTGTAAACACAGTACGCATCTTCCGCATCTCCAGCACCACTACCCAGCCACCGCAGGGTGCCCCTCACCCTCACATGTCTCCTGGACAGTTGCCTCTGTTCTCGGCTGTCACAGTACGGACACAGACTGGGGAAGATCCCAGAAAACTGAAGCACAATATTCCTTATGGATGGACACTAGAAGTGATCAAGAAGAAATAAAGGAAAGAGGGAGGCAGCCAGGCAGGCTATCCCTCGGTAGCTTGGGAAAGGAATGGTGGCCTAGGAATGTGATCTCAGCACGCAAAAGGATCAAGACCTTCTCTTGGATGTGATATTTGAGTACCCTCACAAATAAAAGATCCTTTATTCACTAGGAGAGTCTTCCATTTTTGTGCATCATCAATGCCACATCTTGTCTGGGCGGTTTCCATTTCTAAACCCCTCGCCCCTCCCCCAGCTCATGCCACCAGCATTGCTACCTGCAGCACCTCCTGCAAGGTGCATGCAGCTCCCCTATCAGGCCCCCTTATTTTATTAACACAGCTCTCTCTCCGCCCGGCAGGTGGGAAACCTTCCTAAGGGGCTAATGGGACCAAGACCTCTGTCCATACAGAACTCTAAGGCCACTAGCTTCCTGCCTCCAGGGTGAAACCAAAGCTATTAAACGTGATTTTACAAACATGCACCTCTCTATCTGCAGAGAGTCATCTCTGGATCTTATAGTCTGCAGCTCTACTGCAACCATTAGGAGCCGAGATTCTTCCGCTTGCATCCGACTCCAGGCTTAGCTGGATTTCTTGCCACCTATCAGAATTTTGGGGCTTTATGTTTTCTTTTGAAGACAATTAGTTTTATATATACATGTCTGCCTGCATGTCAGTATGTACAGCACATGCATGCCTGTTATCCACGGGGGTTAACAGAGGGCAGTGGATCCTCTGGGAATGGAGATGACAGAAGGTGGCCAGTTGCCGTTGGAAAAGCCAGGAACCGAACCTGAGTCCTCTTGCAAGAACATCAAATGCCCTTAACCACTGAGCCATCTCTTCACCAACAGCCCCCTCCAAAAATAGGTTTTTAAAAATTGAATGATGTGTATTCACGGTGGAGAGTGCACTAGAGAGCAGTGTCTGAGGAGTGCCATTGAGCTGGAGTTATAGGAAGCCGCGAGCCACCTCACGTAGGTGCTGAGACTCACAACCGTTCTGTGTATGAACAGCACAGGCTCTTCACCTGTGAGCCAGTTCTGCAGTGCCCTGCGGACTTTTGTCTGGCTAACTCCCATTTGCTATACAAACTTCAACTAAAGTATTATTCCCTCCAGAATGTTCTCCCGGCTCACCCCACCCTCAGTCTAGTTGCCTCGCACCCTGTATTTCTCCCATGTTGGTACTTAACATAGTATCTTACATTGTCCCCACCCCGCACCTTTGATTGCTCTTTTCCCTAGAAGACTACAGCGTTTGTAGCATCAGAGAATGTATCTGTTCACAGTTACATCCCTGTCAGCTACGGTAGCCAGCATAGGATGGTTCTCAGGAAGCATTCATTGAGGAAATACAAGTTACAATCCTCCTCACTTGGGGGTGAGTCTTCACTGCCCCCGAATGATAATATTAGCAGAGGGTGGTGACAATAAGATCAGGAGAGAGGCAATTTCATAAATGGTCTTAGCCCCTCCCTAACCACCCTGGTGTAGCCGGGCATGGCGGTGTGCATGTCTTTAATGCCAGGCAGAGGCAGGCACATCTCTGAGTTCGAGGCCAGCCTGGTTTACCAAGTGAGTTCCAGGACAACTAGGGCTACATAGAAAAACCCCCGTCTCAAAAAAACAAAACAAAACAAAAAAAAAAACGAAAGAAAGAAATCCTTATGTGACGTCATAGCAGACCGCTCTGTGAACTAGGCTCTCATCAGGTCGGCACGCGCGGTGCCAGGTTGGACTTCCGAGAGCCTCTAGAACTGTGAAAATGAAGACGTTTCCTAGCCCCAGTTTCAGGTACCTTTGCTACTGCAGCCTGAGTGGTGAATGAGTAAAACAAGCGAACGAGAGGGCACATAAGCGGGAGTGATATACAGGTAATGAACGCTTAGTTCTGCAACTCCCAGCTTCGGCCCTCACATCACAGCCTGAGAATTACCACTAATGAAAAAGCCCCTGGAAACTGCCACAGACGTACGTTGACCTTGTCGCGTCCGAGGCAGTTGGCTGCAGTGAAAACTAATCCACATTTCTCGCTCAGTAGCTTGGAGAAGTGGTATCTCCCACTCAGCCTTTCCCTGGTAGTGAGGAGAGGCATTTCCTTCTGCAAACCCTGCTTCACAGTTATATTCAAGTGCCTGTTTGTATCTGGACAGAAAAACCTCAACATGCAGATCTCAGAGCTTCTAACGTTTGCAATAATACAGGATTGATTGACAAATAATCCCGGGATACATAGTGGTGGACGGGAAGCTGGGGGGGGGGGAGTAACTAATTTTTGTAATTTATTTTGCAGTGTTAAGGACTAGACCCAGGGTCTTGGATGTGCTGAGAGAGTTTTATAAAACTGAAATATAATTTTACCTTCTAGGAAAGGGAGGAGGGTCCAGAAAGAACAGGGTATAGGCTCCAGTGCGAAGAGGGCTTTCCAGACCCAAAAACCAAGAAGTTAGTCTGAAGTTGGAACATAACTATTGGGAATCTCTCTAGATGGAACCTAAGAAGGTTCAAGTCAGATGCATGGTACACTGCACACATAGGCTGAGGGGGCTGTGACTGCGTGGTGCACAGACTACAGCGCACACACAGGCTGAGGGACGTTGTGTATGCAGGTGTCCCCCTCTCTTTTCCCCTTGTTCTCTCTTCTCCCCCTCTTTCTCTTTGCCCACCAGCCCCACCTGTCCCTCTCCTGCCTAGCTATTGGCCATTCATCTTTTTGCTAGATCAATCAGGTGCCTTAGGCAGGTAAAGCAACAACACATCTTTGCATCCTTAAACAAAGGCAGCTGCTAGTCAGACAGACATGGAACAGGACAGACAGAACGAAAGGTAAATAACCCCAAGGCACAATGCAGATGACGAGAACAGATTAATTTACGGTAAAAGAGGTAGTGGGACAAGCATAAGACAAGGCCGAGTGTTCGTAACTAATAACAAATCTCCGTGTCATGATTTGGGGGCTAGCAGTCCAAAAGAAAGCCTTCTATATACACGTCTGTTGCCAATATATTTTCTAATACAAGGAACAGGGGACTCCATGAAGAAACAGAATGGGATAGGAACTGTAAAATATGTCCTGGCACACTTTAAAGCACCAGAAAGAAGGGTGGTTCTCAGTAAGAACAGTGATGGATGGAGAGACCGTCAGGGGCTGAGGGCACCTGCCAACTTGAGTTTGATTTCTTAGAACTCATGATGATAAGAGAGAACCAACTCCTGGTGGTCTTCCTGTGACCCCCACACAATAATAATAATAATAAATAATTCAACAGCAACAATAAAAGTTTGGGTATGTAAAAGAGATACAGGAGCCAATGTACACCCTGACCAGCAAAATCAATGTAGAAGCACTGGATCATAACCCAAGGTATAAAATAAATATCCCTAAGGCCATACTGATGTAATACACAGCTGAATAATAAATCGGGAGTTTGCAAAGTATCTGTGTTGCAAGAGTGGAAACAATTTATGCAGATGCTATCTGGAGGCAGAGGAGCCTGAGTGTGCTCCTGGCAGGTGACTTGCTTCCTGCAGAGTGTGGTCTGGATGGCGGACGACTTCACAAAGAAGTCTGACAAACATAACCCTGGCCAAGCAGTCGCAGCCAACATGAACAGAAGTAAACATGGTTCATGGAATATTCCTCTGACATGATGTGATGAAAGCCAGTCTCTTGTGAAGTATTTGTTACCCAAACCCATCAGCCCGCCTTACTATGAAACAAACAAACAAACAAACAAACAACAAAAACAAACAAACAAACTCAAATTAAGGATCATGCTACAAAATACCGGACCGTTCCTCAAAGACAAGGAAGGTCCTGCTCCCCCTGCGTTTGTTCCTGAGCTTGTGTGTGTGTGTGTGTGTGTGCGCGCGCGCGTGCGCGTGCATATATACACACACGGGCACACCTGCATCATAGCTCGGAGGAGTACAAGGAGACATGATGACAAATGTAATTGGTGATTAGATAGGATTCAGAAGCAGAGAAGGGCAGCCAGCAAACTTTAAACAGAGTGAAGAAAGGGTAGGAGTAGTGAGGCTCGGGCCTTAGGTCTGCACGTGTGACAACCGTGTGATGGGTTCAGGGAGACATGACAATATGGACGACCTGGGACAAGGCGTATGGAATGCTCAGCCCTACCCTTTGCAACTTTTACATACTTCTAAAATGGTCCCATAGATATTCCCAAAACAGCCTGGAAGTCAAAATAAATGTTGATTCTAGTGGCTCTGCACTTATGCCCTTGCACATAAAATAAATGTACTGATAAAAACGTCTGATTGGAGTCAGGCGGTGGTGGCGCACACCTCTAGTCCCAGCACTTAGGAGGCAGAGGCAGGCAGATCCCTGTGAGTTCGAGGCCAGTCCAGTCTACAGAATGAGTTCCAGGACAGCCAGAGCTCCACAGAGAGACCTTGTCTTGAAAACCAAAATCAAACAAGTAAACAAAAATATTGGACTGGAGTTAGTTTGGCAAGCCCATTATTCAATAACTCCCCAGAATTTCAAGATCGTAACAGGATAATATTCAACTAAGGGCAGGCTCCTTCTGAATGTGTCCTACTGATGTGGGAGTGTCATATATCAATCTGTTGATTTCATTGGTTAAGCAATAAAGAAACTGCTTGGCCCTCATAGGTTAAAACATAGGTGGGAGGAGTAAACAGAACAGAATGCTGGGAGAAAGAAGCTGAGTCAGGAGTCACCATGATTCTCCTACCGGACACAGACGCAGGTTAAGATCTTCCCTGGTAAGACACCTCGTGGTGTTACAGGGATATTAGAAATGGGTTAGATCAATATGTAAGAGCTAGCCAATAAGAGGCCAGGCAGTGTTTAAAAGAATACAGTTTCCGTGTAATTATTTCAGGGCATAAGCTAGCCATGTAGGCGGCCGGGGTGCTGGGGACACAGCCCTGCCTCTCGTATTACAACAGTCCTACAACAGCTTGTCTCTGACTCCATATCATTCTGAACAGAGAGATGATGTCACCGGCTCAGGTATACTGGTGCAGACCTGAAATTCCAACCAAGAGTTGGCTCACTCCAAAACATTCATTGCTCTAAACTTTAAAGTTTATTTTGTCCTCAAGAAAGTATCTGCTGGTAGTTTTTAAAAATTACGATAGAAATAAACTTGTTATGTCAATTTTAAGTTCCCCATGAAACACAACTTTTGAAGGAAGTCTGAGAGTTCAGGAAACCCGTCTTTTGGAATTGGATGGAACAGGACAAGAGGAGACATGAGAGGAGGTAGATGGCTGAAGAACTTGCTCCTTAGGAACAAATACTAAACACAGAGGTAAGACGTTGGAGGCGGCTGGCCAAGGTTAGCCATCAGGTATGATTATTTTGGACTACATAATGCTGAAATGTTGCTAACACTGAAGGCAGGATACGAAGGTCAAGAATGCTGGCTTCCTTCAGACCTGGAACAACTGTGGACTGGTGTAGCTGCATGGCCAGCTCCTCCAGGCCTGGTCCCGCGCATGGAAGATGCAGCATGCACCGGGCAGTCCTGCTCATCTCGTGTATTTGCTCTGCTGGCCTGACTTCTGTTTCTTGCACATGTTTTTGTTCTTAAGTATTTTTTAATGTTTAATTAAGTGCATGACTGTGTGCACATGTGAGTAAGTTTTAGCAGAGGCAAGGAGAGGGTGTAGGATCCTCTGGAGCTGGAGTTATAGGTGGCTGGCTGTAAGGCACCTGATGTGGGTGCTGGGATTGAACTTAGGTCCTCTGAAAGAGCATTACACCCTCCACTACTGAGCTAGCTACACACACACATACACACACACACACACACACACACACACACACACACACACATGAGAGAGAGAGAGACAGAGATACAGAGACAGAGAAAGAGAGAGGGCAAGAGAGGGAAAAAAGAGATGTATATCTATATGTACAGGGCCGCCCCACAGACTCTTAGAGACTAGTAAGGACCAAGAGAGTGGAGAACTCTTCAGGCATTTCTTTGTTGTTGTTTTGTTGTTGTTGTTGTTGTTATTGCCTTTGAATGGAGAGTCAGGTCAATCCCTATACTTTTGTGTGTTGTGTCCAAATTCTCAACCACTATGAGGTCTAGAGGCCTTACCCGGAGAGACATTTTAGTACACAGCCCTATGTCCTTGCTTCCTCTCTGGGGGCCAGTCTCAAGGTTCTGGGAGGGCTAAGCACAGACAACGAGATGAGATTTCTATATCTTAAGTACCAAAGCCAAAGGGGACTTTTTTGTGTCAAATGCCCCATTATACTAAGGCTCCGAAGAAGCTGACTGGGGAAACTTCTGGAATAGCACAATCCTTCTGGTTTTGGTCTATCCTCCTCTATTTCCCCCTTCTTCCCCTCTTTCCCCCATCCTATCTCTCCTCTCTCCTGCTCAGTTGAGAAAGGCCAGAAAAGATAAACTAGTTACAAAAGACTTCTTCCTGTTTTCACTCACACAGTTAAATTTAACTATGTGTAAGACATAGCTAGAATCGCCTGTTGAGAGATAGAAGTTGCTACCTATGGTGGTTTGAATAGGTACAGTCCCCATAGACATATGTGTTTGAATAGTTGGCCCATAGGGAGTGGCACTATTAGGAGGTGTGGCCTTGTTGGAGGAAGCGCATCACTGTGGGGCTGAGCCCAGTGTGGGATACAGTTCACTTTCTTTTGCCTGCAGATGAAGACATACAACTCTTAGCTCCCTCTTCAGCACCACATCTGCTGGCCGAGGCTGCCATGCTTTCTGCCATGAAAATAATGGACTATAACCTCTGAAAGCGTAAACCATTCCCAATGAAATGTTTTCCTTCATAAGAGTTGTTGTGGTCATGGTGTCTTCACAGCAATAGAAACCTTAGCTGAGACACTACCTCTTCTAGGCTCATAGTCTGGTGGGCTATGAACTCAGTTAACGTCTCACTTTCTGATTCTTCAGCTGACAGACTAGAGTTGCGATGGGGATCAGTGTGTCTCAAACCACCTCCTACAGCACAAAGAGGCTGCTGATCTGGTAGGAGGCATGAGGGATCCTTTCTTCATCCTTCCCTCTACCAACAGCCAATGTTCAAGTTGAGAAAGTTAAACTTGCAACCTCCTGGCCAAGGTAATGTCTAAGATACAAATAGAACTATCGTTTTATGGCCCTGAAACTTAAGTGGATGGCTGTGGCCTCCCAGCACTGCTACCCAGCCCACAACCACCCAGGGACTGCTAAACATTCCCCTAGTGGTAGAGTCTTCCTGGGGCTAGAGTCCTCGGGCTAACCTCTTGCTCTGCCAATACACTGAGAAGCTGCTTCTACTTCCTGTTCACTCTGAAATCCAACAAGGACTCCCAGAGAAGCTGAAATTCTACTCCCCGCCTTTCTGAGACATGGATGCAGAGGTCTGGGTGGTATCTGTCACATCAATGTTTGGTTTATAATAATATTAAATAGCTTTGCTTGTCAAGTATTGGCCCTGACCGTCCAGGACACTGAAAGATGATATTCAACTGTGAGGGCAGGTTTGAGGAGTGTTCCACAGCCTGAATGAAGCCTTGGAGTCAGAAGCACTGGGTTCTTAGGCCTGAGGGAGATAGCTCAGTTAGCAAATGCTTGCTATGCAAGCATGAAGCCTTAAGTTCCATCCCCAGGAAGCATGTAAAAAACAAACAAACGGGAACAGAGAAACAGCTGTGTGTGTCTGTCACACCAGGGCTAAGGAGCTGGAGACAAGACAGAAAGTCGAGCCAGATTTGCAAGCTCCGGGTTGTCAGAGACCCTTTCTCAAACACAAAACAAACAAACAGCATGGAATGTGATTGAGGAAGACACCAGGCTAGACCTTTGTCCCCCACACATGTATTCTGTGCCGCCCAGCACACATTTGTACATACACACACATGCACAAGAACACATGTATACACACATGCACACACACGCATGCATGCGCCAGCTTATAATTCTGTTTTGCTCATTCAACCTTGAGAGCCTTGAGCACATCCTCTCAGCTTTCTGAGTCCAGCTTCTTTGTCACTCGCTGTTCAGATGGGTGCAGAAGTGACATGGTGCGTGTGGACAGCGCAGCAGAGACCCTGGCTCTGAGTGTTACCTTACCTTGTTATTGTTGTAGGGGACTAGGTCAGTTCCTGGATTGTTCCTGTATGGCTTTACGATATGATGAGTAAGAAAAGAAGTAGGGGGAAAAAAAGACAAAGAAAAAGAGAGAAAAAAGTCAAGGCGCACAGTCACTCACAGCAGTGGAATGCTTGCTCCCTTGCTTCAGACTTCAGGCCAATTCTCTGTCTACGCTTCCCTGACTAAAGCCCCAGGCACAACCTAATACAGGGTGCGCTCCAGTCGGTGATTCCCAGGGCCCTGATTCACTGTTTCTCCCAGAAGCTAAAAGGGATATAGGGCTTTCAGGAAATCTGAGCCAAGGCCCCCCTCCCCTGCCCTCCACTCCCATAGCTTGCGGCAGACAAGGAACACCTAACAAATCAACGCACATCACAAGTTCCTCTGCGCTGACTCAGACCGACAGCTCCTTGGCTCCTACCTGAGCAAAGAAAAGTCAAGACAGATTTCCTTGGACCTTGTGTTCCCAAGTCATGATTAAACCCGAAAAAATCGTGAGTCAGTAGTGAGAGGCAGCTCTCCAGCCTGTCAGATGGAGCACTCAGGCCCAGGGCTGGGCACCCCGAACGACAGTGGCAGTCACACAGAAGGTAAGCCGGGATGGAACTGTGCCTTTGAAACTGCATCCTGCAAGTTTTACAATAGTGTTTCAGGGGTCTTCCTGAGGTGCTGAAAAATATGGGGTCCTCTACCTGCCCACCTGCCCCCTCAAGCTACCTCTCCCTGACTTAGGCAGCCCTGGTCTATCTGTTCTCTGTGTTTTCTTATGTGGGTAGCTGCCAGGACTCTTAATTTATTGATGTCTGTAAAGCCCTTGAGAATTTTTTTTTTTAAAGATTTATTTATTTATTATGTATACAACATTCTGCCTCCATGTTTGCCCGCACGCCAGAGGAGGGCACCAGATCTCAGTACAAGATGGTTGTGAGCCACCATGTGGTTGCTGGGAATTGAACTCAGGACCTCTGGAAGAGCAGTCAGTGCTCTTAACCTCTGAGCCATCTCTCCAGCCCCCCCTTGAGAATTTTTGAAGGCATTTTCTGCAGGACGGGTCCAGGAACAGGGATCTTATTAAGCATGCAAAGGCAGATGCCAATATTGATTGTCCTAATGGGCTCTGGCACAGGAAACACACTTAGAGTTAATTGCCGTCTGAACCCTTTTGAGCGAGCACAAAAGCTGGCCAGGCCTGGCATTTCCTCAAGCACCTACTTGCAGCTGCTGGGATAAAAGCCTAGCACCCTAGGGGGTGGATGCTGCCCATCAAACATCTTAGAGAAGGGTGCCTTGTGGCCTACACACGGCAAAGGAAGAAGGTTTTCAGGCATGTCTGCGGAGGTTTGCACACCGTGAGCTGTGGACCCCCGGGTGTCTTCACAAAGGAGCAAGAAGCACACAGGCCGTCCACCTGTTGCCCTTCTTCAAGCATGCACACGTTCACAGCATGGCGGTACCCAAGCCTGAGCCCAAGGGTGTAGTGCTTGCCTATGCCACCTCTCCTGTGACACCACAAACACCTTTGAATTTATATATCTATGACCGCAAAGCAGCCACGCTCATTGCTCTTCATGAGCGAAGTTCGGAAAGGAACGCATCTGGACAAAAGGAGAGGCATGCACTCGATCTCAGCCATTTTTAAAGCCGCTGTGCTGTGGTGGCTACAGCACAGTAAGGCATTTCTGCTCGTTTTCAGAAGTGAAGTTGCAATGAGTACCTGATTCATTTAGCCATGTTTAGTAACCACGGTTTTTTTTTTTTTTGTTTGTTTGTTTGTTTTTGTTTTTCGTTTTTCAAGACAGGGTTTCTCTCTGCAGCCTTGGCTGTCCTGGAACTCACTCTGTAGACCAGACTGCCTTGAATTCACAGAGATCCACCTGCTTCTGCCTCCCGAGTGCTGGGGGGTTAAAGGTGTGTGCCACCACCGCCCAGCAATCTTGCCATTCTTACAGACACATCGGAGAAGAATAATTCCATGGGGCAGAAGAAATTTCCGGTAGCAACAGTTACCCATTTGGGCACCAGGTCTGGAAGTGACGCTTGTCAAACTGGAGCCAAAGCAGGCTGAAGGATCTGCTTCACCAATGCTGCCTTCTCGAGAAGAGCATGAAGAATTGCTTCCTTTCAGTTGCTAGAATGTATAAATACCAGAAATTTCTATCCTTAGAGAGAGTCACCACATGGAAGCTCTTTTCAAAGGAATTTAAAAATCTATGAGCGTAGCACACAAGGGTCACAGGCTGGTTGTCATCACATTCATAATGGCCCTGAAGTCTCAGTCAGCCTGGGGTCCACCGATATTTTATTAGCTACAGGAATTACATTTTGAAGAAAGACATCAGCTTATCTTTTCCGGGGAGTAAGGCAGCAGACAAAGTATCAGCTCACAACTGGTACATCTCTCATCCGAGCGCACACTGTACTCTCGCTCTTGGGGATACTGGGGTACGGGGAGCGGAAGGCTCCTCCCTGCCCAGCCTTGTACAGTCAACACACCTGCAGTTTCATAGCTGCCCGTGGCTGCCACTCCAAGACAGATGCTTGGGTTGGCTTCCCCACAATCTGCAAATAGCAGCGAAATGAGCCACAGTTGCTTTTGGGTAGCAAAAATACAATTACAAGCCTGGAAAAATGAATCATGTCATTTAATGGAAATCTCTAGACTAAATGGGCTTGCTAACAAAAACTGAACTTGGATGCCGCCATTGGACAGAGCGAAAGGAAAGGGATGCGTGAAAAGATGAACAACCTGTCATTTAAAGTATTTATTGCCAATGTATACCACGATTAGCAAAATTCTACAGGAATTCCTTTCTTCTTCTTTTTCCTCTTCTTCCACCTCTCTGTCCCTCCCCCATCCCCCCTCTCTGCTATTTGGTTTTTACATAGTTAAGGTGCTTTCAAATTCACTATGTAGCTGAAGCTGACCCAGAACTCCTGATCTTCCTACGCTCATCTCCCAAGTGCTAGGATTATATATCTATCTGTGCCACCAACCCCAGCTTTTTATGTGAAATTTCCACTGAAAGAATTTTTTGTTGAAAGAATATTATAAATTCTTAAATATGTTTAAGGATGAAAAATGATGAGCCTTAACAGGCAAAATGTTTTACACACACTGTTGTAGCCCCCATCCCACAGTGTCTCACGCCAGATGTCTACCTTCCCTTTGGAAACAGCAGAGGGAAGAGCCTGGACCAGAAACAGCTCTGCCACGTAAGGACCTGTGTGATCTTGGGTAGCTCACTGTACCTCAGCAGCTTCATCTTTAAAATGTGATGACAACAGTTCCAAAGTCTTAGTGAGGACTAATGTGTGAATATTTTTGAGACACTCACATAGTCTCATGTGCATTGGGGGGCATGTTTAGAACCAGCCATAGCTCCCCAGGGGCTATAGCATCTCCTCCCCCTAATTATACACAGACTTTAAAGACATCCCCTGGGAAGCAAAGCATTTGCCCTGAGTAGCACAGACTCCAGAAGCCCCTTCAGCATGTCACTGCTTTTGAAGTAACCCTTGCCCCAAGATTTTTCTTCCTCATTTAATGCACTGTCTTCCAGCCTCTCAGAGTGGACTTTGCAGGTGAATTTAACGCCATTTAAAATGTTAATACAGGTCAGCAATTAACAAAACCCTATAATGTCCTGGTGATGGCATCTCTGGATTTAAATGCTCCTATCAGTGTTGCCTATGAGGGATTTGAGGACATCCTGGAGGAGGAAGAGACTAACAGGAGAATCTGACGAATGTCATGCTAGCAAGAGTTGAAGCGGCTCATGAGTGTGTGTGAATATGACATGCATTCATGGTGGACCTGGGCAAAAGGAGACATGCAGATAAATGCCATTCCACGAACGGTCCCCGGTATGGCCCTCCAAGGAATCTCATGAAATAATTTTCTAGTTTATGTTTTAAGTGTTTTGTTTACAAGCACTGTTTTATATTGTCACGTACTAGCCATTACAACGACCCTATGAACACTATCCCCTCTTTCCATAAAAGGAAACCAAGTTTTGGGCAGCCATTTGCTCCACACTACCTAGCCTTTCAGTGTACAGGCAGAAGTGGAAAGAAAGTCTCTGGGAATCCACAGTCCACATTGTATACTTCTATGCTAAGACACTCTGCACACAGAAAAACATAAAACACAGAGGAAAGACCTTAAGCTGTCAGAGTGGGTTGTGTTTGCCACTCTCCTTCTGCTTGAAATGCAGTTGGCCAGTCGAGGTTCATATCTGACTGCTAGAAGGGGAGAAAATAAAGGCTCTGTGAAATACTTGGTTCACTGATTCCTCCAGAAATGGTGCCTTTGCTTGGCAGGGGCAAGGGACTTTCTACACTGGAGCTTCTCTCAGAATGAGCTGGTCACTGTGTCCCCTGAAGGGATGCCCTCCTTCCTCAGCCGGTCTGCTGGACCAGACAGAGAGCAGTAGCCAAGAGTCCTGTCATCAGGCCTTCTTCCTGATAAGTCTGGCGAGTGGTTCTCCTGGAGGTGGTTTTGTTCGAGCTCACTTTATTAGTTACCACCAAGAGCTAATAAAACATGTCAGGAAGTCTCTGTGAGCTGTAAAAACATTTCCAAAGGTCACTGCCAACACTCTGGACTTCAATGACTTTTTAAAGGGAAAGAAAACAAAAGCAGAGAGCTAGGATTTCAAAACACAGAGTAGGGACCACAAATGGGCTATAGGGGCCGACAGATCCACTCCACAGCAGCCCTCGAATGAGTCAAATCCAGGAGTCATGAAGAAAAGATCCAAAAATCTCAGCGTGCCAGCAAGGACAGTGGGAAGGGAAAGCAAGACCATCCCAGTTTGATCACAAATAAAGATACAGTCTAGTCTCATCTCTTAGTATCCCTAGCGGGCTGTCTTCCAGACCTCTGCAGATCCCAAAGGCTGATGCTGTTCAAGTGGCTTATGAAACAGCATCGCATCTGCACACATCCCATGAACATCCTCCTGCGTACTTCAAGTCACTCATACGTTATATATAATGCAAAAGTTATGTAAATAGCTGTATTGTTTAAGGGGATGTTTGTGTTCAAACAAGAGTACTTATTATTGATCTGACCACATTCTCCTCCATGACTGGATGGATCTACTGATGCAGAAAGCTAATGTGTTTGTCTTGCTTACTTATATTTGGTTGGAAGGCATCTAATCAGTACCAGTTACATCTCCTTACACTTCCATTGCCTACAATAGACTCTTTTATGAGCAATAGAGTATGGGACACATAAGTGATTAATCTCAGATTCACCACAGTGTATCAGGCATTCTTCTTAATGTATGCTCTTTTATATTATAAAGGTAAATAAAGTTTAAAGCTTTTCATTTTATTTATGCATGTGGATGTTTTATCTGTGTCCATGCATGTGTACCATGTGAGCACACTGCCCAAGGACACCAGAAGAGGAGGTTATATCCAAGGGGGCAGTGGAAACCCACCCTGTTTGTGTTGGGAATTGAAGTTGGGTCCTCTGGAACAGGAGCCAGTGCTCTTCTCTGCTGATTACTGCAGCCCCACAATTTAATTTTTAAAAGTAGAAAAGCATAGAATGGAGAAAAAAATCTTCCTATAGTGCCCAGGATGTAGCATGTCATTTTAAAGATGGTGCCCATCTTTATGGTTCGATGCCCATTGTTTATTTCTTGTGTCAGAAGCCATACAGGTGGCTTCCACTGGGTGGGAGATACTGATAATCATTGAGCTTTCCATTGACTGTTGTCCAGAGAGCCCACAATAGAGGGCACAATATCATTTTTTTATTCTGTATTAGGATAAAATTTCATGCTTTGTTTTGAGGGGGATGGGAGGTCACCTGAGGATCCCAAAGTCTTACAGAAGCATCAGGACTTCTGAATCGGGAGGCGATGGCCAAGGGATGCAAAGCTTCAGTTAGATAGGAGAACTCAGTTCCACAGGTCTGCTGCACCGCATGATGGTCAGTAGTAATGGAGAACACACCTGAAATTCCTAACAGTTTCAGTAGTTTTCTCGCTACGAAAATGGTGATCATGAGGGTGACAGATAATGATAATTAGCTAAATGTAAGCATTTCACATATATGATGGTATATAATCAAATATATATAATTTTACTTGTTGATCAAATAATTAATTTAAAAAAGAGGTCCTGGTACTCGCTCCAGCAGCAATATACTAAAATTGGAATGATACAGAGAAGAATAGCATGGCCCCTTTGCAAGGATGACATGCAAATTTGTGAAGTGTTCCATATTTTTAAAGATGAACATGGTATGTACTCACTCATACGTGGATACTAGCTGTAAAGCAAAGGATAAGGAGCCTATAGTCCCTGACCCTAGAAAAGCTAAATAGCAAGGTAAACCCTAAGAAAAACATATACAGCTCCACCTAGAGAGGGGAAATACAAAAGATCTGACAAAACTGGGAGCATGGCGGTAGGGTAGAAGAGAGGGCAGAAGGGGAGGAGAAGGGGAGAAGGGGAGGGTTGAGGAGAACTTGAGGGAACAGGAAAGTTGAGTTGGAGGAAGGGCAGAGATGAGAGTAAGGAAAGAGATACCTTGATTGAGGGAGCCATTACAGGGTTACCTGGCACTAGAGAAATTCCCAGAATTCCACAAGGATGACCCCAGCTAAGACCCTAAGGAACAGAGAACAGGGTGTCCAAACAGGCCTTGCCCTGTAGTCAGATTGATGAATATTATAAAGGTCACTATAGAACCCTCATCCAGCAATTGATGAAAACAGATAGAGACCTGCAGTGGAGCACTGGACTGAGCTCCCAAAGTCCAGTTGAAGAGTGGGAGGAGTGAGAATATGAGCAAAGAGGTCAAGACAATGATGGGTTCACCCACTGAAACAGTTTACCTGAGCTAATGGCAGCCCACCAACTCCAGCCGGACAGGGAAGGAACCAGCATAGGGCCAAACCAGACTCTCTGAATGTGGATGACAGTTGTATGGCTGGGGCAGACTGTGGGGCCACTGGCAGTGGCACCAGGATTTATCCCTGCTGCTTATACTGGCTTTTTTGAAACCCACTCTCTTTGGAAGGATACCTTGCTCAGCCTAGATATAGTAGGGAGGGTCTTGGACCTTCCCTGAAGCAATGTGCCTTACCCTCTCTGGGGAGTGGACGGGGCATGAGGGGAAGGAAGGGGAGAGAGTGGGGACTGGGATTGGTGTGTAAAATGAAAAAAGATTTTTTTAAAAAAAGGAAAGAAAAGAAAAGAAAAGAGATCACTGTCCCAGACAGAGAGAGGCAGGTTCTATGGGTCCTGAGGCACACTGCACGTGGCCATCTTCTGAAATTTATTTCAGACCTCAGCAGGGAATGAAAGTGACTCAGCAAATGCTGGGATTCAGTCAATGACTGGAGATGCCACGGGGCAGAGCTGCTCCTTCCATTCTGCACTGCTCTCTTCTCTTCCTCCTCCCTGTCTGTGATTAAGATAATAGAGGAATCAGAGAGCCCAGGCTGAAGCTGGGGTGGGCTCGGTGGTGGAGCCTGCGCTCAGCAAGCTGCCCATGGTCCAGCCCTGGGTTTGATCCCCAGTAACAAAATCCGCTAGTCAGCTCCACCAGCTTCCTCCCTCTAGGTCCCCTCTGGCTGCATCTTGACATTGAGGATAGCACAGGGCCTGTCAGGGTCACTTGGAGGACGAAATGAGTGGGCACATGGAGAAGGCAGGTGTTTGCTGTATACTCTCAACATACTAGAGACCTTATCAACTCAGCTTGCTTTTCAGGCTCAATGAATGGTTTGCAAGGGCCCTTTAGGTGATCTTTTTCATCACTGATTGTCTCCATGTGGGGCTGGTGTGAGAGGCTGTCCCGCGTTGCGGGGTGTTTTATCATCTCTGTCTGGGCACGCTCCCAAAGGTGACAGGAAAAGTGTCCTTAGACAAGCTGCTCATTGCCAAGCCACTCTTGACTGGGACTCTGGCTTTAGACCACTCTCTGATTGCTCATTAACGGCTCCACTTTCTCCAACAGGTCGCTCAGAGATAAATGTTATGGTGCACTGCAGCCTGTGTGCTAGCTGAGTGGAAATTACACAGCCCCCCCCCCCCCCCCCCCCCGAGGTGCCCTGCTGCCGTCCTTGCTTCCTTGCTGAGAAACAGAAGCCAGTGTCACCTGGTGAGGCAGAGATAGATGTGTCTCAAATGTCCCCCCATCTACCACCTGGGCAGTAGCACACCCCCTCATCTGCGCCTTCTTCCTCGGCAGATAGATGATTTGACTCAGAGGGTTTCCCTGCCCAGAAAAGAGAAGCCACCGGGAGCATGGTTCTGAGCCTCAGACATCCTCATAAAACAAGACAGTAATTCTGACCTTATGGTTATTGTTCATAACTGGAGGATATGGCGAACATAAATATTCAGCGCAGTCTGGTATAGTACAGGTGTGCACAGTCAGTGTGTGGTCCTTCATCCTCCAGTCATAAGGAATCTCAGGGGGAGGGGCGTGACCTAATTAGAAAGTAAGGATGAGGATGAAAAGAGCTGAGGGCGAGCCTGGCAGTGCATAGAGAAGAAGGTAGATCGCCACTGAGTTTGAGGCTAGCCTGCCCTATCTATCAAGTTCCAGGCTAGCCATGGCTACAAAGTGAGGATCCTGTCTTTAAAAACAGAACAAAACAAACAAAAAACTGAGGGGAGGCTGCTTATACACTCCTCACCCCCCACTCTCCATCCCCCTACTCCCCCACCCCTGCCACAATTGAAGAATGGCTGGTCGGAGGAAGACGAGAGCATCTTGGAGGATCTTGATACTGACTGTGTAACATCCCAAATAAAGAACAAACAACCATCAATCACTGCGGTGTGTTTTTGAGGTGGTGTGTGGGTGATCTGAACTAAGATATTTGAGAGATCACTGGCGAGCTATTCAAAGCGTGCCTAAAATGTCTTCCACTTTCACCCCCAGGGCCTCTATCCTTAGCTCTTGGCAAATGGAACGGTATGATGCTGCGGAGAGTCAGCTGGTTTGCTTTTGCAAAATGGCAATCTCCTAGAGTTCCATCTAAATTTAGGGGAGGAAATGGACTCTTTAAAATATTTAAAATTCCTCAGTCGAGGTCAAATGATTTAGCCTTAACTGTGGGAGAAAAACTGTAAGGCAAGCTGCGCCTGAAAGCCCACAGGAGATGGGTTATTATAATCGGGGAGAATTCCATTCTCCCTCGTCTTTCCTTCATACACCCGAGATGCAAATTTATAGAGCTCCCAAAAGACCCCACAGTCAAAGAGGCAGGTGCTTTATCTCGATTCCCAGCAGGACTCTGAATTAATCATGGGAGGAAGGTACACCTCATGGGCTAATGAGCTATTGAATGAGACAGCATGGATATGCCACACTGAGCAAGACAAGGGGGCGGGCTGTGCAGCACTAAGTGGCAAGTGGAAATGCAGGCCAGGTCATTAGGATTGGGTGCCAGTGGGTACCCCCAGTTCATCCCTACCTGGCTTTCATGTTAGGGAAAAGAAAGAACTGGGGAGACTAGTTAGCTTCCCAGGAACTCAGCTGGGAGGCTAGTCACTGAAGGACTGATCTAGAGTATTTTATTTGACAACTGTCTCTTCACTGATGGGCCCTGGAGAACCTTCTGGGAATCCAAAGCCTGGAAACTATCTTGTATTTTTTTTTAAAACCCATCCATCAGTCAGAAGGACAGGACAAACACTCCCAAATTTGTAGATTCAATCTTATCTCTTCCCCAAGTCTCAAGCTTCCCTTATTGACTGCCAACAGATCTTTCTCCAAAGCATAAGCATATCCAGTTTATCATGTCCCCAAATGAAATCACATCTCTTGACTTAGTCACTCCCAGGTGTCAGGGTGACTCGTGCGTGGACAGGTGTGAGACTGCTCGTGTCGTGTCTTCAGGCGGTTTGCAGCATGAGCCTAACCTGAAGACGATTGTTACTGTGGACCGGAGGCATGGCCAGAGTCTGCGTGCAGGGACAGTTCTTCTAATGCTACAGGAGGCGTGTCACTGTTCTACACAGGCACTTACTTCTCTCATCCGCTTTCTTTTGCTTAAGGTTGCAATTTTGCCTTACCTGCTTAGGAACTTGTGTTTTAACTTATATGTGACAAGCAACTAATCTACTCACGCTGGATCAGTCCTGTGGCCTACTGTGAACAAGGCATGATGCCTTAGGACAATGGTTCAAAATGCATGAGTCACAACTCCTTGGGGGTCACATATCAGATATCCTGAATATCAGATATTTACATTACAATTCATAACAGTAGCAAAATTACAGATATGAAGTTGTGATGCAATAATTTTACACCTGGGGGTCACCACAGCATGAGGAACAGTATTAAAGGGTTGTAGCTTTGGGAAGGTTGATCACTGCCAATGATGAGACAGTGGTGGAGCTGGGGCCAAGCAGCTGAAGGGTGGGGACTGAATGCTCTTTTCTTCCCAAGGGCCATGTGACCTCACTTCTGAGCCCTATCCCAGTCCCTGGAGGTCCGTTTTCCTCTTTCTCATTCCTTGAGACTAATCCCTTCCCATAGGACTTGAAGCTAATCTAAGCCTGGACTTAAATCACTTCCTAGGCCTAAGAGAGGACTCCACTCTTCTTCTGGGTGGCACATAAGCCACATGGCACAAGCCAACCTACTGGTTGACCTGCCTCAAGCCAGGTTGGGTGGGCTCTTAGGGACACATGCCCTATCACCTGGGACTCTGAATAGACAAGCAGGTGATCTGGGAAGGATCACTGTCTGCAAACAGTCTAAATATCTTTAGAAGCGTATGTCCCCTTCACCCTACTGGGGAAACCTGCCATATACACTTTTTCCTCACCCCTCACCCCTGGCAGTTCTCCCAGCCTTCTACTCTACTAGCATCCAAGAATCACGCATAGCATACCCGGATGCCAATTAAATCCTCTTTATACAGTAATGAGAAATTAAAACCATTAGAAGGACTTCAAAGCAAGGGACGCAAGGGCAAACATATGGGTAGACCACATGGTGAACACAGAGCTCTGTCTATCTGATACCAGACTCTGAAATACGAGCAACACAATACTTCTGGGAGGCAGGCTTCATTTCAACAATGACATCCCAGCACAGGTGGGAAGTGTGCTCTTCCAGCTTCCTCTGCTCCCTTCCAACAGCCTGGTCCCTAATGTGCAGGCACTGCTCTGGCTTCTGCCACCTTGTTCTCATGGCCTGAGAAAGGGCATCCAAATTCTGTGCCCATTTTCTCATCTATAGAATGGAAATGATAAAACCCTGCAGGATTCTTGGGGATATTATCAGTGAATTTATAAAGCATATATCCCTAGGTCTAGCATGTGTGTTGTCAGTAAACATGAACTACTAGATTGATTCATGTGAGATTGATATTTTGGTAGATCAAACTAATATTATATATCTTTTTCCTAGCAGAGGAATTAACATTTTTATTACTGCTATATATTTATGTATTTCCCCCACTAAAGAGTGAGCTCTTTGACAGCAGGGATTCTGCTTGTCTTACTTCCCACACAGCATCTGGCACAGATGTGGCAGATAGTAGATATTGCATTATATTTATTGAATGAATATTATGCTAACAAGCTGATGATGATAACAGAGGTTGTCTTAGGTAGGTTTCTATTGCTATGAAGAGGCACAATGACCACAGCTACTCTTATAAACAAAAAAACATTTAATTGGGTGGCTTACAGTTCAGAGGTTCAGTCCATTATCATCGTGGTGGGACATGGCAGCAATGCAGGTAGACATGGTGCTGGAGAAGGAACTGGGAGTTCTACATCTTTGATGCGCAGGCAACAGGAAGTGAACTGGGTGTCACACTGAGCAAAGCTTGAGCAAAAGAGACCTCAAAGCCCGCCCCACAGTGACACACTTCCTCCAACAAGGCCACGCCTCCTGCAACAAACTCATACCTTTATAATAGTGCTACTCCCTTTTAGGGACATTTTCTTTTAAACCACCATAGAGGTATGTCTGGGGATAACTGCTGAAAATATTGTCCTTTATCTCATTGCCTGGTACACATTATCAAATAATTAACATATTAAGGGAACAGATAAGCAATTGACTGAATACATTTTCAAGCAATATAGGAAGTCCAAAGAAACCATGAAGTCAATGAAAATCGCTCTGGCCCTGGTTTTGGGTTATTGTCATCAGCTTCATTTTCACCATCCTAGAAGGCTGTTGGGTGTTAGAGCTCCTTTAGTCCCACGGGTCTTCCAGGTAAACCAAAGACATGGTGACAAGCCAGAACCAGAAAGGGCTGTGGTGTGGAGATTCAAGCACCTGTTCACTACGGTCTACCCAGGAACAGCTGACAGCTGGCAACCGTGCAAGAGCCTTTGCGGGGGAAGACTCTTCTAAGCTACCGTGTGTGGTTCATGACACTCACCATGCTTTGTCCTATGGACCTGTGAGGCTGACTCCCTGAGTCTCTCACCAGGCATTCAAGAAGGGAGAATGGTCCTAAGAATAAAAGTAAATAAAAGATCCTGTCTATTGCTACCAGGGAACTAAGAGAGGCTTGTGAGCAAGGATTAAATAAGAAGACAGAAACGTAAAGACAGAATTAAGGTGAAAAGGGAAGAATTAGTCCTTCTATAGGAAACATTGACATTTCAACTCAGATTCAAGGACAGGGGTGTCTAGTTTTGACAACACATGAGGAAGAGAACACCATGGAAAGGTAAAACAATCATTTAAAAGAGAAGCATTTACTTTAAGCTACTTAGACTTGAGGGATGATAAATTTATACACACAAGGATAAGGGGGAAAGGAAAGAATTACTGAGGCCCACAAACGCCCACTGAAGTTACCTCCACCGCTGCTCAATGTGTGCCAGCCCCTACAGTATCGGACAGGTCAGGGAAAGACACGGTTAACCTGTACTCTGTCATCTGAGGTTAGACTTCAAAACAGAAGGTAGGATAACCAGACAGACGGAGGTTTTTGTGATTTCTCCTAGCACTGGAGCGGGTCTTTTCAACTCAAGCCACTATTTACAGAAGCCTTCCCGCAGGACTGTAATTAAGGGGTTTGCTCAGCTACAAAGGCTCCGAGCAAACCATCAAAGGAAGAGGAAACAGGTTACTCAAGTGTGCCCTTTCACACTTGCTGGTCAGTGGAAGTCTAGTGGCCTGCAGCAGCTTGAACGGCCAAAGCAAAACCCCCTAGGCACACAGAGCCTGACACTGAAGTTCCCATCTTCCTAGTTCACTTGGAGAAGTGAGGGTCTGGAGAGGTAACATGTCTTGAGCTCCCACTGTGTCAGTTCACCCACCCACACAGACTTCCACATGCTCCAGGGAACGCGGTAGGTCTCAACTCTCTTTAGAGCAAGAACCAGGAGTCCATAGGACCTCAAAAAAGACACCATCTTGGCACTGGGAAGTTGGCAGAGGCTTCAGGGAGCAACTCTGGCAAGACAATGGGATCCTTAGGATGTTTTTCTTAATGGGGGGGCTGAAGAGATGGCTCGGTCAGTGGTTAAGAGCACTGACTGCTCTTTCAGAGGTCCTGAGTTCAATTCCCAGCAACCACATGGTGGCTCGCAATCACCTGTAATGAGATCTGGTGCCTTCTTCTGGGCTGCAGGGACACGTGTAGGCAGAACACTGTATACATATTAAATGAATAAATTTTTAATAATGTCTGTTTATGACCAATATTGCTTCCTTGCAACTTTCATCCCTTCCCTCTCCCTTCCCACCTGGGGTATATCTGTGAAACTCACACCCTACATTCTCTGATAATCTATTTCATCTCTGGGACTTAGGATCTGGGACCTGGAACCCAGCCGGATCCTGACTTCCCTCTTTGCTACCCTTACTGAGTACTCACAGACATTTTCATCTCTAGCAGTTACTGTTGGACACTGATCCGGGTACACAGTATGACGCCAACCGCTCACAGTGACCATGGCGCTTCTGAAAGAATACAGTGAGCAGAGAGGAGACCCTGATGGACTTTTATCTATCCCATGAAACCTTCGCAGAGAAATACAACACAGGTGACCGAGCCTCTGGAATCATAGATGACTCAGCAGGTTCTTCCAAGTTGACGAGACACAGAAACTGGGGATAAAAGCATTATCTTCCTCCTCAAAGAATCCGTTGCAGACCATCCAACATCCATTCACTGGATACATAGTGGATTAAATTAGGCCTTAGTCTTGGTTGGTACTGAGTACCCCATAATCTACATTTCTGCACCTGGATAGACGCATTTTACATAACTCTCTGAGCAGAGTGGAAAACAGAGCCTTGCCTTCTTGATGTTATCTTTATTTTATCCCTGAAACATTAGCATTGCACTAACATTTAGGGTTAGATGAAGCTAATTTTCCCAGTAATAAAGTGGTAGCTATACCCATGGGCCCACCATCGTCACTAGTCACTCATTAATCTTGACTTAGCGTCCTTCATTCAGCAACCTCACTGTGCCTACTCTAGTTAAGGGCCTGCTGGCCGGGCAACTGAGAAGTTGAGACCAGTTTCCTGAATCCCTTCACTCAGCACTTCCTCCAGTACTGATGCCAAGGAGAGCACTGGCTCCAGGATGCACTTGGCTTAATGGATTTTTGTAGTATTTCCCCTTCCTTCCTGCGACAAAGCCCGAGCTTAGCATGAAAGCCGCCCAGTTTCCTGAACTAGTACGCTGACTGTCTTTCGGAACTGCACCATGCTGAAGACCCTTGCTCACCGTGGACTTGCTTAGCCCCAAGTAACTCTGGCTGCTTTTGCATATGTAATCCTCATATGGCTTTGGAAGACAGCACTATTTTGAAGACAACTGAGGTTATTAACTTAAGTCAGCTTACATAGACAGGGAGTGGTGGGCTGGAGTTCATGCATTCAACAGATTTTAACTTCTTACTAAGGTCAGTCACTGTTCCAGGGATCAGAAAACATTTGTGAACAACATACCTAAAACATATCCCCACAGGGAGGTGACTCTCAACCGGGGCTTGATCCCAAAGCTGATTGTTAGATCTCAGCTCTTGAATCTCAGAGCTGCTGTTCCAACTGCGCGGTAGTGTTTGAATATCTGGGGGCTGGGAAGATTATAGCGGTATATTATTTGTGTTTTAATAAATAAAGCTTGCCTGAAGATCAGAGAGCAAAGCAGCCATACTAGTAGGTGATACAGGCCAGGGAGTGGTGGCACACACCTTTAATCCCAAAACTCAGGAGACAGAGACAGATGAACCTCTGTGAGTTCAAAGCCACCCTGAATCTGTCTGAAAGAGAAACAAGAGCTCACACAAAGGTGATCCCAGCACTTGGGATCTCAGGCCTTTAAACCCAGCATATGAGAGGTGGAGAGAGAAGAGACATGGCTGGGCGGAGAGAGGAATATAAAGGGGAAGAGACAGGGACTCAGTGGAGTGTGGAGTCTGAGGTTGGTGGAGAGCATCGCAGAATCACCCCTTTGTCTGAGTCTTGGTAGAGGGAAGATTTTTCTAGTGGCTTGGCTGCTTTGCTTTTCTAATCTTCAGCTTGAAACCCAATACCATTCTCTGAGTTTTTATTATTCGTGTTACAGAAGATGGCTCAGTGGGTAAAGTACACAAATTATGCCAGTGTGAAGCCCCACACTTTAAGTGTCTCGAGCCCACAGAGAGCCAGATGCAGTAGCCTATGCCTGTAATCCCAGTGCTCCTGTGGCCAGAGGGGAAGTGCAGACAGGAGGCTCCCTGTTTACAGGCCAGCTTGCCCAGGCTGCAAGGGCAACAGCAAAACTCTTCCTCCAAGGTGGAAGGTAAAGTCCTATACTTGAGGTTTCCTCCAGCCTCCATATATACACTGTGGCGCATGCATGCCCCTCCCTCCCTCCCTCCCTCCCTTCCTCCCTCCCTCTCTCTCCCTCCCTCTCACTTTCATACACACACACACACACACACACAAATATAAAGAGAAAAGAACTTAAAGTAACTGCACTGAGATATCAGTTCACATTTAGAAGGATAGCTGCAATTAAAAAAAGGATAATAAATATTGGCAAAAGTACGGAAATTGGAAACCTACGCATGGTATGTATAGTGATGTGACATGAAAAATGGCTTGGCGGTTCTTCAAAAATCAAATACAGAGGAACTGTAAGCTCTAATAATTCCACCTTTAGATATAAAGCCAAAAGAACTGCAAGTGGGGGCATGAACACATATTAGCATACCAAATATTCAACACAGATTTATCCCCAATTGCCTACAGGTGGAAATACTCGTGTCCATCAACAGATGAGTAGACAAACAAAAGTCTGGTGTAGGTACACTGTAAAATGTCACTCAGTCATTAAAAGGAAGGAAACGCCGATACCTGCTAGAACTTGGATGAACTTTGAAGTAATTACAGTTGGTAAAGTAAGCCAGACCCGAAGGGGACAGACACCGCCTGAGTCCTTTATGTGCAGTGTGCAGAACATGTGCATTTTCTGCAGACAGAGCATAGAACAGAGCCAGGCATGGAGGGGACAGGACTAAGGCGTGATCATTTAGTGGATATTGGCTTCTGGTGAGGCAGTGATGAAAACACTCCAGGACTGGTGGAGACAGCTGAACCATGCTGCATTTCACTCCTAAAATACACTCCTAAAATAGTAAAAACAATACACCTCACGTAAAATGTATTTTGCAATGAAATAAATGAAAAATTTAATCACAGATGAAATCATCCCGAGAACAAGCAATCAGCACACCGTCACAACTCTATAATGTCATTTAATTTAATAAAAATGAAATAAACATTTCTTCCCAAGACGGAAGACAAGTCTTCTGTATTCTTAACCCATCCCTTAACAAGCAGGCCGGTCTTTCACTTCTGACACAGTGGACAGTACATGTGTAGTGAACACAGCATGCTAAAGATGTATGGGGATACACGGGAGTTAGTAAAAACAAAATAGTCGCTTAAAAATGTGTTAGCTGCTTCTTTCTGTGCCGATATCGCACCCGCCAACATGGTGAACGTTCCTAAGCCCCACCGGACATTCTGCAAGAAATGTGGCAAGCACCAACCCCACAAAGTGGCCCAGTACAAGAAGGGCAAAGATTCTTGGTATGCCCAGGGAAAGCGGTGTTACGACAGGAAACAGAGTGGCTGTGGTGGGCAGACTAAACCTATTTTCCACAAAAAGGCGAAAACTACAAAGAAGATTGTGCTGAGACTGGAAATGTGTGGAGCCCAACTGCAGATCTAAGAGGATGCTGGCTATTAAGAGATACAAGCATTTTGAACTGGGTGGTGATAAGAAGAGAAAGGGCCAAATGATCCAGTTCTAAGCTGATCTTGTTATGAAGACAATAAAATCATGAGCTTTCACTCAAAAAAAAAAAAATAATGCGTTAGCCATCTTTAGGGGCAGACACCAGAAAGCCACCCAAGCAAGTAATAGCGTTTCTAGTCTGTCTCCTACACCCCAGCTACAACCCAAGCAGAGGCCCAAGTAAGTGGCAGTCCGCTCCGGCAGAAGAAAGTCCTGGAAGAGAAAAGGAACCTTGCTGGAGTTCCTTTGTCCCATTCCCTAGCGGGAAGACGCTCAAAGGAAATCCTGGCCCAACAAGTCGGGAGGGTTTTCTTATCTACGGAATGTTATCTTTACCTTGATTGGGTCACCTTGTGCCTTAAAGTCACACTATTACCTCAGGGTGCTGAGAAAGGCTCTCGAAATTCTTAACAAATAAGGGAAGACAGCCCCCACTGCCTTTTCCAAAGGATAGTAGGAAATCAAGAATGAAATTGCGTCTGGGCTGGTTCAGTAAAGGAACCAGTTTAGCTACACTGCTAGTTTTGTTTTCAAAACTTATTCTTGATTATTCTGAGCAGCAGAGATCAGAGAAGGCAAGAGTGACCTCAAAATGTTAAAACTGCAGCTGTAAAGGTCCACAGAGTTCCAACAGAGGACTACAGCAAGACCATGAAGGGCCAGAGAGACTCTTAACACACGTTAGTTAGCAAGGACAAGCAGTAGGATTTGAAGGCGGACGAAGTGGAGCGGGGTGAGAGAGGTATCAAGGGTGTTTCTAGGTTCTGGGCCTGAGGAACTGGGCAGAAAGGCTCAGAGCTGCGGCTGGGAAGCTCTTTTTGAGAAGTGAGCTTGGCATAAAGAGGAGGGGGCTCCTAATTAATCCAGGCTTTAGCAAGTTCCCAAGGCTATTTGAAAACAGTACCCAACAGTTTTGGTTGTTTTGAGGTTTCTCAATGAACAGAAGGGAAAGGCAAGAATCTGAGATGTGTTTTAAAGACTGAAATATGCGTTGGCTGGAGTTAGGTGTTCATTTAGTTTAGGAACAAAGAATTCCACATTTCTAAGCTGAATGTGTCTGTCTACCCTTATCGACAGGTGCCAACTTCAGCAAGCACTGCCAAATGGTCAGAAGACCTTGAAGAACCATCATCAGTGTCCAGAGTACAAACATCTGTCTAAAGCCGGAATGCAGCTGAGGCGGGGGCGAGGTGTATGTATGAGCATCCATCTTAAACTCAGGGCTGGTTGGTGGGATGACCCTAGGATTCCCCACAGGAGATGAGACTCACATCTCACTTCAGCGAAACTAATGGGAGAATTTGGTTTAAGCTGTCAGAGTCTTGAACAAAATGCAGTTTTTCTTGACTCCTACTCTTGAAGCTGTAGGCCCCATGGCCCCGGATTTAGTGCTAAGGGGCCGTTTATACACGGTGGCTTTCAAAGTGCTGCCTCACTACTTAAACCAAGCAACACAAACATTTGGAGAGGTCAGAAGCCAAAGGCCCATAGGCCTGCCAAGCAGCTGCGTGTGGGAAATGCCACGCAGATCTTCAAAATGCTTATCCAAAATACGGACAGAGTCTGTGAGAGGCTGTCTGAGCTGTCTGAACTGTGGGTGCTGACTGCTTCGCAGGTACAGTTTGCAGACACATGACGACACGCTTTCCTCCGGTGGGCGCCCGCAAAGCGCCTTGAGTGTTTTCTTCTAGAGAAATCGTGAAAATTTATGAATTAATCTATGTCAGTGTCTTTGGTTTGAAAATGGCCCTAAAACTATGCAACAGCACAAACATTCAGAGGAGAAGCAGGGTGAGCGGCACGTCACGTTCTTTACACTGGCTGCAGCTCATCTGAGAGTCTGAAGATACTGCAGATTCTAAAACACCATTTTTCTTTCTTTTTTTAAAAAATTATTTATTTATTAAAAATTTTCAAAAAAAAATAAAAAAAAAATTTTTCACCTCCTCCCCTCCTCCTATTTCCCCCCTCCCTCTCCAGTCCTAAGAGCAGTCAGGGTGCCCTGCCCTGTGGGAACTCCAAGCCCACCCCCCTCCATCCAGGTCTAGGAAGGTGAGCATCCAAACAGACGAGGGTCCCACAAAGCCAGTACATGCAGTAGAATCAAAACCCAGTGCCATTATCATTGGCTTCTCAGTCAGCCCTCATTTTCAGCCACATTCAGAGAGTTGCTCATTCAGTCCCAGTCGATTTGGCCTTGGTGAGCTCCCACTAAAACAGTCACACGGTCTCAGTGGGTGGACGCACCCCTTGCGGTCCTGACTTCCTTGCTCATCTTCTCCCTCCTTCTGTTCTTCATCTGGACCTTAAAATACCATTTTTCAAAATCAGCGGCTGGGTCTGTATTCTTCGAACTTTTTCTCTTATTATTCATCTCTGAAATGTTCTTTTGTTCTTGAAAGAAAAGTGAATGTGATTAATTTTCGGTAGGCTTATTTTCAAAAAGAAGAATGTTGCATTGGATAGCGATTCAACATCATAGCAATTGTCTCCGATATGCCCGCAGAACACCATCGACTGTGAAAAATATCGTCACTTTTCAGTTCCAAATGGAAAAGGCACTGGCTGATTCAAAAGGATTTGGCTGTGGCCTAAAAGCTTGCATGCTTTGGGAATAACCAACGCAATTTATTTATTCAACTGAAGAGCCATCTTGCCGAGGAAAACACAATTTCATAATGCTTTGTTCTAAATTGACAAACAAACTGATATATCTCTGAATACATTGTTTGGAGCTCTATGTAGTTAGCTAATCTATGCAATCATAGAATTCTGTTCTATTCTTTGTTACTACTTCTGGATTAACCATAAATAAGGGAGAAGCATTTAAAATTTTTTGGTTTTAGAACTGGCCCTTACATGCCTCAAAGTGAATTTGGGGTTAATATAATATTCTGACTGTCAAAAAACACTATGTAACTATATGCCCATACTTATGATTCCAACACTCTGGGATCTTAGGGACTGGTTAGCAAGGGCTATCCAGAATGTTGGTATATCAGAGAAAAAGCCTCTTTTGGATTTGAGTATTGGCAAATCTGGTAAAATGACATTAGCACAGTGACCTCAGGAAACATTTAGTCTAACCCTCTGATGTAGTATTCCCTTCTGTATGCTGTGAATATCATTGGTTAGTTATTAAAGGAACTGCTTTAGGCCTATAGCAGAGCTATAGGGGAACAGAGCTAGGCGGGGGAAACTAAACTGAATGCTGGGAGAGAGAAGCCATGGAGCCACCTGCGACAGATATGCTGAAACTTTACAGGTAGGCCACAACCTCGTGGTGATACACAGATTACTAGAAATGGGTTAAATTAAGATGCAAGAGTTAGCCAATAAGAAGCTAGAGCTAATGAGCCAAGTAGTGCTTTAAATAATCCAGTTTTTGTGTGATTGTTTCAGGGCTAATAGTTTGGGAACTAACTAGCAGCCTCCTTACTACAACCCTCATGTTTTTAGAATTTATTCAAGTTTAAAATGGCTGGTGCTAGTTTCTAGATGTGGTGGGGGAAGCCAGACTCTTGATAGTCTAATAAAGCTAAAGATACCCTGCCTCTAAAATATATTACTAACAAATCAGATACAATTTGCAGGATTTTGTGAAATCCTTGCGGTCATTTTTCTCTTCCATAACACAAATGACAGCTACCACCACAAGCCCCCGTTTGACTATTAGGCGACAGAAGGAAACCTTAAAGAAAGACACAGACCACGCAGTGTCCTTTAGTTATTATGGACGGACTTTGAAAGTGGGCGGGGTAGGAGGGGAGAAAGAAACTTTTATTACGACTTTAGGCATTTGGTGTCTCTTATGTTGTAATTATGGAGACATAGGATAAAGTCTTGAACATAACCAGCTGAAATGATACGACAAGCTGCTTTAAATGGAACAGTTATTTTGAGTGATTTGACTGAATGAAGTAGCTCTGCTCATAGCCGCCTACCGCCAGCTCCCAAAATAAGTAATTCCCTTCCCTAGGATGTTAGTTTCTCCTAGGAGGTAAGTTTCCCCTGCCGAGTCTCCAGGGGAGAGGAAAGCAGGCAGCCCTGGGGGACTCTGGCAGTAGAGGGGCAGCAAAGGAGTCCGGGTTGGCTGAGTGCCTACCAGACACTTCTCATTAACGTTCTCTCACAGCTTCCTGACAACCATCCTCTGAGGTGAGGAAGTGGGAAGGTCAGCAACGACACCTGACCCAGAAGTCAACAGTAATTACTGAAACCGAATCGCAAGCCCTTTATCAAGCCGTGCTTCTTCTTTTTAGTTTTCTCTCATACAATACATCTGGACCACAGTTTTCCCTCCCTCCACTCCTCCCAGCCCCACCCCTCCCTCTCCCCGAGATTCACTCCTCCTTCAGTAGAGTCACCCTTCTTTTAAGGGACACAGAAACAACTTCCTCTTCCCTCTCAAAACCTGCCATGGGCTTCCTACCAAACTCCAACACAAAACCTGAAAGCTTCACCCAAGTCTTTCAAGACCTGACTTCCTCCACCTTGCCCACTTCCGCAAGGCAGCTGCGGGCTTCCTCACTGCTCCTCAAACACCATCCTACCTCAGGGCCACGGAGGGAAGTCCTGGTCCTCTGTCCGCAGCCTCTGGCTGTGTTCCTGCCCCTGTCTGAGTAACACCTTGGCTACTTCTTTGGCACTGATCCTCACCTACTTCTACATTTGACGACCATCTTCTCCCCCAGGACCCGGACTCAGGTGTAAATGCAAAGGGAGAGAATTTTGTCTTCATTATTTCTGCTGTGTTCCTAGAAAGGGATGGAACCTGACAGGGGTCCCATCAATATTTGTGCAGTAAATTAATGAATAAATATATTAATAAGTTACAAATGGGAAACAGTGAGGATTAAATATTCAATTCAATTTGCAAATACTGTTTTGTTTTCCTTCCTTAAGATTTATTTTTTAGTATTAAAAAAAATTATGTGTGTGGGATATGTGCGTGTGAGTTCTGGTGCTCAGGGAGACCCGAGGTATGAACCATCCTTGGAGCTATAGCTATAGTCACAGGTCATGCAAGCCCCCTGATGTGGGTGCTAGGAATCAAACTTAAGTCCTCTGGGAAACTACTGCATGCTTTTAACCTCTGGGTCATCTCTCTGCCCCTCCCATCTTTCTTTCCAAGAAATAAAAATAAAAAAGGCCAGAGAGATAGTGTTTAAAAGCACTGGCTGCTCTTCCAGAGAGCCCTGGTTCAATTCCCAGCACCCAATATGGCTCACAAGCATCTCTTGTAACCCCAGTCCCTGGGGAACCCAATGCCCTCTTCTGCCTCCAAGGGCACTGCATTCATGTGGTGCACAGACGAACACGCCAGCAAAATATCCATACATAGAAAAACAAATAATTTGAAAGGACTTTAAAAATGTGTTTACTTTTGTGCTTGTGGGAATGAATACCATGTGAGTGTGTGGGGTGGAGGTGGGGGTGGGGCAGAAGATGGTGTTGGAGCCCGGGGAACCAGTTACCAGTAGTTGTAAGTGTCCGAATATGGGTGCTAGGAACTGAGCTCAGACTTTCTGAAAGAATAAGCACTCTTACAACGAGCTCCCGCCCCCGGTCCTAATTCTGCTCTCTAAGCAAAACTGACCGAACAGCGTCTACATCTGCTTTCTTTACTATTACTTCCTGGGTTGATTCATTTGATCTTTCTACATTCCAATAAATCAAGCACTCGTCATTTCATGCATAAATTATATTCAATACATTCAGCTCAACCTCATATCCGACTTTTTGAGCAGACTTCCACAACATAGGCATTTTGTGGAGGGTAAAATATGTCCAAACACCTGACTTGGTGACACTTCTTACAATTCTGCTGCTGCAGTGTGACTGGGATTAGCAGATGTGCTGTAGTAGTTAACAGAACCAAAGTGTCTTCTGCAGTCAAGACAGCTATAGATGAATTTTATTTTTGGGTTTCCAGGCACTTTAAAGATATACTTCTGTATCTTGCCAACTATTTTTGGGGGAGCTGTGCCATTTAAGTTTTCTTTGTATGATAATCTTTGTGACAGGAATGGATATTAATGGTGAATTCTGAGAATATAAATGACTTTGAAAAGACCAGACATGGAAGACATGGTCTAGCACTGGTTGGCATACATCTACCACGGGTCCACTTGGCCTTTACTTTCCAGGAACAGAACCAATTAGCTTAGGCTAGAAGTCTTGTAATGGGGTTAAAAACTTAAATGAATAGTCTTGCAAATTGGTTTTCTTTGCCTTAAATCGAAAATTTTTTTGTAAAGTGACATTATATATCTATGTCCTGGTAAGTTTGGAAAATAAGGGCTAATCACTTTTTATCTAGAAGGATGTTAGATACTAGATAAATCACCCCTGCTCACAAGTGACGTGAGACTTCCGTACATCTAAGGTTTTAGTTTGTACTTCAACCAGAAAGAGTCCTCGTCAGGATGTCCACAAAGGGCACCAGCCAACCAACACTTGTAGTATTCGTTGGGTCTGGCATTAGTCGGACTGGTGGCTCAGAGTCAGTCCTTTGCAAACCTTAGTTTTCTTACCTATAAGTTAAAGGGAAATCCTGTTCTGCTGACTTCACATTATAGCTACAGCCATCGAGAGGCAGGAAGAAACTGCAAAGCACCCCAAGCTATCCAGTCACGATTAATAAAACTACTGCAAATGAATATAGCAATTTCTCCTGTTCCATAAACAGCTTTGACCCCCTCCACCACTCACACATTGTAAGACTATAGATTCTTCCTCTCTTTTTATATTTATTTATTTATTTATTTATTTATTTATTTATTTATTTATTTACTTTGGTTCTTCAAGACAGGGTTTCTCTGTAGCATTGGAGCCTGTCCTGGAACTAGCTCTTGTAGATCAGGCTGGCCTCGAACTCACAGAGATCCGCCTGCCTCTGCCTCCCGAGTGCTGGGATTAAAGGCGTGCGCCACCACCGCCCAGCTTAAAAAGATTTTTTAATGACTGCTTAAGACACTGAGTCTGTGCTCATCAGATGAATATATCAGACATATAAGTAGAATGCTATAAGCCAAGTGCTTTCTAGGCATTTTGTGGGTTTTAATCCACTTAGCCTGCATGACCATTATACACAGGATGGCCAGTTTGAGGCGAAGAACCGGCAACACAGAGAGGTCACGTTACTTTCTCAAGGTGACCCAGTATCAGCTTATGGAATTATACACACGTCTCCAGCCTCCTGACGGTTCATCATCACCCATACTGAATTAGCCTCCTGACATTCCCTGGGTTTATGAAAGAAGAAAAATGAGGAAGGAGTACTTAGAACTGCTCCTGTGGTTACATACCCTAAGACTGAAGCCAATACATCTAAGAGAAAACGGATTGTGTTGGCTTAAAGGTTCATCTCAAACATCTCAATAGCAAGAAAGAACAAAGCCAGGTCCTTACAGCATGCTGCATAGGGCAGAGGACTAACGTGGTGGAGCTTACTAGAGGAGGACAGATAGGGCAGGTCCACAGGGAGAGAGGCAGTTCAAATCAACGTTTTTGTTGTTTTTCCAGCTTCTCATTCCTCACTCTGTTTTTGCTTTTTAGAGACACTGTGCTGAGACTTTGAACATAGGGTCTCACCCCATCCTTCTAGTAACTCTCAGGGGGCGATGTTAGCTAGCTACATCTTCATGTTCCTATGGAAACACAGAGACTCACTGAGGCTGGAGCAGGGCTAGGATCTCAACCCAGGTTGGGACTACAGCCCACAGTTGGAATCTGTTGAATTTGGTATAAAGCTACCTATCCTGAGTGGTGCTCAAACTCGATTTTCTCAGTGTCAACAAGTACCACACAGGAAGAGAAGAAAGCTGTATGTTGTTTTGTTTCCATTCTTGCTTGGCATAAGAGGGCAGGAAGGTACGTACTTTGAGGGGCAGGGAGTGGTGTTAGGGTGGAATACAGTTTTCTAAGCCTGCAATTGATTGAAATGTCACCTATGTTAGCAGAGGTCTAAGCAGGTGACCAAACTGCTGTAGGGGACTTCTGATACTAATTTGAGGATGTCACTGCCAAGACCTGCCATGGCATCTAGCTTACATCCAGGCAGCTGCTGCTCCTTCTCCAGACTCAGCTGCCAAGTTGAGAACACACATGATGGTTTCCCCATCAGACTCACAAGGGAATGGAAGGCTGTCCGGGTTTACTGGGACTCAAGGGACACTGTCCAGGTTTACTGGGACTTCCTTTTGTTCTTCCCAGCATTCTTCTGCTTATATTTGGAGCAGCAGTGGTTTCAACCAGAATAAATCTCCAGAGAGAGAGAGAGAGAGAGAGAGAGAGAGAGAGAGAGAGAGAGAGAGAGAGAGAGAAAGAGAGCAAAGTGAAACCATTACAAGTACAGAGAGGTCGGGAAAATGGAATAAGCAGGACGCTTGATTTTGCTTACTTTTGTTTGCAGAGTTCCATGCTTGTGAAGGCAAAATGGAATTTGCAAGAAGACACTGGATGATCCTAGGTGCCGACTTTAGCAGAGGAGGCTGTTTGCCAGGAGCAAAGACAGAGTGAGGGCAATAGAGTCTCCTGAAGCAGAACACAGCATTCTAGGGCAGGGAGTGCAGAAAGCCCCAGGGCTCGATGTCTCACTACTGTGTAAAAGAAATTGGGGCCCTTCAGTGCTATCTCAAGACTGTGCTAGTCCTGTTTCTCCCTCCTACCATGACTCTATCCACCTGGGTAAAAGAGAGTTAATGCCCAACAGCAGGAACATTTACAGTACCCGGTGTGACACCAGTGTGTAAGCATCTCCAAAGAGCTTCTGGTTAAAACCGAGGGAAAGGGAAGGAAGGGCTAGCACTGGGGCACGGCTTCCCTTGCAGACAATTCCCCCATGGCTAGTGTCAAGCATTGTTTAATAGTGACCAGTCTGAAGAGAGGTGTCTGCACAGACAAGCAGTCTTTTTATAGCTAGCCACGTCATAGCTTAGCTACTCTAATAGGGCCTTAAGGTCAACCCAAGCTGTCACGTCTTTTGACAAATAAATGTATAAAAGCCGCATTTCATAACACATGTGACTCTTCTCTACTCTATCCCCGGTTCGAACGCATAAAAGGGATGTGCAGAATAATAAAGATTCAATTCCCGTTTCATCTTGTCTCTGATATGGTTGGCGCTTGTATTGTGGTAATGGGAGGTGTGGTAGTCCTCACTGCTGCAACAAAATAAGGGATGAAAGCAACTTCAGGAAGGAAGGTTAGCTTAGCTTACACTTCTACAGTACAGTTCTACAGTACAGCTCATCAGACAGCCGCAATAGAAGTTGAGGTTGTTGATCACATTGTATCCACAGATAGGAAGCAAAGAGAGGTAAACCGCTGGTGCTCAGCCCCCACCCCCATTCCCCTTTATTCAGCCCAAGGCTCCAGCACGTGAAATGGAGCTGCCTCTATTTAAGGTGGGTATTATTCCCTCCTCACTTAAACTTTTATGAGAAAACCTGATGTGGAGCAGTGTCTTACTTAACTTATCTTTCATCTTGGAGAAAAACTCTTTATAAGATATAGAATACAAAAAAGAGGTTAAACATCAGGATATTTTAAGACGAGATGCTTATTTACAAAGAGGTAAAACAATGGGATATTCTAAGAGAAAAATGAAACACTCTGTCCTGCAAGAAAGCAGTTTTCTAGATCTTGAAAACTGGAAGATTTTCAACTTAAGACAGGAAGTAAATAACTCAAAACAACTTCAGGAAGTCCCCGAGACAGACCCGATTCACTGGGTGCCCCCTTCTCCAACAGTATAGAAGCAATAAAAACTGCTGAGAAAACTCTCAGAGTTTCCAAGCCTAGTCTGGGAGAATCAGAGACCAGCTGAAGTGCCCAGAAGCAACCAAAGCCAACAGAGCCATCTGGGAAAGGCATTCCAGCTTACGGAACTGCCTGCAGGCTGTGCAGAAGTGTGCTCCAGGTCTCCAGCGTTGGTGAGCTGTCACCTGGGCTGCAATGGGCTTTGGCAGTGCAGCTGTCTTTGAGTCATTTCTGCTCCTGTGAGGAACCCTTGACCCACATTCCTACAAGAAACCCAAATAAAGCTCATGGTCCATCAAGTTGGGCTTCCCTGGCTTGGAGGAATAGGTGTTTGTATACATTCAGGAATAGTGCCCCTCAGCGACACCCTCACAGATGTACCCAGAAGATAGTCTCCTAGACAATTCTAGAACTTGTCATCAGGTAGAAAACCATAACTGGTTGAAAATGGATGCCTTTGGAATGCCAGTCTACCTGTCCCATGCCATGAGAAAGCCTCATACCTACCCTCTTGCTTTTTCTGGTTCCGTCTTTGCTCCCCTTGGCACGGGTCATGCTCACAGGTCAGGCTTGCTAACTCAGCCCACGTAACTCCACATTGCCTAAAATTGGTTGTGACCTCCATGGACCTGGCCAGAGCCCAGCCCAGGGGGTCTAGCTCTACCAAATGGTTCCTGGCACATTTTTGAGTCCTGGTTTGGTTCCGTTTTACTACCACGAGGATGACAGTAGGCACAATGCCTCCTCTGATGCAGCCTCTGTCAACTGCGTATTTGTTCAGTTTGATTCTAGTCTGTCTGTACCTGCAGTATTTACTGAGGAGCTACCACAAACCAGGCACTATCAAAGGGACAAACCAATGGCTTTGCTATTAAGGGACTGTTGATCTAATGACTCAAGTCATTGCTTCTTACATGTACTGGGCATAGTGGGGTTCACCAGAAGTTAGTGTCAAAATTTACTGTCTTTCCTTGTCTGAGGTGGGGCTTCATACCACATTTTTAACAGTCTCCCAGTTGACCACAGTGTAATCGTACTTGAAGTAGAAAGTAAGTAGGAAATTGCACAACCAGGTAGAGAGGCCAGGGAAACCATAGCCAAGAGTCAAAGGATGAGGCTTGGTCAGAACTGAATGGTCACATCTGTCTGGAGACATAGCGGGGAGCAGAGGCAAACAATAGACAAAGTGAAAACATTATTTCCACTCACCGAAGTCCTAAAACCTGAACCGAGGGAAGCATTTTATGATAATTTGCTGATATGACGTACTGATGGTGAATGATAACTTAGCAAAGATGATGGCTGCAGAGTGCATCCAAAACAGCTGGATATCAGGCACTGAGGTTCTCAGGGACGTCCAAGGCTTCCACGCCTGCCTCCTCAAGGAGACCATGGAAGCTAGGAGGATGGGAATCAGTGTAGGTAAAGAACTAACTGTGTGGGCTATTTGGTGCTCCTCCGTAGACTGATTCAAGTCCTGGGACCTTTGCCAAACTAGGAAACAGCAAAAAGTCTTACAAATGTCAGGGCTGGGTCACCTGTTCCTTCATGGAAATGGGACCCTATTAGTTAAATTTAAGTATATTAGATAAAGGAAATGAAACATAACACTCTGATCTACTTTCAGGTTTTTGTTCTAGATTCATATATGTATCAGGAATTCAAGGTAGGAAAGTCTATACAGGACAGCCATGATCTTTCAGGAGGCATCTCCATTAAACCTGTGTCACGGATGTCATGACACATAGGGAAAGACCCAGAGTAAGACTTCATTGCCAACCAGGCTTGGTAGTACTTGACTGTAATCCCGATACTCAGGAAGCTTAGAGAGGAGGAGCGAGGGTTCTAGGCTATCATTGACTCAATAAGGAGTTTCAGGCAGCTTGGGCTACATAGTGAGACTCTGTCTCAAAAATCAAGCCAGGGGGTGGAGAGATTGCTTGGTGGGCTGGAGTGTTAATACACAGGCATGGGGACCTAAGTTTGGACCCCAGTACCCATGTAATAAACCTGGTGTGAACACGCAGGTGTCTGTGACCCCAGCACTGTGGGAGATTAAAACAGGAGGATCACTGGGGCTTCGTGCCTGCTTGCCCAGCTCCAGGTTCAATGAGAGACCCTGTGTCAAGGGAATAAGATAGTGGGGAATAGAACATCATGTTCTTCTCTGAACTTTGTACAAATACACAGACCTGCAGACACACATACATTACACTCACAGACATTCATATTCTCTCTCTTCACACACACATACACACACACACACACACACACACACACCCCAAACCAAAGTAAATAAAACCTCAACTCTTGGTATGGTTTACAACTCTTAAGACAACTCAAGGCAAATTACTTGAAAAGTCTAATGTAATTAAGACAAAGTATTAATACAAGCCACCTTAGCCCCACACAGAAGTATGTCCACGGAGGAAGATGGAGAGTAGCATCTCATAGCTGAGTGACATCAGCTGAAATCTAACATTACAAGGAAGCATCAGAATGAGGGCAGACTATCCTAATAATATTCTAATCACAGAGCAATTCAGACTGAAAATTGGCAGAAAAAAAAGCCACCTTAAAACCATGAAACAGAGTCAATTCTTAGAAACTAAATACAACTCATTTTCTTGATTTGCTATGGTACTTCGTTAGTCGCAAGAGGAAAAGTCTGGGTATGTCACTGAAGAGTTGGGATCTGGGAAAGGGAGCAAGAGATTCTATGGCTGTTCACAGATGGGAACCGTAATACTGATGGCTCTCGAGGCAGATAGATACTCAGTTCAAGGTCATGAACTTGAGGCTTCATAACACTAACTCCAGGAGGATTACTCTGGATCAAGTACTCCTGCCAGGTAAGAAAGCACCAAGGCCTTCCATAAGGATTATGGTGAACTTGGGAACTAGGGATGTGAGTAGGAAGATCAGAACCTGTTGCCCAGTAGTGATTCCCAAAAGGTTCTCTGGAGTCTTTTGTTCTAACAGTTTCCAGAAGAGTGAGTCCCTGAGGGTGTCGATTATCTGGTCACAGCTGCTCAGGGCTGGCACTTAAACTCACCAGCCCTTTTCACCTCCCTGGATTTAAGGAGACATGGTATTAAAGCATCCACGTCCTCCGCCAAGCACACCTTTTCAGAGCGAAGTCACAATGGCAAGGCTTCTGAGTTCCCAGGCAATCCTTCTGGTGCTCCAGATCTTAGGCAGCCTCTCAGGGGTTGCAACAAAGAAAGCGGGCCCCAGAGGAAGGTGCTTTTGGAGCCTTTGATTTCAGACGATGTTCCCACAAGCAGGAGGAACGAACGTCCCCAGTGAGGAGAGCTACCTCCCCTTTGTGGAATCATGGTGGGACGTACCCCACTATGTTGACCAAGGCTATTAATTGGCACTATATGAGATTCTTTGTTGCTATCTGAAATAATAATAATAATAATAATAATAAACAAACAGACTCGGGAACATGGACACCGCATATCTCCATCTGTACCATCATACCATATATTTTTACAGTTAAATAAAAACCGCCAAGCTGAGGCTGAGGCAAAGGCAGACTGTGTCCAGGTGGAATTCAGAAGGGACGGAACATTCCAAAGCGGTCATTGTGAAACCCCAAAGCTTGCCGAGCCGCTTTTCTTGCCTGCAGAGAATTTTTGTGGTTGTTAAGTATTTTCTGTGAACACAGGCGAGCTCCCAGTTCTTACCGAGGAAACTGCTCACCTTCTGAACTTTCCCCTTCCCACCATTAACCTCGTGAGTTCTGTCGCGGTTTGTTAAGCTGCTTTCCAGGCTGCCAGGAAAATAGAATTTCCTGGTAATGGATCACATTTCACCTGATCCTCTTAAACCCCGACCAACTGCTAGTGCAAATTCAGCCATTCCTTAAAAAGGTTCCTCCACTTGGGAACAGCTGAGGTTTTTGTAAAAACGATAGAAAAACTGACTCTGGAAATGGAAAAATTCTACTTTTTTTAAAAAGGAACACATTTTTTAATTTAAAAAAAAATTTTTTTTTTTGGCCTTGAAAGGCCATTTGCTATCTATTCTCCAGGGAGGTGATGCTAGTTCACCCTAAGATTTAAAAATATACAAACAAACCCCATGAGTCACATTCAAAGAATCAAAAGTTAAACAAACAGCATTATTTGTCTCACTTAACTAGAGATGTAATGTGTCGGTTCATTTTGGTGTTAAATCGCATTCCAACTACCTTCCAAGTTGGCCCAAGGCTTAATTACCAAAGTTGAAAGGACAGTGAGAAAGAAAATGGGGATGGAGGCCGAGGACCCCTGGAGCTTCACGGATATCAGAGGGGATCCAAGGCCCTCAAGAGGAGAGATTAAGCACTTTCTAGAAAAACAAGGCCTCTCTAGGGAAGACCAGCTTAACCTCAAGTGACAACAGGAACAGACTACTACAGAGAAAACACCAGACCACCAATAAATCCAGCTCAAAAAGCACAGCACAGGTGGGGGCGCTTGCACTGTATCCCCTCCACCCCACCCCTGTCCTGTCTTCAGCAGCGCCAGGTCTCTTTCTCCTCTCCTTTTGAAGCTGTGGGGTCTGGTACCAGGGGAGGTGTGAAGCTGGGAACCCAGGGATTCTGAAATGCAAAGCTCCGGAGACAGCCCCAGAGGGAGAAGAGAACATTCTTTCCCACATGACACCAAGCAGATTTAACTAAAATTTTTTCATACATGAAAGGTCACTAAAGTTGTGTTTTTCCCATTAAAGGCTGTATACAACCAATCAACATGAGAGACACACACAGTCCTACGTATCAAGAGATCTCTTGGGCATGCTCAAAGCTGCTGCCTCGGGCTGGAGAGATGGCTCAGCAGTTAAGAGGGTTAAGAGCATTGCCTTCTCTTTCAAAGGTCCTGAGTTCAATTCCCAGCAACCACATGGTGGCTCACAACCATCTGTAATGAGGTCTGGTGCCCTCTTCTGGCCTGCAGGCATACACACAGGCAGAACATTGTATACATAATAAATAAATTAAAAAAAAAAAGCCACTGCCTCATACTCCCGACTTGCCAGCTGCCGCACACCCCCAGCGGGTGGGCATCACAGGGCGGCGCGGGGTAGAGCTCAGCCAAATGCTCTTGTGAGGGCTGGGAAAATGAAACGCGGCTTGGAAACAAAGGCAATCGCTTAATAGCCATTAGGAATGAGATTCAGAAAAGCAAGCAACGTCAGACAAGCAGCCACGACTTTCAGAGAAATAAACCAGGAGTGGAGCAGAGAAGGGAGAAATTAATTAAAGAGAAGCAGGCAACCTGTCATTAGCGGGGTCAAAGAGAGCGTGGGCAAGGCAAGGTTTTGCTCTAATGGTCATTATGACTGATTATGACCAACCAGCCAGAGAGGTACTCTCACACAATTCCAACACCTGCCTGCCTTCCTCCCTTTGCTCCCTCTGCTACCCTCCTCCCTTCCCCTTCCTGCTCCTCTCCTCCTCTTCTCCTTCTAATTGCCTCTCTCACCGAGTTTCTTTCCTGTGTGGTAATGACTCCATTGTAGGATCATTGCCATATGGCATATTAGAATAATCTGCAAAATTAAAAGTCCAACTAGCATTGCCATATTGGCAAGGCTTTTCTTTTCTAATTATTTGTTGTGTGTGTCGCTCACAAACATGTGCTCCACAACATGCGTGTAGAGGTCAGAAGACAACTTTCAAGAGTTGCTTCTCTCCTTCCATCATGTGGAGCCTGGGGACTGGACTCAGATGGCCAGGCAGCAAGTGCCTTTACAGGACGAACTGTCCTGCTTGCCCAAGCTTTTATTTGTATCCACTCCACCCCTGTTTCAAAAGAGCAATGTCCATGAGGAGCGCTTCAGCAAGGCCTCACCCAGTGTTCTTCACAGGGTAACCGTCAGTGTGTCTCTTCAGCCAGGGTTGCGCCCCCTAACCCATGTCTCCCACTCACTGGCAATCTTTCCAGGTAGTAGAAAGCCAGAACTGCGTGAACTCTGCGGTTCTAGTCTCATCCCCCTTTCCTCTAAAACAGTTTGGGAAAAGGAGATTCGCATGAGATTCAAGTCACAGCTCCGCATCATCCAGTATCCTTTTTAGTCTTCACAAACGGTGTAGAGTGTGTGTGTGTGTGCGTCTGTCAGTCAGTCTGTGTAGAGTGGAGGAGTGTTGAGAGGAGGGCAAACTTAAGACTCCAAGAATGAAATAAAACAGGAATGGGAGGGCTGGAGAGATGGCTCAGAGGTTAAGAGCATTGCCTGCTCTTCTAAAGGTCCTGAGTTCAATTCCCAGCAACTACATGGTGGCTCACAATCATCTATAGAGGAGTCTGGTGCCCTCTTCTGGCCTGCAGGCATACAAACAGACAGAATATTGTATACATAATAAATAAATAAATATTTAAAAAAAAAACAGGAATGGGAAAACCAAAATATTTTCCCAAGTCTACTGAAAACAGGAATTACTCCCCAGTTACTTTCTCAATCTGTGTGGAAACCAGAGAAAGATATCAGAGAGAAGATTTTTTATTTTTCTACTTGAGAATATTGTCTTTCCTTTAGAAAAAGTAACACTTTCCTTTTAAAAATATTTTTAATCGAAATTGCTGGTTTTCAACCAAATGTCCTCAAAGTTTTCAATCAGAAATCATTCTGTCCCCGTCCATCTCTTCCAGCTCCAAACACATTTTTTAACCTACCAGGCCCAAGCCATAGCCACTATCATGGCTTGTCTTAAGCAGCAAGATGATTTTGCATACAGATTACAATCACCGTCAGAGGCTCAGTGCATACAGGGATGCAGAACACAGCACAGACATCAGGGAGGGCCAGGGAGATGGCACAGCAGGAAAGAACACTGGAGTTTTGATTTCCACCTTAAGGGAGAATTATTTCCCCATCTTTTGCAGAGCCTACAGAACACCACTCCTACCCTATAAGCTAATCAAGTTATAAAACTTCCCAAAAGCCAACAGCTAAGGGAGGTAACATGGCGAACTGTCAGCCCCTTAGAAGTACTGTGACTTACAGAGAGGGAGGAAGCCTTTCTGTGCACGCTGAAGGACACAGGAGCTGTCGTTTACAGTTTCAGGGCTGCTCTCTCCGGACTCTTTCGATCACTTCTGCCTCTCGTGTGGTACTCAGAGGTGTCTGTTAGTTTTCCAAAGATGCTATCTATGCTCTTCCCACTTCAGGGCCTTTGCAAGTGTGCCTCTTGATTTGCCCCAAATCCCACTCACTTTCCCTCCTATTTTACCTTAAACATCACTTCTGGGGTGTCCCTCTCCATTACATTGTGTGCGTGTGTGCGTGCGTGCATGTGTGTATGTGTGGGTATATCTGTGCCTTTTGTGACTGACACATGCATCTTCCCCTTGCAAACTTCTCTACTTCCATTTATCTACGTTCACTTGCCACCTTGTGCAAGGTCCGTGGAACATGCAGGAGGCAGCGCGCACGGCGCTGGCTCTCAGCACTGACAAGAAGGCATTCTTGCTCTCAGGAGCTTTCTCCTCTTGGGGTATCTCACTCCACCACAGGACTGCCGGGTCCATGAGGAGGCACCTTTGCTTTGTTTGCCCCATCCCCCTGCGTTTAGCACCCGAGCTGGGCGGCTGCCACAGGTGAAACAGTAACTCTGCTGATGTGTAACTAGCCTTCTGAGGTTACTCTTGTGCAATGCGTACAGCTTCTCAGTCAGGCACCTTCTGCCACACAGCTGTGTTCCTAGGCAAAGAGAATTGCTCAGGTTTCAGTTCCAGTGTATGTCTGATGTGCATACATGTACAAGTTTGTGTGAGGGTTCACATGCATATGAGTGCCCATGCATGCAGAGCCTAGAGGCTGATGTCAGGCATATGTGTGCACATGTGTGCAGATACTAGAGGTTGATGTCAGGCATATGTGTGCACATGTATGTAGAGCCTAGAGGCTGATGTCAGGCATATGTGAGCACATGTATACAGAGCCTAGAGGCTGATGTCAGGCATATGTGTGCACATGTATGCAGATACTAGAGGCTGATGTCAGGCATATGTGTGCACATGTATGCAGATACTAGAGGTTGATGTCAGGCATATGTGTGCACATGTATACAGAGCCTAGAGGCTGATGTCAGGCATATGTGTGCACATGTATGTAGATACTAGAGGTTGATGTCAGGCATATGTGTGCACATGTATGTAGAGCCTAGAGGCTGATGTCAGGCATATGTGAGCACATGTATACAGAGCCTAGAGGCTGATGTCAGGCATATGTGTGCACATGTATGCAGATTCTAGAGGTTATTGTCAGTTGTTTTCTTCAATCACTAACCACTTTGGTTCTTTAACTAAATCTTTTACATTTTATTTTATTATTTTGCATGCATAGGTGTTTTGGCTCTATGTATATCTGTGCACCATGTGTGCTGTATCCCTAGAAGCCAGAAGAGGGTGTCTGTTACTGTTGTGAATAACCACGTGGGTGATGGAAATTGAACCTGAGTCCTCTTGGAAGAGCAGCTAGTGCTCTTAAGCACTGAGCAGCTTTTCCAGCCCTACCTTACGTTTTTGAGACAATCTCTCTAACTGAACCTAGAACCCACTGATTCAGCTAGATTAGCTGGACAGCAAACCCAGAGGTTCCCCTGTCCTCACCTCCAAGTGCTAGATTATAGGTACATACAACCACACCAGGCTTTTTTATGTGAATGGTGGGGTCTTGGGTTCTCATGATTGTCTGACAAACACTTTAGCAACTGAGCCCTCTCCCTAGCCCCTGATGAATTTAATTTTCTCATATGACTTGTATGAAGGAATTATTGATTATTTTGTCTGTTATAAGGAATAAAAATGAATAATGGTACAAGACAAATAATTCCATTGTGAAAAATAATATTAAGAAGGGTTAGGAGCCGGGCGGTGGTGGCGCACGCCTTTAATCCCAGCACTCGGGAGGCAGAGGCAGGCGGATCTCTGTGAGTTCGAGACCAGCCTGGTCTACAAGAGCTAGTTCCAGGACAGGCTCCAAAACCACAGAGAAACCCTGTCTCAAAAAAACCACAAAAAAAAAAAAAAAAAAAAAGAATGACTGCCTCCGGGTGCAAGACCCTGAGTTCATTCTCCAGCATCAGAACAGGAGAAGGAGCTGAGTGTAGTGGCTCATGACTGTAATTCCAGTACTCAGGTGGCTGAAACAGGAGGATTGCCATGAGTGATGTCAGCCTGAGCTATTTAGTAAATTTCAGGTTAGCTAAACCTGGGCTACACAGAATCTCATTTTTTTTCTCCCAAACCAAACAAAAGAAATATGAGACATAGAGAAATATACTGGAACTATGTCCCATTATTTCGGACAGTTAAAGATATGCTCTCCAAGGGAGAACAAGTTTGACTGCGACCGGAACCAAGAAGCAGCCACCAGGGCTAGGGATGTAGTTGAGTTGGCAGAGTGCTTGTCTAACATGTAGGAAACTTGGGGTTGAATCCTAGTACCACATAACTGGGTATGGTAGTGTGTGCCTGGATTCCTAGCACTCAGAAAGTGAACATGGGAGAATCAGAAGTTCCAGGTCATCCTCTCAGTGCCTTAGTGACTTTCTGTTGTGACGCTAAAACACCATGACCAAGGCACTTCAAAAAAGAAAGCATTTAATTTGGGGCTAGTCTTTGACTATTACGGCGGGGAGCATGGCGAGGCAGGCAGGTCACTGGAGCAGTAACTGAGAGCTCATATAGCAATCAATCACAAGCTCAAGACAGAGAGAGCTAACTAGGCATGGTGTTGGGGATGGCTTTGAAACCTCAAAACTGCCCCTTAGTGACGCACCTCCTCCAACAAGGCCAGGCCTCATAATCCTTCCCCAGCTAGGGACTAAGTATTCAAACATACAAGTCTATGGGGTTACACACTGCATTCGGTTACACAGCAGGTTTGAGGCCAGCTTGAGTTTTTATTTATTTATTTATTAAAGATTTCTGCCTCCTCCTCGCCACCGCCTCCCATTTCCCTCCCCCTTCCCCCATCAAGTCCCCCTCCCTCGTCAGCCCAAAGAGCAATCAGGGTTCCCTGCCCTGTGGGAAGTCCAAGGACCACCCACCTCCATCCAGGTCTAGTAAGGTGAGCATCCAAACTGCCTAGGCTCCCACAAAGCCAGTACGTGCAGTAGGATCAAAAACCCATTGCCATTGTTCTTGAGTTCTCAGTAGTCCTCATTGTCCGCTATGTTCAGTTTTATCCCATGATTTTTCAGACCCGGGCCAGCTGGCCTTGGTGAGTTCCCGATAGAACATCCCCATTGTCTCAGTGTGTGGGTGCACCCCTCGCGGTCCTGAGTTCCTTTCTCGTGCTCTCTCTCCATCTGCTCCTGATTTGGACCTTGAGATTTCAGTCCGGTGCTCCAATGTGGGTCTCTGAGTTTTTTAAGACACTGTCAGGGGAAGGAGGAGAGAAAGAAGAGGAAGAAAGAGGGAAGAGGGGAGGAGAAAGAGGAAACAGCTACCTAGGAAAAGACACAGGCCCAACAAACCAGACATAAGAAATGGGACGGGCAAAGTGTAAAAGTAGAAGTGGCAGGAAGGCCATGCGGTGGGGAAGGAGCAGGAAGAAGGGTAGGGTGGCTGGAATCTGGGAGGCAGGGGGAGATGTTGCAGAGGACCACCAAGGAGCTTGCTCAGGAAGGGGTCAATAGGCCAAGAGAAGGGTTTAGGGTTTTATTAGCTGCACTAGGAATACACTCAGGGTTTATCTTTCTTTGTTTTTAAGCAGGGAATTAATTTGATCTGATCATGCATCAAAAATAGTTATTGGCTGTGTGGAAAATTAGCTCATGAGCTGTGCCCCTGTTGGCACTAAGACCTCCTAGAATCTCAAAGATATTTAATAAGAAAGTGAAATGGATCTGACATTGAAAACGTGGCCTTTATTAAGGCATCGCCTCGCTTTAGTTCCTCGTGGTATTTTCAAGCCACTGATAGCAACAGGTCTCATTTCCCATCTTTCCCAGACAGTCAAAGGGCCACGACTAGTTTCAACTTTATTTCTTTTATGTAGTCTATTTATTGATGATACCATAGATGCGATCCTTTTGACAGATAGGTAAAAGAAAGACAGGAAACAGGGTGTTTCCGAAAACCCCCTTCCTCACTACAAAATGCATGACACTGTCATCGGAGCTCTCTTACACCTGTCACACTCATGATTCAGGAGCAGTGAGCTATTCAAGGAAGGCAGAGTCATCCTCGGGGGTCACATCTGCTTGTCTTACATTTAACTCAGTTTATCTCCAAGAAGAGGGCTCTTGGGCTTGTTGTTGGTGTATCTATTTCATTAATGCCATTATAAATCTACTGTTGTGTCCTTAGTCTAGAACCTTCTTCAGGTAAACAGCAGCAGCAGTTTACTGTTGCTGCATAGGAGAGAAGTTTCCATGGGAGGCAATAAGGAGCCCTGACAGATCCAAGAGTGAGGTCAGGGCTAGGGGCCATCTTGATGGGAAGTGAATGAGGGAACCAGAGTCCATGGGCAGAGTGCTGAGGCAGGGGGACAGAGTTTGGCTGAGAGTCAGTAGGGAGAGACTGGCAGTGAGGGGAGAGGCTGGGTCACGGGTCTAGACACCAAAAGTGGGCTTCCCAAACTAGGCGAATCTTTGATAAACCAAATGATAATTTGCACAGTTGGCTTTGAGAATGTCTCCTTGTCATCTTACCTGGAAAAGGCTAGAGTAGTTCCTATTTAGTTCCCGTTTCTTACGAGCCAGCAGAGTGCCACAGCAACCTGTCATCACCTAGTCACTGGACAACACCGGCCAGAAGAACACGGAGCTCCATCAGTCCCAGGACTCGCTGCCGACCACACAGTCGTACCCCAGACTATCCCACAAGTCAACGTGGGATACTTTCCCAAAGTAAGAGGGGACGGAGAAGTCAGTAACCTTAGTTTGAAAGCAGGAGACTGACCATGCCTGTCTACAGGGGCTTTGTGCTTCCAGGGTCTGTTTCTGGAGGCCCCAGTGAGTTGTTGATATATACAGCTTCTGATAGGAGACACCCACAACATCTTCTCTGGAGAACTACAATACTGTAGATCTCATTGCTGGTAAGTATCATGCATTTTCTACGTGCAAAACCCAAGAAACATTAGAGTTTGGAGCTGCCTAAGGAAACAGAGTGACTGGTTGAGCAGTCAAGAGAAAGGCAGACTGAGAAGGGACATGGGGCTGAGGGCTAAAAGTCAGAGGCACTGAATTTTATCCGTTCTCTCAACTATGAGGCCCCCGGCACTGCATGTATAGTGGGCACATCCTCACTGTTTGAAAAGCTACTGTCCTCACTTTCTTCCTAGCCGGTAAGATTTTTATCTTCAACCCCCTCCCCAATACAATCAACTTCAGCACATAAACAGCGATTGAACCATGTGCTTCTCCTTATGAGTGGGAGGTTACATCCCTGACAGAGGCCTCCTAGGTTCATCAGAGCCTGAGTAAAAGTCCATGTATTCAAGAAAAGCAAGAACGCCAAGGCATGACAAGGAAGCCCTTATTTTACCCATGTAGAATTTCTTGTTCAAGGGCCCTAAGTTCAGTGTGAGACACTAACCCTATTTTTAAAGCTACCTTTTTTTTTTCTTACACGCTTCATGTAGCTGTCCTCTTCAGGTACTCTCTGTATTTATTTGTTTGAGTATACAAAGGCATGCAAGTACCTGTCAAGAATACTCATGGGCCAGATGTTCCTGGGAGAGTGTTGGGCATTGTGACCCATACCCGGAATTCCAGCATTCACGAGGATGACCAGAAGATGATGAGTTCAAGGCCAGCCTGGACTATATTGCAAGTTCAAGTCCAGCCTGGGGTACTTGGTGAGACTGTTTCAAAACAGAAGTGACAAAACAAAATCCAGCCAGCCAAACAAAAACTCCCCAGGGGAGCCTGAAAAACCTACGCCAGACCTTTAAAAAAAAAAAAAAAACCTCCTGGAGCCTCACTCAGGGCTCTCATTTGGAAAAGAGGCAAAATCTATTTTTCTTAAAATATTGGAGGAAAATCATTGAGCACACAAAAATCATTTGAGGAAAATCCATAACACACACTCAAGGGTTGGCAGACATCATTACTGTGGCAATTGGATAAATGGAAGTTAACACAAGACAAATGTAAGATAGCCCCCTGACACCAGCAATCCAAACACCTCTAATCGAGAAACAGCATCCGTAAACCCCATTAAGGTCTGTTTGTGGGGAAACTCCTATTCACCCGCCTGTAATAGTAAGCAAGGCAGCCATGTCTGTCTACCGCTGACAGTGTCTCCTGTTCATAGGGCCTGCTTAACGATGAATTCAACGATCTGTGCCCATGGAGAGAGCAAGGTCGCAGTTAATTCCATAAGGCAAACGCTATACTTTCAAAGTGTTTCTGTATTTCCTTCCCCATAACAGCTACCTTACAGGGTTACCCTGATCTTGGCTGATGCTTGACATTCTACAAAAGTATGTGCTGTTCTACAAGGAGAGGCTCACGACCTCACTGACTCAGAAAGCTATCATGAATGTAAATACTTACTGCATAAAATTTGCAAGACGGCTAACAGCGGTGGTCTCTAGTGTACTCTCTACTGTATAATACAGTAATTACATCACAGTAATGCCATTTAAATTTTAATATGCTTCCAACATGGACATCAAGTACCAGCGATTAGTGTCTAGTCAGGACTTTACGGCTCATTAGGTTAGTATGGACGTGGCATAGAGGAAATCATAGAACTCGTATTTTTTTCAGAGGTTAATTAGCATATTTGTTTTTGTGGCCCAAAATAATGTCTGTGGTGGGGAGACACCATGATTGCACAGGTGAAAGGATGCCAGCATGGCTGAGTGAGCACCACACAATGTTATGTCCAAGAAAGGGCTCTTGAGTTGGTTTAGATTATTAGCGTGAAGCACTAACATCACTGTTTAGCCTCGGACACACTGTGAGATCCTCAATGCAGTCTTAATGTATACTCAGTCAGCACTGTCAAGCGTACACCAGGCAGGGGACGACCTTGCTTGCTTTATATGCAGCTGGGACTCTCAAAGCACTGATCCTGGGAGAGCCTTTGTGGATCTTGTGCAGGAAGGTTTCGGTTCAGGATTGCTTCCCTTCTCTCTTCCTCTCATTGTTTCTGTATTCCTGAAAGAGGGTCTCCTGAGGCCACCGCTGGCCTCAGACCTGCTATATAGCCTGGGAAGGAGACCTTATGCTCTTGACTCTCCGGCCTCTACCTCCTAAGAGCTGGGATGGCAGCTGGGCCACCATAGGCTTAGTTTAGGATGGCTTTCTATCTGAGTTGACAAGGTCCTGTTGCTTCTTATGTGGGTCCCTGAGGGTCCTTCCAGAGCCAAATCCCCCCTTTCTCACTACATATTTGGGGTAACCCTGCCTGGGAGAAAAACAGTATATCATAATAGACAGGACCACAGAAGCAGACAGGAAGACCGGACATGAAAGACTTTTTGGTAAGTCAAATACTCTAACTCTTCCCGATTAAAAAAAACATTTTGGGGGGAAGTAAACTTTTTTTTCATTAAAAAATTATTATATTGTATTACCATGCATATAATGGGCTTACTATTTGTTGTGAATTAATGTTTTATTTCTAAACTTTTAAATTTTAATTTCTAATATGACAATTAATAAATATATATGTTAGTTACTATTTCTCAACTGCACCAAATCTAGATATACCTGGGAAGAGTGAATCTCAACTGAGAATTGTCTCCACCAGACTGAGTGTGGACATGTCTGTGGTGCATTTTCTTAATGATTGATGTGGGAGCGCCCCCCCCCACACACAGTGGGTGGTGTCACCCCTGGGCAGGTGGTCCCGGACTGTGGAAGAAAACAAGCGGAACAAGCTACCAAGCAGTGCTCCCCTGTGGTCGCCGCCTCTTGACCACTTTGGCCTCCCTTACGACGGACTGTGCAGCCTGTAAATCAGATAAACTCTTTCTGACCAAGTTACTTCTGGTCATCGTGTTCATCCCAGCAATAGGGAGCAAGCCAGGACAACCTAAAACCCACAGAATCGTTCAGGATTTCCAGTTGCTTTTGAATGTATGAAGACATCTTGAGACAAAAATTGAAAAGGAATGTTCTGAATCTGTCTCATTTAAGTGTGTGTGAGTGTTAAGATACGTGTGTGCCACTGCATACATACAGATGTCAGAGACCAACTTTCAAGAGTTAGTTCTCTCCTTCCACTGTAGTTTCTGGGGGCTGAACTCAGCTGCCAGGCTTGCACAGCAATGCGTTGATCCGCTAAGCCATCTCGGCTGCTCACCTGCCCCACCTGCCTGCCCCATCAGCCTGCCTGCCTGCCTGCCTGCCTCCCTCCCTCTCCTTCCACCCTTCCCTCACTTCCTTCTGAAACATTACTCTCCTGCTTAGGCTAGCCTCAAACACGTGGGCATCCTCCTCAGCCTCTGGAATGCTGAGAATTCCGGTGTCACCACCACACCAGGAACCTCATTTAAATGTGTAAAAATTCCGATTCCCTTTCCTGCTTCCGTCTTCAGACTTTACTGCCACCCAAAATGATACCATGTATTGTGTCTTCCCTATATGCCAGTCATGCGCCTATCTGCCCCAAATCTCAAGACGCTTTGCCAAGGACAATGGGAGCCGTAGACAGGACACTTGAGAAGGACATCCAATGCTCCCATCCGCTCCCACTCTGGGCTCAAGAAATACAGCACTTTCTCCTTGGTTCCGCATCCTGGTGAATGGACTTGCAGTGTGCTCCTGGCATCTGCCGGGCTGTTAACACTCCTGGCTACAGTAATAATCTCTCTCCCTCTGTCAATCTACTGTAAGTGATGGTTTCCTGTTCCTTTTGTCCAGCAGTTTTAACGCAGTGTAACTGTTTTGTCTCTTTGAACAAATTTGTTCACATTCTCCAAGCGAATTCCTTTTACTATACCATCTGGTGAGGGGTCTGTTCTCCTGCCTTAAATGTAAGCTTTCAGAAGTCATGATATGCCAGGTGGTGGTGGTGCACGTTTTTTATCCCAGCACTTGGCGGGCAGAGGCAGAAGGATCTCTGTGAGTTCAAGGTCAGCCTGGTCTACAGAGTGAGTTCCAGGACAAATAGGGCTGTTACACAGAGAACCCCTGTCTTAGGGGAAAGTTATAAAGTTATGATATAATGGTTATTCTTGGTGGTCAACTTGACTACATCTACAACTAACTAAAACAACAACAAAAAAATAGGGTACACCTGTAAGGGATTTCTGCTTAATTTGAAGTAGGAAGATCTACTTCTAAACTGGACTAAAGACATATGCCTTTAATCTGGGCCCTGTCTTCTGCTGGAAACCTATATAAGGAGATGGAAGAAGGAAGATTTTGACCTTTGTCTGCTTGCCCTCGCCTTGCTAGCAAGTCCTTCACTTCACTGGCCTTAGAGCCAGCTTCTTTAGGATTCCAGCTTATACTAAGACCAACTGAAACATCCAGCCAGTAGACTGAGCAACTTTTGAATTCTTAGACTTTTTGTTCCTGTGATTGCTGGACTAGCTGGACCACAGCCTGTTAACATTTTAATAAACCCCCTTATATATAAATAAATACAAATATATAAGTATATATACCTGTATGTGTATACACACACATTCATTCTATAAGTTCTGTTTCTCTGGAGAACCCTGACTAATACAGGGGATTTCCTGGTCTTTAATTAATTCTAAACATGAAACCGTGATGGCAAACATGTTAGTGTCATTATTATACATGTGTAAAAATTGAGGCTCGGGGAGAATGAATTTGTCTCACAGAGTTGGGTCTCAGACTCTACGCTGAGTCAGAATTACCTGGAAAACTTCAAGACACAGACTTCTTCTATACTACCTCCAGAAATTTCTGATTTAAGAAATCTAGGGTGGGGTATCACTTTTCTTCAAAGTTCATAGGCAAAGCCGATGTTGCTGGGCTGGGGAGCCTGTTGGGAATCCCTGCCCTCAATGGTACACAATGGTGGGCAGTGAGCCACCGTATACCAGATCTTTCCCCTGCACTCTACAGCAGTGTTCGACTAGATCAGCAGTGGGAAGGGGACCCTAAAACAGCCACACATAACTCAGTCTGAGATCAGAGCCCAGATGTGTACCCCATCATTCCTCCAGTTAGCTCTTATGGATTCTAAGTTTTTAATTCCAAATGCTCCCTTCTTTTGCTAGTCTAACATCTTCTCAAGCTTTAAAGATGCACCATGATCTGGTACTGAATTTATCAGGGTGAAAGGGCGACAGACAGATCCAACTGTATTTGTCTTGTATTAGTTTACAGATTTTCAACCCTGGTCCTTCTTACTAAGTAGTTAAAGTTAGTCCAGACAGGCACCACGAGTCCTGAATGTCCATCATTTCGATATATTTTGTTATACACCGATTCTAATATATACCTCCTCAGTTGCCTCAAGGACCAGGCACTAAGGTTTCAAGACTCATCCTCTGGGTCTTCAATACGAAAATGACATTTCAGTTTGGCTTTAGTAGACCATGCCTGACCATACCCAGAATTATCTTCACCTTGTTAGCCATAGCAGTAAGCTGGACTTCAGGGGTACCAAAATAAGTATGCATGGTCTTTTTCCTGAGTTGTTAAATGGCCATCCTTTAAAAGCAGGGACTGTATGTTTTGAGATATTGCTAATCAATGACAGTATTTCATGTCTCATGTCAGAAAGGCCCATAAAAAGACTCTAAGAAAACAAAGCCCCCCAGAGATACACACACCCCTCGTACCACTGGGTGTCTCTTTAAGTAAGTGAAAATGTCCACTTTTTACTGTTCTCATCTTTGTGGCTGGTGAGAAGACAGAAGAAAGCAAGCATAAATTACCCTATAGCCATGTGGTTTCATCAACCTCTGCATCTTTCCTTTGAATGCCTGGATGGGAGGAGGTGAATTCTTTCAATACAACCATGAAGGTTCTTCCAGGAGCATTTGTACATTAGAGGCAGGCATGGAAAAGTACATATAAAACCCCAGCTAGGAAAGAAATGCTAGGAAGGAGGAGAGTGACATTACTTTGACCCCCTTTGTCTTTAAGTCACTGTGTCCTTGGAGTGAGGGAGCGCTATAATGTCACTGGATGCGGCTTTGTCATTGGGCAAGTCTGGCTTTTCAGCCCGGGTCAACCATTTACTACAAAGGTAACTTGGGACACTTATCTATGTTTCTTCATTTGAAATGGGGACAAGGATTAATTATTAACTAAGGCTGCTATGAAGATTAGAAAACATATAATCAAAGACTTAGCACACCAGTGGACACAGATTAGGAATAAATTCAATTTAGTGTAATTATTGCTCAAATTTTGAAATTCCTGCCTTACATAAAAATGGATTCTACTACATTCAGCTGATATTGAAGTTTCGATTAAGTGATATCCTAATGGATGTGGTTATATTTTCTCAGATTATTCTAACTATGATACAATCCTTACTTTTTCCTTAAATTGGAAAAGAAACATAGGGACAAATTTCACTAGAATTTTCCTTTATAACTAAGCAGTATAAACTACAGAAACTCGGGAGTCGTCCCTTTTCGTCACTCTGAGAGGGAAACGAAGGCAAAGTTCATTCAAGAGTGAACTCTCACACTAAGTGCTGAATACGCACCACGTCACACATTCTTAACACAAAGCCTACGGCTCCTACTGCTCCTTGCCAGGTGAAGAGGAAGGCTCAGGGGATGCTAGGACAAAAGGCGAGCCCCGAACCAGGATGCTATTTCTGGAAGACAAGCAAAGCGAACACACCCTGTGCTCCGACAGCGACTGCCCGCAGATGGTTTCCTAGGGAGCTGGTGTCTGTTGTTGAAATATTTGCTGTATTTCTCTCCAGAGACATGCAAAGGCAGTTGGCCTCTGGGTAGGCCTTTTTGTTTCCACTGAGAAAGCCAATAATGAACGGTGTCTCTGAAGGCCATCACACGTGAACACTAGGTAATCAACAACAGTTCCCAGCTCCCCCCTCAGCTCCTGGCGGCTGGGGCAGGCGTGGCAGTTGAGATGCAGTGGATGTCATCCTCAGGTATCACGGTGCCTGGGTCCCTTTGTGTTGCCTGTCACAGGCTGCTGCCATTTTGCATTGAGATTCCAGCACTTCAGCGGAATCAGAAGCCAGGGAGAACCTGCTGCTGCCAGCAGATCTACAGGACATAGGAAATGGAAGACAGAAGGAACTGCTCACTGTGGGCAGGCATTGCTCCCAGAATTCCTCACTGCCCTGCTTGTCACCTGGGCTGGATGCTGAGGAACGCCAAGAGGCCATGTTTCTTCAGAACGAACAACTCCAGTTTCTCTTTCCTTAAAGACACACATTCTAATTTCTAAAGGCATGAACTAAGAATCAATTAGACATAATACTAAAAGGAATTCATGTGCTAAAAGGATTATTGTCCAATTCTTGAAAATGGCTCAGCTGGTAAAGGCCTTGCTGCCAAGCCTGGGCACCTGAGTTAGATCCCAGGAACCCACATGGTGGGAGGAGGAGAACCAGCAGCTGACCTCTGACCGCCACAGATGTATGGTATCTCACACACATACACACACACCGTCAGCCACCCATACACTCACAAATAAATAAATAAATGTAAAAAATGAAATATTAGCCCAGTCACAAAATAGATGCCAGTTCCTCACAATTCTCAGGATGCTTCTTTCCTTTAACGTCCTCTGCCAATCAGGTTCCATTTCCACGGGAATAATTTTTTGACTAGTGGGCTATCTCATGCAATACGTTCTGCTGTCTGCTGCCTCCTGTGAAACATGCCTGAACCATCTGGTTGTGGACGTTCCTGCCTCACGCTGTGCAAAGCAAGAATAGCCATCCAGTCTCACAAATGTTTACCTTCGCGTCTACTGTTTCCATAGAACAAAGCAAAAGACGGGTGATCAACCCGGTGGCCAAATGTTTGTGGGCAGCGAGGCGTTTGTACCCTGTGCTCTCTCACCTCCGTCTACCCCATGGGTCTGTTTGGATCACTGAGACTGTGTGGTATCGAGGAAACTGACTTCCTAGCATCTCTTCTCCACTCCCAACAGCGTGCCAGCTGTAGCAGGCAGCGTGCGACTGAATACCCCCAACGACTCCATGACGTGGGTACTTTTCTGTGTAGTCTATTGTCGAGAAAGCAGCTTTGGGGGACTTAACACTGGCTAGTGTAAGTTGCTAACAGTTCAGGCAGCTCCATTCTAAAGTGGTTCATCTTTCTGCAGTATCATTGGACTAGAAGATGTAAGGAAAACTTGGAATTCTCAATTAGAGTTTGAAATTAGCACCATCCAAGCCCTACCTGCAGAGGCCCTCAAAGAGAACATATCCCAGCGCACACACAGGTATTCTGAACACAAAGTCTGTCAGCCACTTGCTACAGATGGAAGCCTGGGACAGGTTTATAATTTGACTTCTTCCATAATGGCAGCGTCATTTGAGCCGCTATGCACTACCTAGAGGACAGGGGGGATACTGGCCATGAGCAGAGGGGAGCCCTCCACAGTCAGGGCCCTGCTGAGATGCCTTCCAACTTTAGGCTGACTCTCCATACCCCTCTGATCTCCACAATGCAGCCTTGATTACGCCATGGCTCCATCCAGCCAATGAACAACGGGCCGAAGGCAGCAGATGCGCAGATCCCCCATTCAGGTATGGCTTGAGTTTTAAGTCTCTGGCCTCCTCTTGGGTATCAGCTATCCATCCCATCTCCCTTCCCTGCTGGTGCCAAGATGTAACCGGGTGTCACCCGAGACACGGCCATTAAAATTACATAGCATAGGCAATAGACAGCTCCATGTGGTTCAGGTAATTAGCCCCGGTTTCCAGGGCAGTTTTCAGGCCCTCTGGGCTCCCTCTCTGAGTCTCCTAGCATACCCGGGGGGTGGGGGAGGGGTTTGGGGGCATCTCTTGGGATTTGTTGAGTGGGGATGGTTATTTAACACTGTCCTCATTAGCTCCGCCACCAAGTCATCCACAGTCTTGGGTTCACTGTGTGGGGGAAGGGACTTGAAGCTCCACAACAGACCATCCGTTCTCCAATGGCTGCTGGCCAGCTGCAGCAGAGAGGAGTCAGCTGTCTCTGCATGTTGTCCATGAACAAACAACTGAATAAACTTGGGTGGCAACAGAATCAATGCGGGGGTGGGGGCAAGTTTTTTTTTTTTTTTTTTTAAGGAACAGGACCTTTGAATGTCTATGTTAAAGCACTCGGTATAATCTACATCAGACTCAGAGCTCTGGGTGTCTTCAAGTTTCTCCCTGTGAGTGGTGAGAGTCTGCCTCTGGGCATCCCCTAGAAGAACACACTACAGTCAGGAGTAAGCCAGGGATGTTGCTGATTCTCGGCAAAGAACACTACAGACATGAGGGCTGGCATAGTTGAGGACACGGGTGTTCCAAATGTGCTCTGTATTGTTTTATGAAATACCGTGCGAGTCACTGATGCTTTCGAGTCTCAGTTTCCTCCTATGAGAAATGGCGATGACAGTCTAAGCCTTACTTAGTGTCCAGGTTAATGACAGTGGACGCCAGAAGCAATATGCATTCAGAAAATGGCAGCTTTACTGCCATGCCCTCCCAACCAGCAAGTTCTTAGAGCTAAACAGTTTATCGGACCCCAAAAGATCCATCTTGTAGCCAAAGCTCTGGAAGCTCTTGCCCATTCACAAGGCCGTTTGGGGGGAAACGAGATTCTACCGTTGGCAGTGATTCGCCTGTAAAGCAGAAACAAAGCCAAAGGCCACTGACATGCTTTGGCAGCGCTTAACCCCTCCTTCAGAGACGCGCAAGCCTTTAATGAGTAGACCTCCCTGGGGGTAAGGAGTGGGCTCTGCCCCTGCTAGTCTAGCGAATCCGTGCTCACCTTCTGCTGAGGCTAATTTGACATGGAACACAGGCGGATTTAGCGCTCAGTCTTCTGGAAATTGAGTGGGAGACCCTGACTGGCGGCAATTTCTCCAGAGGTTTGGGTGTTCTTCCCTGAAGCCAGGAGTCGCTCTGACTCCTGGAGTTTTCCAAAGGTTTGAGAGATGCCCTTAAGGGTTTGAGATCCTCATCACATCAACAAAGACTGACAATGTCTGTAAATCTTGCTGAGTCTACAAGTCTGTATTATGATTCCGCAGATATTGTTTATAAACTGCCTAGTAATTTCCAGGTGTATGGATGATAGGTGGGAGGGGAGAAAAGAGAGGGGAGAAGAGGAAAGGAAAGCCAGTTAGCACAGGAATGTCTTCAGTGCCCTTTATGCCCCAGGTTCTAATGTGACCCCCACCCCCGCACTCCGCCATGTTGTCTTGGTTGATCCTTAAAACAGCCTCACGAGGTCAGAATTATACCCATGGTTCCCAAACAGAGAAATGGAAATTTAGAGCTAGCACGACCCAGCAGCACGTGAGCAGCAGAATGAGCTGATTAGAGCCAAGCAGTGCTTTCAGCAGGCTGCAAATACATCTCCCCCCACACGTCCTGTCTTGTCCGTGCCATACAGAACGACTTCAAAATCTGAAAACGCAAGCGAGACATCCAATAAGAAATGGAAGGTTAGAATGGAAATGTTAAACATAACTCTGACTTCTCAAATCCCGAGTCTGAGATGCTCATCGCTGCGTATGTTTTTATTTATTTATTCTTGCCATGCTACGTTGGAAGATGATGAAATCATAGGTAGGAGCTGAACGAGACCATGGTGGTGCATGCCTTTGATCCCAGCACTCAGAGAAGGCAGGAAAACCAGGTGTTCCAGGTCAGCCTGGGCTGCACAATAAATGTAGGCTCATGAAACGGGTGGTCAAGGGGATACAACTCTTTCCCCAATGCACTTAGAAAAATATACAGAGTGATTTGGAATAACTAGACATCTGGGCATTACGTAAATGGCTCGAGGACGTGGACTCTGTCTGCTTTGCTCCCCGGGTAACTGAAACAGGACTTGATCCCAGGCACGCACACACTAAGCACTCATGGAACGAACGAGCGAATGAGTTAGAGCCAATTCGTCACGAGTCATTGTGGACCAAAGGATGAGCTGGCCTGCGGCCAGTCTCAGAATGGAGCACGGGACATTTGCAGACCCTGAATTGTATTTTCTAGACATCTCAGTGCTGACTTTTGTTTTCTTCTAAAAGAGCAAAAGCCAAAGCCAATCATTTTTAAATTAAAAAAAAATTAATGAAATTTTCTCTATACTAATCATCCTCCTAAAACTACTGGTTGAGAATCATCCAGCATGGGAACTAATGATATATTCTCTGAATGGTATGGTATGGTAAGCATATAGACTTTTGGCCACCCTTGCTCACACTGACTCCTAAGTTAGGTACCATCTGTACAGTTCAAAGAAAGCCCCTTAGACTCCTGGCAACTAAGATGCAAGAGTCACTCCATTGAGCTGTTGCAAGGACTACATGAGATTAGCAGTGGCAGCTACAGTGCAGGCACTGCAGACAAGAATTTGCTTTACCCCTAACTTTCACTAATCTTCCCCGCTGACTCCATTTATTCTAAAACTGTAGGTGTAGGTGAGATCATGCAATTGTGTCTTACAAACTCTTCTTCTGCCTCTACAGAGACTTTTTCAAAACCCATGAGTCAGAGGGCTCTGCCGACTCCTTTTGTCTGAGCATCAGCTCTCCGATGTTCAATCCTGTTATGTAACAGGGAAGCAGGGAAGCTGGAACCAGAACAGAGAGGCACTTTTGTAATTAGGCAACAGTGTTTCTTTTAAGTCTGTGGCTTTCTGTTTTCTGTTTGGGTTGTATCTTTAAGAAGTAGAATCAAAGGGAGGTGGTCCTTGCTTCGGCAGTTACAGCTCTTATAAGGCTTCAGCAGGGACATCTGCTGGGTTCCCAACAAAGGAGGCCCGAGGTGAGTTCAAGGGAGGGTGGAGGGCCTGTGGCTGACAGAGGCTGCATGTGTTTGTGTCCCCCATCTGAAAAAGCTTGACTCCTGGCAGCATGCGCTCCTAGTTAAACTGGAATCTAGCAGCAGACGAAAGGCTCGCTTTCTTCAGTGTTTCAGTGGTGATCAACAGCTGTTTACATCCTTCATACCTAACTAAGGGTGAAGCCGCCACATCTGTCACTGCTTTCCGGTTCTACTTCCTTGGATCACAGTGGGGAGGTTAGTTTGAACCCTGCTTGGTTCCTGGGCAGGAACACTGACACGTGCCCAGGCTTCTAATTCTCAGCAGATCGCTCCGTTTCTCATCCTCTCAGGATCAACTGTTTGCCTAAAGTTTTTTTTAATTTTATTTTATCCTGACACACATCTTGATCATTTCTGAGAAAGACTCATAACAACACAAAGATCAAAAGCGAGGCAGTAGGATGGATTTGGAAGGAGGATGAAGGGGACACGGTGGAGTGCGCTGGAGGAAGCACATCTTCTGAAACACAGCACCAATGCCCCGCTAACACCTGAGAACAAACCTCAGCTAAGTAGGACGCCGATGAACACTCATGGTGACAGTGGATGCTGGAGCTTTTCACTGACCCCTTGCTTGCCATGTTAGAAATGTTAGAGAATGAAGCCAGGCAGGAGAGAGCTTGCTTTGTACCATGAGAACTGGTTTTGGTCTATATGTCAAAACAAAACAAAATAACCCAGACTGATGGCACATGCTTATAATCCCAGTGCCGGAGAAGCAGAGATGGGTGAATACTTGAAGCTCATTGGCCCAATCAGCCTGGTCTAACTGGTGAATTCCAGGTCAAGAGAGATCATGTATTAAATAGGTAGCTAGGACCTGAGGAGGGATGTCTCAGGTTGTTTTACAACACGTGTGTGTGCGCACATGCACATAGAATCACACATGCAGACATACACAAAAGAAAGAAAGGAAGTGTCTTAGAGTTATCTTGCTGTGAAGAGACACCATGACCATGGCAGCTCTTACAAAGGAAAACATTTAACTGGGGTTGGCTTGCAGTTTCAGAGGTTGAGTCTTTTATCATCATGGCAGGGAGCAAGGTGGCATGCAGGTAGACATGATGCTAGCTACACCTTGATCAGGAAGGCAACAGGAAGTAGACTGTGACATTGGGGGGGGGGTATCTTGAGCACAAGAAACCTCAAAGCCCGCCTCCACAGTGACATGTTTCCTTCGACAATGCCACACCTCATCATGGTGTCACTCCCTATGAACTTATGGGACCAATTACATTCAAACTACCACAGAAAAAAAACCTCATGGAAACAAGCGCTAGGTAAACCAGAGGGGTGGTGTGGTGGTTTGAATAGGTATGGCTGGTTTGCTCAGCTGTTTTTGTTTTCTTCTTTAAAGATTCATTTATTTTATGTGTATGGTTATTTTGCCTGGATGCATCTGCAGATTATATAATTTATGTACCACATGCATTGCCTAGTGCCATAAATCCCCTGGAACTGGGGTTACAGACAGTTTGAACTGCCTTGTGGGTACTGGGAACTGAACCTAGGTTCTCTGGAAGATTATCCAGTGCTCTTAACTCCTGAGCCATCTCTCCAGTACCTCAGCTGCTTTCTTCTAGAACCCAGGAGCACCAGCCCAGGGGTGGCCCCACTCACATGAGCTGGGCCTGCCCACATCAATAACTAATTAAGAAAAATGCCCTAAAGGCTTGTCTGCAGCTGATCTGATGGAGGTAGTTTCTTCACTGAAATACTGTCCTCTCAGATGACTCTAGTTTGTATCAAGTTGACATAAAACTACCCAGTAGAGTGGACATTTCTCAGCAGAAGACATGTAAGTAACCGACAGGCATATGAAAATGTAAGACATATGTTATTTATGTATTCAATCATCAAATATACAAATGGATATGCCTGAATAAAGAAAACGTGGCATATATACATAATGGAATATTTTCAGTCTTTCAAAGGAAGGAAATCAGGGCTGGAGAAATAGCGCAGTGGTTAAGAGCACTTACTGCTCTCGCAGAGGACTTGGGTTTTTTTGCCCAGAACCCACATGGCAGCTCACAACCACCCATAACTCCAGCTCCTGGGAGTCTGGCATTCTCTTAACATACAAATAAATAAAAATAAGGAAGTCTTTTTTTTTTTTTTTTTCAAGACAGGGTTTCTCTGTGGCTTTGGAGCCTGTCCTGGAACTAGCTCTGTAGACAAGGCTGGTCTTGAACTCACAGAGATCCACCTGCCTCTGCCTCCCGAGTGCTGGGATTAAAGGCGTGCGCCACCACCGCCCGGCAAAAATAAGGAAGTCTTAAAAGGCAATCTTAGCCAGGTGTGGTGACACACATTTATGATCTTACCACTTGGAAAGCTGAAGCAGTCCAGGCCAACTAAGGCTATAGAGTGAGTTCCAGGCCAACAGGCCAACACATGGGAACTTGTGGCAACTCTCTGTCTGTCACTCTCTTTCATCATTTGCAATAATACATATGAAATTTATGAATCATGAATAAACTGAGTGTGGCACACAAAGGCAAATATCATACTATCTTGCTGCCCTATCAAAAGGCCAAGGCAGTTTCTTTATTCAACCAATGAAAGCAACACATAGACAGAAGAACCTCCTACATCACTATCTTACATGTAGAATCTAAAAATGCCTAGTTTGTAAGAATAGAGTAGAAAGGAAGTTACCAGGGACTAGTGAGAGATTTTATTCAAAGGATACAAAATTTTAGCCAAAAAAGGAAAAAGAACAATTGTACAGTACAGTAACTATACTTTTTGTTGTCTGATGTTAAGTTACAGGTTTTAAAGTCGCATTTAAGAAATTTATTATTATTATTATTATTATTATTATTATTATTATTATTATTATTATTACTATTGGCAGGGCTAAAGGTTTAAACCCAGGACCTTGGCCATGCTGGGCAAGTATTCCCCAAGATCAGGGAAACTGTGTTTTGAATATTTGAATAGAAAGCCCAAATAATGCTGAAAACTCTAATCTATATAAGTTAATATTTCCTTAAAATTAAAAATAATAGCTGTAAATAGTGGAACAAGCATCTAATCCCAGCACTCAGGAGGGAGCAGGTAGACCCCTGTGAGTTAGAGACCAGCCTTGCCTACAACAGGTGTCAAACAGCCAGAGCCACATAGAGAGACCCTGTCTACACAATAAACAGATGACACCTGTGAATGAATTCCATTTTAAAAGGAAGAATAAAGCACCACGTCAAGCATGGAAACACACACACCGAAAACTCTTTTATCAGGGCCAGCAGGTAAAGGTGCTTTCCCACAAGCCTGGTAACCTGGTTCTCTCCTGGGATGCACTAGGCCGAAGGAGAGAACCAGTTCTTGCAAGTTGTACTCTGACCTCCACACACACACACACCTGGCATTTGCCTTTACACACACACAGACGAAGTGTTTAAAATAACACACTTCAAAGTACTCTTCTTGGAAATTCCTAAAATGCACATTGACATACTAAGAACCCTATGCTGAAAGACAAATCCTCAGCTTCCTCCAAATTTCCCGAATTTATTTTTTTCTCAGAAGGAATCCTGCTAAGATTCCTCAGAACATCGATGCTGTGGAGCAAAGAGACAGAGAATTCAGTCTGTATGCAAAATGATGAAGGAAACACCTAGAAAAGAAAGTGCTATTATTTTCTATGGGAACACGGAGACATCTGGTACTCCCAAGAACACAGTCTAAAATCACCTGTGATGCTCTCTATTCCCCAAACAGATATCCAGAAGCTGCCTCCCTCTCAAGCAATCCAAGGGTGCTGTACTGAGATATTCGTTCTGCAGCTCAAAGTGGCCATGACGGCAGTGCCCAGAGTTCAGAGTACTCTGAAGCCAACATCAGAAGGATGATACGGAATCATTCTTGCTATATTAGACACTCTGCACATGACATTAACAGTTCCTCCTAGCACAAGCAGCCTCTCATAGTAAAATTAAAGTGCATGAAGATAAGAATGAAGGATTTCCCACCCTTCAGAGATGTGGAATACCTACTCAAGAGGGTTTCTGGGAAACTCCTAGGCAATACTGAACACCTCACCTCCTTTCTGGCAACAAGGGACAGGAGAGGAAAGCATGAAGAGACTAGACAAGTTAAGGCGAAGCCAGGACCCTGACAAACTGGTTTATGTGCTGAATACTTCAAGATGCACCATACCAAAAAAGAAAAAAAAAAAAAAAAGACGCACCATACTGCACCAATCAATTTATGTCCTTTTTTTTTTTTCCAGTATAAACCTAATTATTTCCATACATCCCTTCTCAACTTGGGGACACCTCTCCATCTGCAAAGATTTCAACAGACTTCACTATGTGTTTTCATGTGCATACATCACGTACTACACACATGTTTTTTGTCCTCTCCCGATAGGACAAGAGTAATTCATGAGTGCCCATGCAGGCTCCTGGCTCTGTGCTAAGAACTGGAGACATGGCAAAAGAAACAGGAGTTCTCATTCCTACTGAGCCTTGGATGTGAAGCAACGAATCCCAGACCCAGCCTGTCCACACACAGGAATCCAATAGCTAGCAACACAAATAGGAAGGAAAGACTGAGTCCAAACCCCTATGCTGGATGGTTGATTGCACAAAACAAGCCGAAATATCTGCAAACATTCCAGTCTGCCTGGCAGTTAAGAGAGTTAACAGTATAGCCCGGAAATGCAGTCACCGTGATTAGAAGAGACGCAAATGCCAGGATCTTTATTTCCCTAGGATATGAACCCCTGTGGGCTTGTTGCCCAACTAATTTGTAGATTCCCATAATGTGATTTTTAGTCTTGAAAAGTTAATACCAACAGTAGTCACACCCCAATCCATGCAACCTTGCACGTCAATTAGCCAAAAACCAAAAATCTTACCAGGCTGAGTAGAATTGGAATCTAGCCCTAAGAAGATCCTATCTAACATTTCCTAACACTCCCAAGCATGAAGAATGTATAACACTGAACTCCACAAGATCACAAATAGACCGTGAATGAGCTCCACCCATTTTAATCAGATTCATGCGTATCAGATATATAGCTGATGGAATTTAGGGAAACATTGACGTGGCTGCGATCTAGTATTCAAAGACAGTATAAGACTCATACTGTGAAAATTTTATCACCTCTGGACAGAATGGGACAAAATACCAAAAAACACGTTAAAATTTCGAGGCACTCACCAACACATGTCGGAAATATGTCCTCATTGTTGATCTGGACTTCAATCCAATCCATAAGCAGGTTCATGTACTGGGGAGCTGGTAGTGCAGTTGGCTTCTTATACTTGAGGTCGTCTTGCCACCGATACTCGTACTTGGGACCCCCTGACATCACGGGGCAGGTCCGCTCAGTGCAGAACTCACAGATGGTGCCGTAGATGAGGTTAATGCGATTGAAGAAGTCCACCACGTGCACCGCCACCCAGTCATTCTGGTCCTCCCCGCTGGGTAACTGCACAGCTGCTCTCAGGTCCACACCCGAGTTGAGGGATGCCTGAGCTCGTTTATGCAGCTCGAACCTCTGCGTGCCAGGTTCAAATTTCCTCTTGGGCCGGAAGGTCTTGTCCTTGTTGAACACTTGCTTCAAGGCTATAGACATGGTCTCCTCCTTGTCTTCCTTCCTTTTGCAGGAAGCAAAAAGGCACGTGGGACTTTTCAGTGAGAGATCACAGCCCAACAGAGTTTTCCACTGCCAGCCCTCAGGCCCCAGTCTTGCAGCCTGCAGTTTAATTCGATTTTAAATGGCTCCTTCCATCTTCCTCTTGAATGATCTCCAAGGGAACCTCATGTTCCTTCCTAAAGGTGGAAAAGAAAAGGGAACTTATGAGTGCTCAGTTTGCGTGTAAGAACTAAGAAAGGTTTAGGGAAATTTCCACCTTGCATTCCTGGCTGTGCTTAGTTCCTATGGGTCTTGTATATGAATGTGGAGGTTAAACTATTGCCCTGCGGGGTGCACTGGTACTGCGAGCTATGCAAACAACTAAAGAAGAAAGAGTGCTACCCTTTTGTTCTGTGTGGTCCCTGTCAAATCCTTGCTGGCACTTCTCTGTTTGATCCAAAGCTAAGGGCTTTTCCAAGGTGCCAAGAGTGTGTTGGGCAATGATTCCGTCCTATTGCATGTCTACTCCTTTTTGGAGACTAATGAGTAAGCATAGATTGTCTCTGACTTCACAAAGAGAGATGGTGGGGCCAGGTGGCTATCATACCAGGAGCCTAAAAGGAGCCAGGGGTCTGCATCTGCTAGACCTGCAAGGAGTGATCAAAACGGTCAACTTAAGCCCTTGTGGGTCATGTATAATGCAGTTGAGAAAACTGAACTGCAGAGCTGAGAGAGAGAGACAGAGACAGAAATGAAAGGAACAAGGAGAGGGCAAAGAGGAGAAGAGAAAGAATAGGAGAGGGGAAGGAGAGGGAGGGGAGGGAAATGGGAGGAGGTGGAAATTTTTAGTAAATAAATAAATTTAAAAAAAAGAATAGGAGAGGGAAGGGGAAAAAGAGGAGGAAAAGGAGGGAAGAAGGAAGGAGAGAGAAGGAAAGGAGGGAAGGAGGAAGAAGAGAAGGGAAGGAGGGAGAAGGAGAAGAGGAGGAGGAAGAAAGGAGGGAAAGGGAGAGGAGGAGGATGAGGAGGAGGGAAGGAAGTAGAGGCAACAGTGGCTATTGAAACAGAGAAGCAAACAGAACTCACGCCCAAGTTGCTATGAGGAGAACACAGGAAGAAAGAGGCTCCATTAGCTCCAGGCAATCTAGGAAACAGTCCCATTTCTTACCTTTGAAATACATTTGTTCTCCCAGGATTGGTCGGATAAATCGATTTTAAATTCTGCTGACTTTAAGTTAGTGGTTCCTTTGCAAGGAGCCCTGACTATGACAGCTGCTGTCACTCTACAATGCGCCATCCTTTATGTGCCTAATACCACTTCCAGGAGCCCTTTGGAGCGGAGCTGTCCAGCAGAACTTGCTCTGGCAAGGTACATGTTGGATGCACTTGGGATACAATGTGGCACCCACCATCCACATGTAGTCTTGAGTACTTGGATGTAGACAGCGTGACTAAGGAACGGAACTTTGTAATCTATCTTACTTTAATTAACTTGAATTTATTTGGCCATGCATATCTAGTGGGTGAAAACTTGAAAGCCTAATGTTGTCCATTATTTCATTTGACTCTGAAAACTCTAGCAAGATCTAGAGAGTCATGGAAGATGCGCAGACTCACAGCAAGTATTCTTCACGGATCCCTAGGTGACTGAATTACCAGCTAGGCAATATCCTGTGGCTAGCAGGAGGCACAGCTGGCACCAAATTTAGTTTGTTGGCCCCTTGTAAAGACACTTTCCACACGGCCCCATACCCTGTGCTGTGATGTTTTTTATCCTGCCTTTCCTTTGGTTTATGAAGCTCCCTACCCAGAGCTCAGTCCCCGTTCCATTTTATACACACATTCCCCAGAAACTGCCAATAAAGGGTGGGTTGAGGTGAAGGCTGCCGTGTGGCCTTGACACAAAAGATTATAATAGGTCCACTTGAGCCAAACCACAGCAAAGTGACCCCAGAGCTGAGGCCAGCATCAGAAGAGCCAGCACAGAACCTGTCGCAGAGGACTGAAGGATGAACTCTCTGAGCTGCTTCTTCACACCCAGAGGGGCTTCTGCCACTTCCCACGTCTGAACATGACTTGTTAAGCCATCAACACAGGAATGAGCTCCTGAGGTATCTTTTTGAAATTTTAAATTAGCATGCACACTATTAGGTCCCATCAGGGCATTTTTCAAACAAAATCAGGTTGGAGACGTAACTCAGTGGCAGAGTACTTTCCCAACAAGTACAAAGCCATGGGTTCAAGCCCCAGCACTGTTATCAAACCAGACATAGTGCTCATTACACACTAACATGGAGACCTGAGGTCATGTTGAAAGACAGGTGGAAGCTTCAAGGTCTGTACTTCAGACAAGCCCCAAATGACATCAGATCTATACACAGAGATGACACTGAGCTTCACAGATGGGGGTATGTTTAAAAAGGAGGCTCTCTGGCTTCCCCCAGACCAGTAGATCTAAACCTGCACGTTACCAACATCTTAGAAATCAAACGCTTGAAGCCCTAGGTAGGACATGCGGGCTGGACCACTAAAGGGATGAAGACATAAGCTAGTTCTTGTGGATTTTGCCAACAGTTTGTTCATACACAGAGTCTGCACTCGAGGGTGCATGTATTGAGGAAGAGTGAGAAGACCCAAATGTTTTCAACTTGGTGGCTTTGCCTGTGGGGGATGGGGGTGCAGGGGGTGGCTTTCTGATCTGGGTGGGTCTGGACAGCAGACCACCGACCACCTTCAGGCTCTGGGGAAACTGTTGTGTGATATCACACAGAGAGTGGCTACTGCCACTGCAGCCGAATGCCAGAAGTTTCTTAGGCTAATAATGACATAGTGGTTATTCGCTGTCTTTGTCCGATGTCCAGAAAAAGAAAGAAAGAAAAAAAAGAAGTCATAAGTTTTGAGCCCTGGAAAGTAACACTAAGAAAATTCAATTATGAATAGCATCCATTGTAATGCCAGATTTCAATAAATATTTGAAGCCAACTGCTCATTAACTGAAAAACATTTACTAAGGCCCATTTATTCAGAAGACACAGGGCTAGGGAGCAAGGGTGCAGAATTAATTAAAACTCGGCCTCCAACTATGAAGACCTCACAATTCAGTGTTCAATTTGGGGTCAGTCTAAACTTTTGCTTTTCGTACCCCAAAGTCTAAGACACAAATGTGGACACGGATGCCATCCCTTCAGTGTGTCACTTGACCTGGGAATGAAGAGGGCACAAGGTCTCTGGAAATAGAAAAAACAGAAATCCAAACAAAAAGCGTAAAACTGACAGCCACTCCATGTGTTCTCCATATTTTCTGCTTAATAGATCAACTTTAGCAATAAAACAAATGCCCAATAAAAGTATGCAGAGAGAACTCTGCTGAGCTGTGGGGGGATGTTGACAAGGTAGCTAAGCAACGCTGGCAAGGAAATGGGGAAGGAAGTTCTTATTTTTCTTTTCCTATTGATGTCTTCTGCCACATTAGTTGAAAAATCAGAGTCCTTGCCAGGGATCAAGGAAGAAATAAAACAACTCTCCCACTGACTCCTGGGAAATGCACCTTCTCTGGCAGCGACCTCCTCTAAGGGGCCATCCCGGTGAAGCAGAGGGGCGAGAGTGACTGAAAGGAACGAAGCTGATTGATGCTATCAGTCAGAAGTAGATGGTGGGGGAGACGCCCACGATGTCATCTCTGAGCTGGAGGGTGCCTCTGGCATGACAACTGACTACAGACAAGCCACAAGAGAAATGCCCCAAGCACCCCACACAGAGGAGGTACAATCTGGCCCTTGCCTTGTTGGGTTCTAAGAAGCTGGGACGGCGATGGGCACAGGCTTCACGGAAGATTTGTTGAGCACAGGAATAAACAACAGTGAGTAAAAAAAAATTTCGTACTAAACCAGAACCACAGAAGTTAAACCAAATTCAGCTCCTGATTGGAGTATTTTGGGCATTCGACCTCAGCCTGGGTAAGCTCGCAGTCAGTGACTGGGTCTGAATGTACCAGGGACGCTCTGTAGTGACATGCCAGTCTCCCCCAGGGCAGGACACCTGTCCACTCACCTTTCTATGGCTCCTCCTGCTATTTGAAATTCTGTCGCGGAGCTAAAGAACAAGTCTGGCATCGCTCTACCAATATATCTTCCTCTCTGTGGCTGGACCAGTCTACAGAACTTTGCTCTTCCTGTCAATACTGAGTAAATTGGGTTGTAAGTGGTGGTGGTGGTAGTGGTGACTTGTGTGCTTGGAGGTTCGAGAAGCATGTCAAGTGTCCTGCTTTATCATGTTCCATCTTATTTGAGAGAGTTTTCACTGAACCTGGAATGAAGCTGTCACCCAGCAACCTCAGAGATCATCCTATTTCCATCTCCTCACAGCACCGGGGCTCTAGCATCCCAAACAATCAGACCGTTTTTGATTCGGGTGTCTTAGTTGTTTTACTATTCCTGTGATAAGATACCATGACCAAGGCAACTTGCAAAAGAAAGTTGCTATTGGGGCTTACAGTTTCAGAGGGTTCATGGCAGCAGGCAGGCAAGTGTGGTGCTGAAGCAGTAGCTGAGAGCTCACACCTCGAGACACATCCATAAGGGAGGGACGGGACAGGATGCAGAAATCCTTTGAAACTTTTAAGTCTGCCCTTAGTGAGATACCTATTCCAACAAGACCACACCTTCTCACCCTTCCCAAACAATTCCACCAAATAGGGACCAAGTATTCAAACAGATGAGTCTATGGAGGCCATTCTCATTTACCACGAGTTCTGGGGATTTGAACTAAAGTCCTTACACCTGCACAGCAAGAATTCTTATTTCCTCAGCCACACACAGCCCTGTGTATTTATAAGTAAAATGGACGTTGCCTGATGTTCAGAGGCTCCTCTAAAGGATGTGTTGGCTGATTTCTTTCTACCAACTTTTATGTATCCTTGCCTGAGAAGTAGCTTTGCTACCCCATCCCATCCCCAACACACCTTCCGAACTCAGTGCTGCTTCATCCACGCAATTTGTTTGTTTGTTTTTGATTAGGTGAGAGAAACACTGCTGCCTCTCTATAATTTTCAAAGACATGCATGGCTTCAGAAACCAGTGTTTCTAAACACAGATGAAATCAGTCAGAACGGGTGCAGCCCTGTATAAACCTGTCCCATGACTCTCATTGCCCATCATCCTCAGCTCTTCAATGGCCATTCATACTCCTTGACGTTTTCTCTGTTTATTTACTTGGCCAACAGTACAGATATTCTAACATTAAAAGTTTGAGCATCTCAAAAACGAATGCGTCACGTGCCACCAATGTCAAAGCATCAACGCCGTAACAGCAACAACCACAGGAGTGGGTCAGTGCAGGGCAGGTGGCTTAGAAACAACCCACAGTGCTGCAAATGATTCATCATTCCCCAGACTCAGAAGCAGCAGCACTGTTCAAAAGGGGACCCAGTGCTGGAAAGAGAAGGAATGAGATACAAGGAGAAGAGGTTCAACACACTGCACAGCACAGTCCACAGAGGACAGAATTTTATCTACATGAGTTCTTAAATAAAGGCCTTGTGGATGCCAGGGTGGGGTAGCTGGGATTTCCAGAAATGAGGATGATGGGGACTCTTTGGTCTAACCTTACATAAGCCTGATTACTGCAAAAGCTCAGTTGGCCATTTGGATTTTATAAAAGATATTCTGATGACTTTATTACACACAGAGAGAGAGGGAAGGAGAGAGGAAGGGAGAGGAAGAGGGAGGGGGAGAGAGAGAGAGAGAGATTTTGAGACAGGGTCTCACTATGTAGCTCTGACTGGTCTCAAACTCAGAGCTCCACCTGCCTCTACCTCCCAAGTGCTAAGATTAAAGGAGTGCACCACTGTGCCCAGCACAGATTATTTATTTACTGTCTGCTGGTGGTTTGTTGTTTTGTCTGTATGCATGTCTGCACACCACAAGAGGGCATCAGATCCCACGGGACTTTGGTTATAGACAACTGTGAGTTGACCTGTGGGTGCTGGGAGTTGAACTCAGGACCTCTGGAAGAGCAACCTTAACTCTTAACTGCGGAACCAAAAAAATGAAGGTAGGCAAAAATATGTAAGCATTTTTACATTTTGAATTACAGGTATTTAGCTGGTAGCGTGACAACTCAGAACCTCAACAGATGAGATGAAGCTTGCTGTCAACTATCATTTCCCTCTCTGTTTTTGAAACAAGGAATGACAGCTGTTTCTTGGAGGAGTATAGCTTTAGAGCAAAAATGTTCGGACTTAAGAAAGTCAGTTCCTGTGACTGTCAACAGACATATTTACCCTCAGCCATGCTAAGTGAATTTGAGTCTCAGAGGCTGGAAAAGTTTTATTCCTGGTTTGAGGGGAGCTTATGTGTGACATCTGGAACCACTGCAAGAGATCTTTGAAGGGGGCAGGGAAGCCAAAGCAGGCGGAAAGACTGGAAATTGGAAAATGCAGCTCTCATTTTCAAAAGAGCACAGCGCTCAGCTTGGAGGGGCCGGGGAGAGTTAAAACTGAGTTAAACTCTCAGCTAAAACCTTGACAGTTCAACTTTGCATTCACAGGCAAAGTTTCAAATCAGTCGGGGCCATTGCAGGTTGGTGGGAGACTCGCAGAAGGTGTGCTCAGGTGCTCAGGTGTGTCCAACCTGTGGTCCACCTGAGACCACTCCAGCACAGTTAGGAGTCACAGCCTGGCACATTGTCGAGGGCAAGGATGTCTCACTGGATCAAAGGTGAGACGGTCCCGGGAGTGGATTCTGCACATAGCAGGTACTTTTAAAAAGTGTTACTATATCATTTGATTCACATCATGATGTGTATTTTCATGCAAAGTCAGGCCCTTAGGGAATCAAACAGACACAGGGGTCTATCTTAGGATACTGAAAATCCAATTCTACCGAATCACATCACAGTGAGCAGCAGACTCAGCCAGCATTGATTGACGACTTACTGGTTATTTTAACTGTCACAATCCAATGCACAGGTCTTATTATTAGTCCTATTTTACACTATTAAAAAAAATGGGAAGACATAATATGCAAGCCGGGTGCAGTGACACACTTTTAATTCCAGCCCTTGGGAGAGAGACAAACTGATCTCGGGGAGTTCACCACCCCCTGTTCTATACAGAGAGCCCCAGGATAGCCAGGGCTGCCTACTGAGGCACTGCCTTAAATGACAATCAACAACAAGAAGAAACCACAGGACTTTGAGCCACAAGCAAGCAGGATGGTTCAAAAACAAAGAGCAGATGAAGCTCACTCCTGCTGGCTGGTGTCAGGGAAGGAGAGGGGAGAAGCAGGTGAGCCCTACCTGCTGTCCTGTGATGCACAGAAAAAAAGAACTGCAGTCCCGAGTCAGCTGATCCTGAGTCAGCTGGCTACGGCTTTGAACAAGGCGCCTTTTACCTGCTTCCGCTCTGCCTTTGTTAAAGATAATGGTGATATCTTTCAAGGTATTGTGAGAATTAAGAGCTCCTGTCTGCCGGAGCTCAAACACACGGAAACAGCTACGGCAGACACAGTGACTGGCGCTGAGGGAGCTGCACCTTCAGATCCAGCACCTGGGAGGGATACGCGGTGCAGAAGGTGCTTCGGTGCAATGCAGGTGTACTCTGGGAAATGCAGAAAGGCAATGGGGACCTGGAAGGGCTCGAAAGAAGAAATCAAATGCTACCTTCTTGTTTGATTTTGGTGGGCTTTTAATTATCAGGCCAAGAGAAAGACTATTAATCTGAGCAAGATAACCTCAATATTCTCCTACATTTAAGATACATTAGTGGGACTGGAAATGTGGTTTAGTTAAGAGCATATACTACTCTTGCAGAGGGCCTAGGTTCAGCACCTAACACTCAAAACAGCAGGTGGTTCAAGACTACCTGTAACTCCAGCTTCAGGGGAATGTAACCCCTTCTGGCCTGCTCAGATACCTGTGGTGCACATGAATTCACAGAAGCATACAGATATGCACATATATTAAATATATAATATAAATATATACATATATTTAAAAAGTCTTCATTATGAGGGCTTTTCGGTATGTTTTGTCTGTAAGAAAATCTAGTGTGCATGGTTTATGTCATGGTTTGGATTTGGGTATAGCAGGGCAAATTATACTTCTGCCCTTCCACTAATCCTTCAAACACACTTCTGAGATCTTAGCCTTTTTGCACAGTGACAAGCTGCACATAACCATTAAGCCCAACCCAGCTGCAACCTCCTGTTCTGGCAGGAACAACTCCCAGCACTGTCTACAAAGTTTCCCTGTCATCAGAAGAGAGGCGGTGCTGGAGGAAGAGGGCCACACAGCCTTAGAAACAGGAGCGAATGGACAGCAGCCGGCACTGTGCTCTCTGATGCAAACAGGTAGGGAGCAGAGAAGCCTGAGCGAAAAGGGAGACAAATAATTCATGGGCCATCCACTCTAGCTTCCTGAACATGACCATAACAAGTAAAACAAGGAAGAAAACGGAGCCCAGCAGTAACTGGCAACCCAGTGACAACCACAAAAGGCTGGGGGTGGGGTCACCACCCTAATTTTGGAGCCATGCAAAGATGCGGGCTTGCGCCCATGCTTTGTTACTCTTCCGAGGTAAAGTGGTTACCTGGGGTACCACTAGAGGTATCACAGTGTGTTTGGGGGACAAAGCAGGTAAGGTGAGTAAAGACAGGCAGGCACCATGTAGAAACGCATTGACCCAGATTTCTCACGTTCCCGGGTCTCAGGCTTCCTGACGCGCGGGAGCGCCAGCCATCATCTAGTCTCTTCTCCGACTCATACCCTGTAAGACTTCAGAATCTCAGCCTCCAATGCGCAAAGTCTCAGACAGTGCCGGGGGTCAGCATCCTTTGCTCACCTGAGGTGTTTATGAAGATGAACTTTCCCCCAAAGTCTGCTGCCAGACCACCTCTGCCCTAGCGTTAACTCGGGGGAAGAAGGTGTTTAGTTGCTGACTATGAGAATAACAAACTGGGCATGTTCAGTGACTCAGCCTTACTTTTCTTCCCCTCGGGAAATGTCTACCTTCAGGAAGTATGCTATTTCCTGATGCCTGCATCGAAGAGGCCACTGTGTCTGCCACTGCAAGGAGAAATATAGGTGCATTTGGGATTTGGGTTCCCAGACTACAGATCTAGGGCTGTATTTTCCCCTTGATTTGTTCTAGTTTCAGTTTCTGTTGCTGTGATAAGCAGGGATAGCAGGACCACGAAACAGTTCATTCGCCTCACTGGGTTACAGTCCATCATTGGAAGAACCAAGGGAGGAACTTGGAGGCAGAACAGAAGCAGGCAGCTGAGGAACTCTGTTCATTAGTCTGCTTCTTCTGGCTTACACAGCTACCTTCCTTATACAACCCAGGACCACAATCGCAGGGTTGGCCCCACCTAGAGTAACTAGCAGTTAAGAAAATGCTCCAGAGACCAATGTGATAGAGGCAATTCTTCAGGGGCGGCTCCTTCATAGGTGTGGCAAGTTGGAAATTGATACTAACTGTGGCACTTCTGCAAGATATAAAGTTGAGGTCAAGTGTGTTGGTGCACACCTGTAATCCACGAGCTGCAGTGACTGAGCCAGGATGATTGAGAGTTCAGCGGCAACCTGGTCTACATAGATAGCCCAGAAATAAAATAAGTAATAAATAATAAATAAAAATGGATATTTTGGGTTTTTTTAATTGTTGTTGTTGTTGGTGATTAGTTTTTGCAAGACTGGGAAGGTCTATTTTTGCTATTCTGTAGTTTAAATTAGTTTACCATCTGCTTTTCTTACCAACGTCCTCAAAGTCAGGTGGAAAGAAACAGTATTCCTTGTCTATTGGGGGTCCCGGAGACTCTGTGTGAATCTCTACAGACTGGCTTGGCCACACAAACTTACCTGGTTCTCAGCAGAGACTTGGGACAAAACTCAGGGAGGACTTGGCCTTGTAACTTACTCGCCTGTGGAAGCTCAGTCGCCACCCAATAGGAAGCACAGTTTTCCCACCAGTTTTCTCTGTTGGGAGAAGACCTGGTCACAGCGTGCGTTTATCCCAGCTGCTGCCAAGCTGCCAGCACACTGGGTGGGAATACCCAGAATACCTCTCATCTGTCGGTCAACTCCAGGTCTCACAGGCCCATCTAATCCGGGACCTCCACTCAACAACCTGGTACTGAAAGGGACTGGGGAAACCTTCCAGCCGTCCAGGTAAGGCCATGCCTCTGCTCTGCCTCAGTTTTCTCCAAACTCTCTCAGCTCCAGTCAGTGGTGAAGTGGGAGGGAGGAGGCAGAAGAAGAAAAAGAGATGGCTGGTGCGTGCTGCACGTATCCGGCCGGCAGCATCGTCTGGTCTACTGCACGTATCCGGCCGCAGCATCTGGTCCACGCAATCATGACTTCACACACCACTACGCGCTTCACTTCCTGTGGCCAGTCACTCCTTAGATAACTCCGCCACAAGTACCTCACACGGGACAGCACAAACAGAACTCAGGAGCCTTTTGCGGTTCAAATATTTATCTAAATAATTGCTGATCAAATACCAGGCAGATAAACAGTTCTTTCTCCTGCCAACAGAACCACCCGCTCTCTTACTCCTGATTCACAGTCTACAAAAGAAACCCTTTCAGAAAACAGACGCCTCCCGCAAAGACACGCTGTTTTTCAAGTCAGTGCAAACAGCTGCATATTTTCACGTTGCAACATTGGGTAAGAAGTCAACCCCTCCGGGCAAATGCACGGCTCAACACTTGAAAAATACAGGACAAGGGCTGGGAAACGGCTCCGTGGGCAAGAACACGTACAAGCTGGAGGACCTTAGTTTGGATCTCCCAAACCCATGGAAAAGCCAGATATGGCCACACACACCAGCAACCTCATCTCTGGGAAGTAGAGCCAAGAGAGTTCATCACTCGGGGTCAGTGGCCAACTAGCTTAGCGTAAAGAAAACACCAAGCAACAGGGAGCTAGCTCCTCCAGGTTCAGAAAGAGACCCTGTCTCGAGGAAACACAGCAAGAGCGGTGGAGCGGGACAGAGAGATAGCTCTCCTCGGGCCTTTCTGCCCAAGTGCACCACAACCCCATGCATCACACACGCACCCCCAAAACACCACTACCAGCAAACCCTTAGGTTTGTATAGACTTTCTGTGGTGCTGTTTCTACAGGGAGCCTGCCCCCTTTCCTCCTGCTACTTCTGTTACTGCAATGCCCACTGTATGATTGGTCTCTCTCCGCTGGTTCTTACTGCTGTATCTGCTTTTCCTCCCATGCCTCCCCTGTGCCTCTAAACAGCATCCTGATAGATATGGTCTCCCTGGAGCTCTGATCCTCCCGCCCACTCCCACAGGCATGACAGGGAATTGTTAGTGATAAGATTTCACAACAGGAAGGTCTCTTGAAAACTTGTTTAATTCAATCCAACTTCTTCTTCTTTGTCGTCTTCGTCTTCATCTTTTTTTTAATTTTTTGTTTGCTTGTTTGTTTCTCGAGACATGGTTTCTCTATGTAACAGTCCTCACTGTCCAGGAACTCACTGTAGACCAGGCTGGCCTTGAACTCACCGAGAGATGCCTGCCTCCCAAGCGCTGTTAAAGGTGTGCGCCACCACCGTCCAGTTCAGTACAACTTAATTTTTTTAAAATAAAACCAAACACACCTAATAACCAGAAAAGTGAATTTTTACGTGCCAGCAGTTATGACAGACCTGGGGCTGGGACTTTAAGCTAGAGGTTAAATTCAGTGTTCTCGTTCTGCTTCTTCAACACTAAAGGGGAGAGTGAGGACTAACACCCCTCAAACTGCCCAGAGTGGCTTCTCCTTAGGTAAGAAGGTAAGCACCGATTGGCTGGCTGATTAAAAACAAACAAACAAACACACACAAACAAAAACTCTGATGGTTTTTAAGCCATTTAAAGCAACATAGCTCCCCCCATTTCAAATGAAGTCATACAGAGGACATCTGGGCAATAAAAACGTATCGAAATTCTCCGCTCAATCACGGCAGCAGAGTTCAGCCTCTCCCAGCTCTTACTCACACACCTCCAAGAACCTGAAAGTTTGCCTCTGTCATTCAGATAACCCGTGAGGCCCGTGAAGTCCACAGTTTTCCTCTGCCCTTGCCCAGCCTCCAAGGCCTGCGGAGTTTCTGCCTCCTAAGAACGACCTATCTTCACGGCTCTGTGAGGAAGCAGTTCCTGGCTGCTCAGCCCTAAGGACAGCCTGTGTGCTTTTCCTCTCCAAACAGTTGAAACCATTCTCTTCTCTCACTCCCAGCTCCTCAAAGTGTGGTCCATATCTAATCAGAGCTCACCTGCCCTCCATCAATCCCCACCCATCAAAGCGCTTTCAGCCACGCCCTGCCTCTTGAGCCAATAGCAATTCTCTCTGGACCCTTCCAGGAGCTGACTTTGTTCCTGGTCCCCCTTTCATTGCTAATTTTTAACCCTTGCTCCTCTGTAAATGTTTGCGCTTTGACTCTGTTCCTGAATTGTACTTTTCCCCAAGCCCTGACTCTACTTTGCTTTTTCCTCTTTCGCTTTTCTCTTCTAGACCTCTGAGGACTTTGATAGACAGTGGGAGCTGCTGAATTGAAAATCTGTAATCCTTGTTCACCCTGAAGCAACTTTCTACTAACAATCAAGTAAGTTTCCTTGGGTCTCTGTCTCTACAGCCTCTGAAATGCGGAGATCACATGAGGTGCGTGTTTAAAATGCAGCCGCCTTAGGTCCTTCCGTCCCCTCTCTGAATGTACAGACGGGAACGTTTTCGTAGGTCAGGGGGCTGATACAGCAGGCCTGGCCCAACACTCAGACATCCAGGAGAACGGGCAGGATGGAAGTGCCATAGGAGGATCGGAAGTTCCAAGAGAAAGAATGACAGCCAAAGGTCGTGGAGCGTGAGAGGGCTAACCTGAACCACACTGAGAACTAAGTCTGTTCTCCCCTCTGCTGGTACGTCACCTACATCACCCACGGCAGGGACAGTTCAGCCCTTTCTTGTCCTCTGCATCTGCTGGTCCTTGGTTTCCTACAGGCTGGGATGCCGTATTGTACGCCTGACAGCAGCATGCTGGGATTTGGTTCCCACAGCTGCTGGCTCAAGCTTCTTACATCGCATCATTAATCTTTGCCTTGTTCCTCTTCAAAACAGAGCTAATGAAGTTACCTGCCCTGGTGTGTTCTGAGGGTTAACATCATCCCAGCAAAGCCTTCGCACCCACCTGGCACACTGTCAGAATGTAACTGGTTTAATCCCTGTCATTGATGTAAAAGTTAACTTCCTAAAAGAGAAGTGTCTTTCTAGATAGAGGGTTCCTCAAAGGCAGGTGGCATAGGTTTCTCTTTCCCCTCTCTCAGGTAAGACTCTGGGGCGAGTGTACCTCTTGGATGTCCGTGTTGCTCAGCCAAGATGGTAAGTGAAGGTCAGCAGCTGGTCTGAAACACTGTAGGCAAGCAACACCCTCAGTAATTATAGAACAGGGCGAGCCACCTTATTCCCCAACTGGGAAGAGGAACATCACTTTTCCTCTTCCACCCAGCTGGCTGACACCTCCCTTCATCCAACCACAGTCAAGGAGCCAACCAGTGGTCCCCCGGGGCAGGAGCACAGGCTAGGAGGCTGCCTGGGCAACCCGGGGGAAGCTGCCAGAGAGTTTGTGTTTACTGAACACTTGTGTTTATTATTGGAGACCAGGAATTCACACTCCCATGGCAGCACCAGCAATGCAAGCTCATCCTGAGTCCCGGCATGCTTTTAAAAGGCGAACCGTCTTCACTTTGATTTTCTTATATAACCACGATGGGTAGACTTGCCAAAGAATGTTAAAAATAGGACCAAAAAAAAAAATCAAAGAGAAAAAGTGCCTCACAGTTTCTACACTGACTGGCATGGAAACTGTTGACTCACAAAATTGAGGTGGGTGCGAGGTTTTTCATTGTTTAGGGGAGCTGTTTGGGGTTTTCCCCTTTATTCTTTGAGTAGTTTTGTTTGTTTTTCCCACACTACTTGTTAGTTACAAGTCAGGGTGCCACCACTCTTCTACAAAACAATAAAGGCTGCAGGAGAAGAGAAACGTCCTCAAAAGTCTCCAGAGGCCACAGCAACTTTGCCAAGGGAAGTGTCTACTTGGAGCGAGCCACAAAAAACAGCCGCCACGGAAACCAGACTCAGCCAAACCCTGCAGCGAGACTTGCTTTGTTTGGGGTTCAAGCAAGAGTCCAGGAAACCACATGCATTGGCTTCTTTTCCATTTAAAAGTCTACATCCACCAATACCAGGTGATAAGGGCGCCTGCATTAGTGTACCCATTGACTGTTCTGGAGGAGGTGAGAGGTTGCCCTAGAGAGCATCCAGCACCTAGCAAGGAGATGCAGGCAAGCGCTAGGTCACGGTCCATCCCCTTTCCCGCTCCTCTCCTCTTCTTCCCTAACCACTGCTCTTTTTCTCTCCAAAGTCTCAAAATGTAGCCCAGGCTGGCCTAGAATTCACCAGTGATCTGCCTGCCCACCTCTGCTTCCCATGTGCTAAGATTAAAGGTAGGTGCCCCAATACCTGGCCTCCTCTTCTCTTTAAATGACACTTCATTCTTTAAGAAAAAAGCATCTGGAAAGATGTCATAGGTTTCCACAAAAATTAGGATGACTCAAGCCATTTTTGTTCCAATTTTAGTCAATAAAAACCTCAAAGACCCAATATAAGCAAAAGTGAAGACTTCAGAGTGCCAGAAAGACAAACGAGACTGTTGGACTCACATCAGAAAAAACCAAGTGTCTCAAAGCCACTTAAGCACATCTCAAATGCAGCTCTTTCTAGAACTGAGCAAGATACAAGTGTTTGCAAACATTTATATTTTAAATCAGATAGCTAGTGCCAGACGCTACAGATTTCTCAGATTCTAAGTGACTATACAATGAGCTGGTCTCTGGTTGATTCCTTCTGGTATACCCTATTCCAGAGCAGCTTCTAGAAAATGACAAACACTGACAGAGCAGGGCAGCGTGGCCAAGGAGCCCTGATTTATTTCAGCTTTGAAAGGTTTCTACACTTGGCTTCTAGTTTCTTCAGGGAATGCAATCCACACGACTCTGCTTGCCGTCTGAATAAAGTGCATGCTTTTCTCATCTGGCAGAGTAATCTTGGGAAATGCTGAGGACAACCTGTCCTGCAGTCTGACAGAGGCAAACCGGGGAGCGTCAGGTCATGCCGGGACACAAAGGGCTTAGGAAGCCTTGCTCTCCGGAAACAGCTTACAGGACATAGACATGGAAGGGACAAGGTTCTAGTTTGTAGGGCACCTAGAGAAAGGAGCTGGCTTTCTTTTGTTACTGAGGTCTCATTAGGTAGCACAGGCTGGTCTGGAACTTGCTGTGTCAACAGGGCTGGCACTATGTAGACCACGCTAGCTGTAAACACATGGATTCACCTGCCTTTGCCTAAGGACTGGGATCAATGGTGTGAGCTGCCACAGCCAGCTGGAGTGGCTTTCTAAGCAATCACAGGAGAGATGAAATGACACCCTGAGACCTAGGTTCTTAAACTCAGCCTTATCAAAAGGAGCTACATACCTTTTGGCTTGCAATGGCTCAAGAGTGAAGTGGACCGCAAAGGCAGAATGGGTGGTAAATTGTAACTCCTCTGCCTATGTTAATCCTTACACAGGGACTGTTGATGAAAGTCCCTATCAAGATGCTTCCTCCAGCTTGATCATAAGCTGTTCAATCCCTCCCAGCTCCATAACTTGCAGACAATAGGAAAAGGGAGAAAAGACAGCTTGCGGTTCATTTGGAAGGCTTCTAAGGTAGACCAAGCCCAAAGGTGGGACGCATAACCTAATAGCCACAGTAAATAATATCCATTGATATTTACATACTAAAAATCTTAACCCTGGTAGTGTTTGGATATGAGGTCTTTGGGAAGTAGCCATGTCACAAGGGATCCCCTTCATAAGCGGGACTGGCTCCCTTACAATAGGGACGCCAGAGAGCTCTGTTGCCCCCAAGAAGGCCCACATGAGAATGAAGGCATGTTATCACCCTAATCTTGAAAATATAGAATTAAATCTCTGTTGTCCAAAAGTCATCGGGTTTAGTGCACTTAGCTATAGCAGACTGAACTACGACCCACAGACATTTGGAATGACAATTCACATTTTTACGAATAGGGCTGAGATGTGTTTAACTTTCAAAAGCTACCTCAAATTGCATGGGAAGAAGATAGAGGAATTCCTACATTAATCTGTATTTCTCCCAACAATCTCGGAGTAAACAGAAAAACAGTAAAACTTAGTTTTGTGACTTATGAGGAAACCCACGTACTCCAGGAAGCCCATGAGCCCTGAGGATTGAGAAGACATGACTCAAGTGGTATTTCCCTTGACATCACAGGCCTACCTGACTCCCGGCTGGGCAGGCCGAATAAACCTAACCCAAAGCCGGTAAACAAGTAAAGGCAGGGATTTTTTTTTCATGGCCCAGTCCAGGTCATCATAACCCAGACTAGCTACCAGGATGACAGGGATGGCATGTACTGGTTGATACTTTTGTATCATACGACACGTCACTATTTCCCGTTCTAGAACATTTTGGAAGGGTGGGAAGAAGGAAGTCAAGATAATTGTGGTAAAGTCTGTAAAAGGCTGTTTCAAAAGCTCTCCCTCTCAGAAGAGGAATAGCAAGGGAAAATATTCAAACAAAATGAACTAGAAGTCTGGAATGAAGCTTTCATAAAGAAAAGTGATATACACAAGGTCTTTCACTTAAGGCTTAGAGTTTTATAGATCTTTGGGTCACCTCAAACTTACTGGGGATGACCTTGAGCTTCTCATCCTCCTGCCTCCACTTCCCAAGTGTTTACATTACAAATGCGGGCAACGGTGCCATCCAGATGAAATCTTAAAACGTGAATGTGTGCACAGTGGTGCACACACATCTGTGTGTGTGCAGCAGTCAGAGAACAACAGGTGTCTTCCTCAATTATTTCTCCACCGTATTTTTTTTTGAGACAAGGTCTCTCACCAAACCCGGAACTCACCATTTCTGCTAGGTCAGCTGCCTGGGAGCCTCTGAGGCCTGCTTCCCTATGCTCTCCAGCATTAGAGGTGTGTATTGCCAGGTCCAGCTTTTAACCGGGGGCTAGAGATCTGAACTCAGGTATTTATGACTATGCAGCATGCACTTTATCCTCAAAGTCATGTCCCTTACCCCTTAAAATGCTTTTTGTTCCCTCGGCAAACCTACCTATTGAAGACGAGTGTATAGGGTTATTGTTGCGAGCAGGTTTCTAAGATGGAACTCAGTGATCTGGGTCTCTAGTATCTATAATCTAGTGTAATCAATCCTCTGTTTAGTGGGTGTGGACCAGTGACTTCCTTCTGGAATACCAGCAAGATGAAACAATTCAATTATTGAGCTGTAAGAACTGTGGCTTCTGTTTGTTTAAATACTTTTCCACTCTTTCTTGCTTACTCTGAAAAAAAAAAATAGCTGTCATGTTGTGACATGGCAAAGGACCGATCAGTTACCGGTAGGGCAACGAGAAACAGAGGTTGACTAGAAGTTGTGTCCTGCTGGCGACCGATGAGAAAGTCAGACACAGCTTGAGACTTTCTCTCAAGTGATCCTATACCCAAGAGTCAGCGAAGCTGTGCCGTCATTCTTGTGAAATAACCAAGTGTCGCTGTTAAGCCACGAAGTTGAAGGGGCACTGATTTCCTGAAGCAATAGATACACATGCCAATTTAAGCCTCACTGATGACAGCCACTCATAAAGACGGAGATGACACAGAAGTCCATCTAGAGGGAGCTAGCTCCAGAGTGGTGCAAACACTCAAGAAATACTGCCTAGCTCTCCAAATACAATAAGGTTAACATACCTGCAGCGATACTGAAAAAAGTCCACAAACACTGGGGTGGGGAGGCGGGGGTTAGTACAAAACAACATGCTACTTCTAAAACACTCCTGTGCACCCCAGATAAGCTCCTCACCCAGTTCCAGCCTCAGAAAGAATTCTATACCAGGATAGATTTATATATATGTGTATATAAACACACACACAGATGCTCATTCCTGATTCTCCCCCTTCACACTGCTTACCCAGTCCTTCCATAAATTATATAGTCTACCTTTTAGTTGACATCACGTCTCATGCTCTCATACCACCTACACAGGAACTACTCCCACGTGAACCACCCCTCTCTGCCTTCCCTGATTCCAGGATGGACTTCTCTGCATTTGCCTTTCCTCATCAGGGAACTTTAGAAATCCAAGTGAAATCAGGCCACTGACCTCTCTGAACCCTGAAAGGCTTCCCACCATACTCAGAATAAAAGTCAGAGTCGCTCTGTTAACTCACGAAGCCTGGTATAGAGATCTTATCTCCGACCTCGCTCCTGCTTCTGCAGCTCTCCCCTATTCACTTGCCTCATCTTCACCACCTTGTTTGATGTTTCCACAGCACATAAAATCTGCTACCACTCCAGGGCTCTGTTAGTTTGCTGGGGCTTCTGTAGCACAGCATCGAAAAGCACTTGGCTTCTAAACTGGAAAGGCACTGTCTCATTTATGGAAATCTGAAATCCGTGTGTTGGCAGGACAGTGCTCTCTCTCTGACGGTGCCAGGGAACATCTGACCTGTGCCTCTCTCCTAGTGTCCCGTGGCTTGTAGACTCAGTGCTCCAATATCTATTCTCATCTTCACCTGGTGTTCTTTTTTTTTTTTTAAGATTTTATTTATTATGTATACAATACAGTGTGCTGCCTCCATGTATGGCTGCAGGCCAGAAGAGGGCACCAGATCTCATTGTAGATGGTTGTGAGCCACCATGTGGTTGCTGGGAATTGAACTCAGGACCTCTGGAAGAACAGTCAGCGTCCTTAACCTCTGAGCCATCTCTCCAGCCCCTCACCTGGTGTTCTTGTGAGCCTATATATCTTCAATCATCTCACTTCTTATGGAGACAGCTGTCGTTTGAGATTAGGGACTCGTGCAACTCCAGTGGAACTCACTTCTATTCCTAAATAAAGTCACTTTCAGAGGTACTGCAGGTTCGTTTTTTAACGTGAATTGCAGGTGGGGCAAATAATCCGACCCATAACAAGAGCCTGTGCAATAACTGTTCCCTTTCCCTGAAAGGAAACCACAGTGTGACTGCCACAGGAATGTGCCTTAGAGTCTTCTAACGGACAGGGAGCCTAAGGGCCAGGAACAGCTGCTGTGCCTCCCAGGGGCCACTCCTAGTGCAGGACTTGGCATGGCGAGGACACCAAAGCAAAGCTACCTCGGGGAGATGAGAACTCACCCAACAGGTGGCTTCAGCTCCAAGACACTCCAAAAGCCTCAGCAAAATCTCAGGGCAGTACAACGTGAGGATGCTTCCACTCAATTTTCCCCTTCCTGATGGATTCCCCAGTGTCCCCAAAGCTAGTTCCTCCTTTCCTCCCAGGTTCAGACAGCGCATTCAGGAGGACTTTGCACTTCATCCCACACTCTTTAAGAGTCACTTTGAAATTCTTGGTTAATATTTAAAAAGGGGTTTAACAGTTTCCTTTTGCACTGGCCTCAGATCTTAACTAAGAGTTTGCTGTTGTAGTTTGAACATAAAAACTTCCCCAGAGGCTCAACTGTTTCAACAGTTGGTCCTGAACTGGCGGCTCTGTTTGGGAAGCTTGTGGATCCTTTAGGAGGTGGAGGTTGGATCGTCCGCCCAGGCCCACTTGCTGTTCACTCTGTGTTTAATGATTGCAGATGTAGGTAGCATGACCGGCCTCCCCATCCTGCGAGCATGCTTTCTTCACCATGATGGACTGTATCCTCTTGAACCATGAGCCAAAATGAACCCTCTCCTGCTCTTACTGCTTCTGGCGTTACAGCAGTACAAGAAAAGAAAAACTCTCTTGCATTGTTAATCCCATCTTGGTGCCTCCTTCTTGGAGACCCTGAGCTAATCTCTCCAGTATCTGCATGATGCCTCATCTCCTTATGCAAGCCTTTGACTAAGGGTCCTTTGCCATCCAAAGTAAAATACAGTCATCCAACCTGGTTCTTCTTGCTTCATTTCCATGACTTCATCCGATTTTATTACATTTTTACTTACTGATCCTTATGCCTTTCTTTCGAGGGGATCAAAAACTTTTGAGTTGTTCATGATTGCACCCTAACAACTACAGGAAAGCCAGGAACACTATAGGCAATTAATAGTTTGTGAATATGTTTACTTTATAAAGAAATAAATGTCAGACTCAATTCACCAGCATCCCCCTTCAACTCCAATCATATTAAATAGAACACAGGGTGGCCAGCACAAGAATGTACCTCATGGGCTGGAGAGATGGCTCAGAGGTTAAGAGCATTGCCTGCTCTCCCAAAGGTCCTGAGTTCAATTCCCAGCAACCACATGGTGGTTCACAACCATCTGTAATGGGGTCTGGTGCCCTCTTCTGGCCTGCAGGCATACACACAGACAGAATATTGTATACGTAATAAATAAATACTAAAAAAAAAAAAAGAATGTACTTTATAAACTTGGAAAGTCAAAGTAGTGGGCCCAACTACTTTCAGCCCTGTGCTGAGACTGAAATTCCCAAGGGAGGCCAAGTGATATTGCCCTTAGCAGTGCAAGGAAAGCACGCCTGAACGACAAAACTACACCATCAGAATTCTGGAAATCCATCTTCATGGAAATAGAGTTAGAGACACTACAACCGTCACCCAGGAAGCAGGCTAAGTCTGTATTGTGTTTTGTCAGAGTCTCATATTTAAATAAAAAGCATATCCAAAGACTTTGAGGAGGTCATCTACCAAGCACCAAGCCAATGCCATGCATAAGCATGTCACCAAGATTTACACTGTTTAGATTGCACGAGAATCCTGAGCCAATACATCACCACAAAAATGTTCCTTGGACCAGGGAACCCCTTCGCAGAAGCAAGCTCACATTGCTTCGTAGGAATACTTCCTTCCATAGCTCAAGGTTCACGAGGCTCCCTCAGGACAAACCATCTCTACTAAACAAGTCAGACAACGATCTGAAAAAGCCAGACGAGAAACCACATCCACAGCGAGCCATACAAATAGCACCCCGCAAACTGAGAGCAGGAGGAAAGCCACCACCTGCGAGATCTACACACTAATAATGCTTACTACAAGTCTCTAACCAAAAAGGGAAAACCTAAGAAGCACTATCCTCTCTGAGAAAAGGAAAAAGAAGTAATTAGAAATCTTTCATGTTTACATCTTTGTTTGATTTGATTACATCTTACTTATTTGTGGGCAGTGGGGCTGCATTGGGGGCGATGTCAGTGAGTTAGTGCGTGGACACGTGTGGAGAGGAACAACATGAAAGGGTTATATCTCTCCTACACTAGGTTCCAAGGATTGATCTTAGAGTGGCAAGCAACTTTAGCAGCTGAGTTGTCATGATAGCTTGTAAACAGAGTTTAAAAAATACAACGCGAGCCAGGTACTGTAATCATAGCTGTATCCCTACAGCACTGAGTCACTGAGACAGGAGTGTTGCCTTGAGTTTTAGGCTAGCCTGACCTACTTAGGAACTCTAGGCTATGCACTGAAACCCTGCCTCAGAAATATAATAAACAAAGGAAAGAGAAAGAGGAAAAACACAATGTGAAAAATTGCATGTTAGCTGCAGTTGAAAGAAAAATCAATGTTATGGAAGGCAGACCTGAAGAAAATATCTTTTCTTTTCTTTTCTTTTTTTTTTTGAGACAGGGTTTCTCTGTAGCTTTGAAGCCTGTCCTGGACCAGGCTGGCCTCGAACTCATAGAGATCCTCCTGCCTCTTCCTCCCAAGTGCTGGGATTAAAGGCGAGCGCCACACCACCACCACCTGGCATATGCATTGATTTTATAAAAGAAGCTCTTGTAGGATTCTAAAGACAGGGAGCCTGAAAACACAGGAGAAGTTAGGATTAGGGTTGGAAGCACACATGGGAAGGGTGTGATTCCCGGGATGTAAAGGTATAGATCACTTCAGAATTTAGAGGCTGGGAAACGTTTGAGTGACTCAGGATGGAGAGCAATGAATCAAATCCCTTAAATAAAAATTTATTTACAATAAAAAAAAAGAGTGTAACAGCTGACAACCTTCCAAGTGCCTCTAAAGGAAAAACGACAAACCCCAGTGACGATAAGAAAACAGAAGAGGAGAAAAAAACGTCAGAAATTGTGGCGCAAACGTGAGGCACAAGATCCCGCAGAAGTGAACTGAGAGACAACAGCAATGAGAACAAATGCAGAAGAACTCGGCGCTCAGCCGAAGGTCGCCCTGAACGGAAATGCCTGCTTGAGCAGAGGGGAACAAGGCGGTGAGTCGAAAGCTAGGAAAAGGTGCCCTTGTCTTCAGGATCCAGGGCAGCAGGGTTGGGGGTGGCTGAGCCACGGAGGGTACAGGACAGCAGCACGGACGCTTCTCACCTTCTGTAGCCACTAGAGAACAAGGCAGTGCTTTGACAGACAGCAAATCGGAAACCCTCAATCAGGAAATCTGATTTTTAAGCTATGTTTTCCTTTAAAACACACACACATACACACACGGCAGGGATGAGAGGGAGAAAATTTTAAAAAATGTTAATAATTCAGTCCACAGACACAAGAAGATAAAGCTGAACAGACACATGGAGAAATGCACAGTAAGTAAAACATCAAGATGAAAACAAAGAGTCAAAACAAAAGAACAGCCCTGGCGAACCTCCGCTACATGAATGGAAGCCATGTCCTCTGCTCAAGAGCCACCGGCGGCCTCACCCTGTAATTTCCACCCTGCTCAACCTTATCATTTGGCTGAGAGACCTAACATTACCAGATAGGAAAAATGCTGGATAATTCAAACGTAAAACACATGCAGCCCCGAGTGGTCACTCCAAACCTAAAATAATGTCTGGAGTTCCGCTTACACCGAGGCTTCTCTGGGCCTTCCTAGATACCCGGACTTCGCAAGCTGTTCGGGAACACTTGTGATGTTAAAGGCACCCTACAAGCTGGGAAGCACGGGAAAGAGAAGAAAGACGGAGAAAAAGAGAAATAAAGAGGAGGAGGAGGCACGACGAACACTTCTGCTTCTTACTTCAGAGCCCTGGGGAGGAACCAATGTTGCGGGAGCTGGCTCAGGCATCAGACAACAACCAAAACGATATTTACTTTTCTTCTGGTTTGATGGGGCTGCCGCTGGCAAGTGGAGCACTCGGGGTGGGATTGGACCCTTTCAGGTGCTAGGAGCTGCCTTGCCGTGGGCCTGCCTTAAACACTGGCTCTGCCCAAGCAGGCATTTTAGTTCCGGGCGTCTTTCGGCTGAGCGCTGAACTGCTCTGCACTTGTTCTCATCACTGTTGTCTCTCGGTTCACTTCCGCTGTTGTATCTCGGTTCACTTCCGCCTTCCGCGGTCTCACATCCGCCCGCGCTACAACTCCTCACGTCCCTGCACTCTCCTCTTGTTTCCTTCTAACTACGTGGGTCCAGAACCACTCTGGAAGTTGTCACCTGTTCCCTCTTTTAATAGGCACATCATGCATTTTTCACTAACTAAATCCCAAAGTGACCTATATACCTTTACACCCTTTTGATGTGTGCCTCCAATCCTAACCCTAACTTCTCACCAATTTTCAGTCTATGTGTCTTTAGAACCCTACATGTTTTTATTTCTTCTTTATAAAGTGAATGCACAAGTTCATTTAACTTTTACTTCCTTCTGTCTTAATTTATTTCAGTATTATACCTTTCTATATTTTTCTTTAAAATTGTATAACATTTTTTTCATACATATATTTTGATCATATTCAAGTCATTAGGCTTGATGGCACCTCTTTGCTCGGTGCACACATGAAGATTTGATGGGTTTAGGAGAGACTACTGTCTTTACAGTATAAGAAAAATACCAGGAAATGTCCCAAGATTGAAGTAAATGTCTACAAATATATGATAATTACTTCTTTGCTAAATCTATTACTCAAAAATATTTTATTTTGGGCTGGAGAGATGGCTCAGAGGTTAAGAGCATTGCCTGCTCTTCCAAAGGTCCTGAGTTCAATTCCCGGCAACCACATGGTGGCTCACAACCATCTGTAATGAGGTCTGGTGCCCTCTTCTGGCCTACAGACATACACACAGACAGAATATTGTATACATAACAAATAAATAAAAAAAATATTAAAAAAAATTTTATTTTATATGAAAATAATTCACAGGATAATTTTCTTATTTTTAAGAACTCTCGATTGTATAACTCCTGAGAAATCTGAGCCAATCACAAATTGAATGAGATACTTACAGCCCAATGATTTCAAAAAGCAAATTATAAACACGCTTTTCATTGCCCTAAGCAAAAATCGCATTTAATGTGGGGTGTGGGTAGATGTTTGGAATGTGTGTGGGGAGAAGTGGACCTAGAGCCTCGGGAAGTCTCAAAGATCCGGTCCCCTTTGTGGTTTGAAGGTGCAGAGGTGCTGGAGAAAGTGGAGCAATGCCAGGCAATGTGGGATCATGGGATCATCATGGGATCATGGTGGAGGGGGGTCCGTGCTCAGCTGCTCAGCCTCCACGAAATCTTTAATAGAGTTACAAAGCCAAGGAAATGCTATGCCACTGGAACCTTTTCTGACTTTCAACCCAGTCGAAGTTCTAGTGGAAGGAGGGGCCGGCTTGATTTAAGGGCAAGGACAGAGAACAAAGGAGATCAGGGTAGGCGTGCTGAGCGCACAAGGCTCAAGCCAAGTTCTACCTTAGCTAGTGGGAAGCAGAAATGCCCCACATGAGAAGTGTTAGTCTGCGCGCCGTGGGGACTGTCTCTGGAGGGGGCTGAAATCACAGATGAAAACTCAGTCCTTCATGCATGCTTGTATATGATGTGGTGAAAGGAGGGTTAAGGCTAGGGAACTTCAGTCATGGCGAACCCTGATCCGACAGAGTCTCCTAAGTTCCCATGGAAGCCTCCTAACCAGGTCCTTCTACAGCTTCCTTGGACGCTTCCTAGCCAGGTTCCTTCTACAGCTTCTGTGGACACTTCCTAGCTAGGTTCCTTCTAGAGTTTCAGTGGAAGCCTCCTAGCCAGGTCCTTCCATTTAGGTACCTTAAGCTTTACTCTAAAATCAAAACAAAAGTTGTAGGAGTAAAAAGACAAAGGAAGTGAACTTTTCTCTCTTTGCACAACTGACTAGTGAGATGGAGCTAGTGGAAAGTGCAAGCAAAGCTCCTCAATCTTCCTTCACCTGTGACACACACACACACACACACGCACACGCACACGCACGCGCACACACACACGCACACACGCACGAGCACGCACACACACACAACCCTGAAGAAGCCAGAGAGAAAGTACTGCCATCCAAGCGTGGTGGACTCTCCCTCACCTTTCCACATTAGAGGGTCATGGAGAAGCCTCCCTGGGGAGCCAGCCATCCCAGGAACTTTCCCTCGAGGTTGCTCCAGGTGTTCCTGCTGCTTTTCAGGCCTGGGCACAACTTCCAGCTCTGCGCTTGCCCCAGGGCCCTATACCTGACCAAACAAATCAACACCTCTACCCGGCTTGCCTGCAGGTTAGTGTGGGCCTGCAATCTCATTCTCCTCCTCCTCCTCTTCCTCTTCCTCTTCCTCTTCCTCTTCCTCTTCCTCCTCCTCCTCCCTCTCTCCCCACCTCCACTCTCACCTCAGAACCCTAGGTTTCCTCAGACTCTTTCTGCAGGTATCAGGCAGGGCTTCCCCAGGGTGCCATCAAATGAATTCTACGCACACAGTCAGGTTGAGGTACCTGACTTGGAAGTGGTCTCTGGGATATACAGTACTAGTGACCTTTAAACCCTACTGAATGGAATGTGACTGTTAACCTTTAACCTTGCCAATGCAAGCCATCCGGCAAAATCAGCCTTGCCGTAAGTTTTGAAACAGACCACACATCTAAGTCCTTGGCTGGTGGTTTCTATTGCCAGATGGGCAGTTTCAGCTGGATGACACAGGTGTTCAGTCCCACAGAGAGATAAATTATCAGTAACAATAAGGAACAGAGAAATCACTTGCACATCTCTTACTGCATGTTAGTGACTTACTTAGTCTTCAGAATACCTACGTAGTATTTCTATTACTCCCAGGTTATAGATAAGGAAACTGAGAATGGTTACCTAATTTAGCCAAGATTGCTTAAACAGAAAGGATGAGGGATGGGATTCGAACATTGCCAATCAGGTTCCAGGCTACAGTTCCTGCTCGCCAACACCAAGGTCCACCTCTACCAAAGCCAACGGCTCTCTCCTCCCCCAATAGCAAGAGTTTCTGGTTTTGAACATCTGCCCTGGCTTACACTGCTAGATATTTACCCTCCCTGCGCCTCCTAACAGCCTGGTAGGGAAGAGATTAGGAAGCTGATCTTACAGAAGCAGGACAAGGGCTTGTTGAGGTTGGACGGTCCCCTTGAAGATCTGAGCTCTTCCTACAGCTTTCATTACCTACTTTCTTCCCAGGCGGCAAGGCACCCTCCCTGCCACTCTCCTGGCTAAGAGCTAGATGTGTGCACAGCACACACCCCTAAACCTCAGCATTGCCTCCAGCAATTTCCATGCTCCTGGGAGGCCATGCCTCAGGGACTGAGCCTTGGATCCGTCCAGTGTAGACTCCCTTCTCTATACCCCACAACTCCTGCCTCAGCTCAACTCTCTCCAGTGCAAACAGCAGAGTTGCTGTGATACCAATTTTTTTCTCTGTGTTCTCTTTACGTGCTTATTGAGTTGGAGGCATTGAGAATATATGGATTTTGTGATGGCAAAAGTATTAAGACAGTATCCAATAATATACCTATGTATAAAAATGCAGGGATGCTTGCAGAGCGCTTAAATGTGAACTCACTGAGTTGATAGATATGGCAGTATGAAGCATCAAAAATGTCCAGTGAATTTGTCCAGTCAACACTTGTGGCCTGTGCTAGGTTTGTTGAGATGAGCAAAACAGGCAGAACTCTTTTCTTAATGGAATTTATAGTCAAGCTGGGAAAAAATTAAACATATGCATGCTTGAACACATACGTTTGCACATGATTTACAGCTACAAATTAGGCCATATGCTAAAAATGACAAGAGAAAGTGCTACAGCAGCGGACAAGGAGGCAGAAACTGGTTTTGATGATGGTCTTGGAAATGTGTCTTTAAATTTTTAAAAATTATTATTAGTAATATGCTTCTGTCTGTCTGTGAGTCTGTACATGTATGGATGGATGTCCATGGACACCAGAGGTGTCAGATCCCTGAGAATTGGTGCTCAGACAGTTGTGAGGCACTCATGGAAGAGCTGTAAACTGAACTTGGGTCCTCTGCAAGAGTAGCACATGCTGCTGGGCTATCTATCCAGCCCCTGGAAAGGTGTCTTTGAGAGGATAACTTTCCATCAGGACTAAAGGTTTCAGGAAAACACTATCACAAGTAAGGCAAAGAGTGGAGGTGCTTTCCTGTGGACCCCAGACAAGCGGAATGTCTGAGACAGGGACCCTGAACTCTCCGGAAAGCCTGCAGCCTCAGCACCATTCCTCCACGCCTTCAGCATCTTCTGTTCCTGTCCGACACGTGGCAGCCTAAACGCACACCCAACGCTACAGTACAGCAAAGCACCCTCTGAAAGGGCTCCTAAGATGAAGGGTTAGCCACCACGTGGTGGAATGAATTAGCAAGACAAGACAGGATCGTGAGAGTTCCGGTGGAATTAGTGGCTTATACTACAGGGAGATTAAAAATTCGGGAGGTGGTTGAAACTGTAGAAGATGAAGCCTTATGGGAAGAGATGGGTTCCTAGGGGTGTGTCTTTGAGAAAGTATCTTGTGTCTGACCCTGTCCGCTCACTTTGCTTCCAGACTGCATAGAGTAGGCAATCCTATCCACCCTTTCCACCACAGTTCAGAAACAGAGGAGACAGTGACCTTTGAATAAAGCCTGAAGCCACAGGCCAGATAAAGCTTTCCTCCTTATAGCTGCTTCTCCCAAGTACTTTGTCATGGAGAACTGTCCAGCATGGCACACTTACTTATCCACCAAAACACTTACTTGCCACTATTAAAGATAACTCAAGAGTTTAAAAAACGTTGTGACAAATTACTATGGCCAATATTTTAATTTGGTAGTACTTTAAAAAATGACAATCAACTTATGTTCTATCTATCTATCTATTATCTATCTATCTATCTATCTATCATCTATCTATCTATCTATCTATCTATCTATCTATCTATCGTCTACTTTCTTTTCAGTTCTGGGGATATATAGAACCCAGGGATTGTGCATACTTGGCAAAGGCTGTACCACTGAACTATATTCTCAGAACTACCTCTGCTAATTTCATATATATATATATACATATGTATATATGTGTGTGTCTGTCTGTCTGTCTGTGTACATGTGTACATATTATATATATCTACACATACATATTATATATTTACATATAATATACACATTAAATATCTACATATTTATGTAGATACATATATAATCTATGCAGAGATATATGTGTTTTGTGTGTGTGTGTGTGTGTGTGTGTGTGAAGCCACTTTTCTTCCAGACTGCCATACTAATGGCCTCCTATTATGTGGCATCCATGTGACGTAAAAATGGATGTGTTGACTGTATTTCTTTTTGCTTTTCCTAATCCCAAACTTTTACTTGTGGTTTTCTTCCCCTGTCATTTAAGCTTTCTCAGCTATGCACGGGAATCCAGCAGAAGCTCTGTGGGCACAAGTGCTAGTAGTTCCCGACTGTGTTTACATTAACCGCTTGTGTATAAAAAAGGGAGTCCAACGCTCTTATACACATCGACGTTTTACTTAATTAAATGGATAAAGACTTTTCAAAAGGGATCTGGAACAAGCAAGTCTGGCAGTACTAGCAGTAAGAAATAAAATGGATTACCGCTGACTAATTCAAACCTGATGCCCACTGACAGACAGCACATGGAGGTAGCCTACACAAAGGATGCTATCAGTGGGTCCGTCTTGTTTTTAATGAACACACGGGGAGGCAGGCATCACTGAAGCAGGTCCTGAGACATCCGAACTTCGGAGTTTTGGTTAAAATTTTTACTTAACATTCAGCACTCTGAGTGCTACCTAGTTTCTTGTTCCATATTAGGTCTGGTCTTGCAGAAGTGGGGACAAGAAACGCACTCAGGACAGGGTGAATAATGGGTACTTTAAAAGTGTAATGCAAGAAAGAACATAAGGATTTCTCATTAGTCCAAAATATTAAAAAAAAAAAATAGGGCTTGCTTGACTGCATGTAAAGTCTAAAGAAGCACAGGGCAGCTAGGGAGTTCTTTGTGCTGGGACACAATGTTCCGTGTCCCAGGTTATCTTTTCCTGGATTCCGGCCAGGCAAACAGTCTGGAGAGTTAGAGGAGCCGCTGCTCTGGGGATCAGGGAGCGTGCAGATTTCCCAATCAACACAGTAAAGACACAGAGAGGTCTCATCTACCCAGAGATGTTTTTACATTCCAGGGTCATAAAGCTAATGGAAGCGAGGCTGTGTAGGAGCCCTTAGAAGACAGGGGTTTTCCTGTCTTGCGGTGGGCAGCTGTGAATCAGAGCCCTGTGTGCACAGAACTCCCTTGGCCCGCATCCGTCCCGTGAAATATGTGCAGGGTGCGGGCGGCCCCATGCAAGCATGGTGGCATGCTTTCTGCTGTACTCGAGTCACAACCTGAATACATGTGACCTACATTCCGGTGGTTCCCCACTAAAAGCTGCCTTGTCAGAGCTGTCCGACAACTGACCCTCAGACATCAAAGCGTGTGCAACTTGTCTTTTGTGTCTGCCTTCGAAGGGCCCTACTCGGTGATAAACACTCTGTGTACTTTCTCACCTCGAGGCTATCTCGCTTCACTCTTCCCGGGGAGTCTTCCAAAGGGTCAGGGCTCCTGCCTTCCCACCTTTCAGGTTTGTCATGACTTCTTAGGTGCACCTGTTCCACTTCTACGGCTGACCAGTTTTATTTCTAGAGTTCAAGAGAGAGGGTCTATTGTACCAACTCATCTGAGTGGTCAAGATTTGCAAACCAAACCAGTCCCCATCCCTGTCAACTAGGAGACTGGCTCTAATGATCACTCCCCTCCTGTCTCCTCCACCTCATGCTTGGCCTGCTGTCTTCTGCTCTATGATGCTCTGAGGTTAAAAAGTCTGAAAACCACTTTTCTGCCAGGCCACCATACCGATGGCTTCCTATTACGTGGCATCCATGGGAGGTAAAAGTGGGTGTGCTGACTTTCTTTTTGCTTTTCCTAGTCCATCCTCCTCTTTTACTTGTGGTTTTCTTCCCCTGTCATTTAAGCTTTCTCAGATATGTGCAGAAATCCAGCGAAGTCTTTTGTGTGGCACTCCCTCACTCTCGGGCAGTTCTGAAGGCAGCTGGGTCCCTGAGCAGAGACTACTGTACCATACCCAGCAGTAGCTGATCCTGGGCTCTCACTGTCAAAAGCAATAACACGGGTGGAAGTTAACCCCTTCCTCTTGAACTTGCCTTGATTTTTTGCCCCATTCACACTGTGGGAAGAGATTCTATTGCTGGTACAGAAAGCAGCGCAAACTGGAGGTGGCAAAACATGGACTTTCCTAATTAGGAGCTAAAAGGTAAACTGTGTGTATGTGGGTGTGGCCTTGGGGGTAGTTTGCAGAGCGCTGGAACCACACACAAGTTGAAGTTCACACTCTAGCTGGAGGTAGGCCCCTGGAAAGGGAGCTATCACATCACTAAAGGAAAGACATTACATCCTTTTGCTCAGCAAGGCACTAAGGTTCAATATCTTCATGTGAGTAATTCCACCTATATAAGAATATTTGCGTGAAGGCTTCACCCCAGCCCCTGGCATCCATATATCCAAAGAGTCAGGAATGTTCCAGTGGAAGTTCCACCCTAAGCCCCCTCCCCTGGGACTTGCCTCAGTACAGACCCCATGCCTGAGAAAGTCCACGGGATGATGACCCCTCCCCAGAGATACTCAAGACCACTCCCACAGGGCATTTAAACTGCCCCCCAGAGAACAAATATGTGGTTTTCTGGTCTTCCTTTCCCATCTCCTCTCTGGGGGGCTGGAAAGCTATCCAGGAGCGCTTGTATCCACTAAACCTGGGCTTTTTCTAATTCAGATTGATTTGGTCTGATTTGGATTATTGTGTTGGTGGAGAGGCTTATTGGGGTGCAGAAAGTTTTCAAAGAACAAACTATGTTCTCGCCATCATCAGGAGAGATGAATCTCTGTACTTAGGTAAGCTAAAAGAGAATAACTATAAAACTTGATATCACATTCTTTATGGCTTATGGTTTTGCTCAAATATTAAAAGAGTAGTAAATATATAGAAAGGGCTAGAAAGATTGCTCAGCTGTTAAAAGTATTTGTTGCTCTTCCAGAGGACCCAGGCTTGGTTCCCAGCATCCGTATGTTGGTTCACAACCATCTGTATCTCCAGTTTCAGAGGATCTGACACCCCTTTCTCACCTCTACTATCACCAGGCACACATATGGCACACATACACACATGTAGGCAAAACACATATACACATAAAAACTTTTTTTAAAATATCTTTTATGGTTTGTTTAACTTTATTTTATATGCATTGGTGTGAAGGTGTCAGATCCCCTGCAATTGGATCTTCAGACAGTTGTGAGCTGCCATGTGGGAGCTGGGAATTGAACCCAGGTACTCTGGAAGAGCAGTTAGTGCTCTTAACCACTGAGCCATCCCTCCAGCCCCCACATAAAAACTTTTAAAATCTGAAAAATATAAGTATATGGAAACCAAGAACAGCAGCACATACCTCTAATTCCAACTATCTGAAAGGCCGAGGTAGGACTAGGAGTTCAAAGGTTAGCCTGGGCTACTTAAGTTCTATCATCTAAGTATCTATGTCTGTATGTATCTATCTGCCATCTGTCTGTCTGTCATTCTGTCTCTCTATATCATCTATCTATCTATCTATCTATCTATCTATCTATCTAACAGATCAATGCTTTCTAACTATAAGGTAGTTGTTAATGTTGGAGAAGGAAACAGTGGAAAAGAATGGGGTTACCCAGGAGAGAGAGAGGGAGAGAGAAACCTAACTATATATGGCACACTATTTACCCCTGCCAGATGTGAATGGTGAGCGTTCCTCTTCATCCCATACCATTTTCTAATCCTGTGTGTTGGAAATATTTCCTGCTGCAGACGGTCATGCTCGCTCTGAGACTGGGAGAGTGGATGGGACTCTCTGGTTCACATCCCTTCCTTTAAGCTCTGCCAGATGAGACTGACAGAGAACATCATTTTTATGTAAGTTTTTTACGTTCACTGAAATTTATTGGTGGGGGGAGAGGGAGACAAGCACACATCTGCTTCAAAAATCACTTGCAAATGATGCCGTCCGTCTTCTGCACTGAGCAGGCAGAGTGGTCTCTCTAAATCACAAACACAAGCAAAGGTTCAGCACGTGCTCACCACACAGTTAAAGCACCCAGCCATAGCCTCTGGGGCCTCTCTTGATCTTGAGCCATTTATTTCTCCTTGAATTCAGCTCTCCAGTCACACATGCTCCCTGGGTACCCCAAGGCCATATTCTCTGACTCCAGGGCCTTGTGCATACTATTCCTGGCCTGTGTACTTCCTCCTCCGGTCCCTCCTGACCCTGCCTGTGGCTCTCTATTGCTCATTCTTCAGATCTGAGATTAGACAAGTTCTGGGGGAAACTGTCATTGCTTCCCTGCATACAGCTGAGGCATGCTACCTCTGGACCTTCCTCTTTCCTAACTTTTCTCAAGATAAAGACCTGCTTTCTGATACTTCTTTTTCCCTAAAAGAAGGTGAGATCGATGTTAGACTGTTATTTTATTGCCTGCTCCTTGACTAGGACATAGCATCAGCCTGGTACCCAGGACCTGTGGTGAAACATCTATTCATGAGTAGGGAAAGCCTGTGAATAAATGAGTAGATCGAGAGACATGGGACGAGCCAGCTTTCCCAGTCACTTCTAGGACAGTGTCAAGAGGCCCGGTTGTCTATTATCTTGTGTTGAATATAAAAGCTCTACTGAAGGCCTTTCAACAAGTTTATGAACCCTTGATATGGTTACTTCCATTTAATTAATCAAACTCGGTCAACTTAAAATAGCCACAGAGGAGGAGAGAAAATGTAGGACCAGGTGTCTTTGATAGAGTTTCTATTGCTTTGATAAAACACCATGATGAAAAAGCAGTGTAGGAAGGAAAGGGTTTATTTCATTTTAGAGTCTGTAGTCCATCCTCCAGGGAAGTGGGGCAAGAACTCAAGGCCAGAACCTGGAGGCAGGAACTGCATGAAGCACAGCCCGTGGAAGAATGCTGCTGGCTGGCTTGCTCCCCATGGCATTAGCCTATTTTCTCATACATCCCAGGACCTAGAGGACAAGGGGTTGGGAGGTGGCACCACCCACAATGGACATCACCCACATCAATGTGTCCTACAGACTCCCTTACAGGCCAGTCTGTTGGGGGCCGTTTTCTAAAGTGAGGTTCTCTTGACTCTAGCCCCTGCCAAGCTGACATCACAACCAGCCAGCGCACTAGGTGAAAGAACAATGTAACATTTTATGAACACATTAGAACAAACTAGTCCGCTGCTTCTTCTGCCTGCCAGGGCTAAAATGGCATGGCGCACGAGCTTCTGACTTCACTACACACTTTCCCTCTGTGCTTCCAAGACAAGCAGGGCTCACCACACACTCAAGTCCTCTTCTGCAAGGTCTCTGTGCAAACAGAGTTTCACAGTTTTTTTTTTTTAACAACATCTGGCTCAATCAATTTATTGATGAAATATTGTTCATCAATCAGATTACCACCTGTGAGGGAACTGACTGAGGTCAGCTCCTTTAGTGAGCAAACACCAAACATTTACAATGTACTAGGGCTGTGGAAAAACAAAGAGCGAGATACAGATAGGTGTGCCAAGGACACAGGGGACCATGTTTATGTGGCCCTCCTCCCAAACTCATAAGAAAATACTGAAAGCATCATTCCTGCTTGCAGAGTTACGAGACCGCTCAAAGACGTAACTAATAACGGCTTGGAAGAGGGGGACTTCACCTTTCAATGGGAGGTAAGATTTGGAATTGGTCGTTAAAGGTAAGCGGGAACTTGGTAGGGGCAAGGGAGAACAGAGAGTCAGAAGAAACAGCACATGCAAAGGCTGCAGTGTGTCAGGGGTCGGGAGGGAGAAGTGGCAGAGGAGGTTTAGGCAAGTTCCATGGTCGCCCTAAGATTCTATAGATCAGCATCACCAAGCAGGTTTCTCCCAGGCCAGGATGGATTCTCATGCCTTTATCACCTGTAGCATGAAGACATGTGAAATATGAGTCATTTCTAATAAATACCATCAAATATTTGGGGCAGGGAATGGAAGGTCAAAGGGAGGCCAGAAGTGTGCCTACAAAAGTAAGTTAGAAGGAAGGGTACAGGGCTAAAGAGATGACTCGGTGGTAAGAACACTGGCTGCTTCTGCAGAAGACCTAGGTTCGGTTCCCAGCACCGACACAGTGGCTCACAACCAGCTGTTGCTTCAGTTCCAGGAAATTTGACACCCTCTTCCAGTCTCCTCGGCCACTGTATACTGTGTATGTGCGTGCATGCATGTGTGTGTGTGTGTGTGTGTGTGCATGCCTGCAGACAAACCACTCACACTGTAAAATAAAAATATATAAATCTTTTTAAAGGCAGATTTAAAATAGACGACCAGAACAAAATTTTTTTATCAAAGTCCCATATAGTATACCATATGATCATTTTCTTAAATTTAGAAATGGACACATACCCGGGAGAGGAAGATGATAACAGGAATAATAATTCCGCATATGACCTCACTACAGGACTCACTTTTCAGATCCTTGCTCATAAAATTCAGCATTTCTTCATGAGAATAAGGTAATTCTGCGGTGTAGATAAACTTAATGTGCAATCTATAACTACAGCGAACAAGATACATCATAACTTCATTTGAGACTATCACAGTTGTCAAAATACAAATTAAACACCTTCATGATGTGGATGTGGCACCAGTTCCAGAGATTAGAGAAACTGAGATTGAAATAAACTGTGCTGCTTATTAAAGTGGAAAAAATGTCTTTCTCAGAAATCGTGCACAGCTCAGGAGTGTGCAGGACCTGGGCTCACAATCACTGTGCCTGAACAAATGGTATGTTCTCTCTCCAACTGCTCCAACTGCTTCATTGTGGAGAGTGGGAAAAAGGACGTATACCTGCACCCATTATTCATTATTCATATTCTAGATGAGAAAGCTCTCTCCTCCAGAATCAACATGGACTCTTCTTTCTTTCTTTTTCTCTCTCTCTCTTTCTCTCTCTCTCTCTCTCTGTCTCTATCTCTCTCTCCTTCCTTTTTTTTTTTTTTGAGATGGGGTTTCTCTGTGTAACAGTTCTTGCTGTCCTGCTTTGTAGACCAAGCTGACCTCGAACTCATAGAGATTCACCTGCCTCAGCCTCTCAAGTGCTGGAATTAAAGACATGCACCCCCACTGCTAGGTGACATGGACATTTTCTATGTTGGGAGTTGCCTTTTGTATGATACCTGTAGTGTACACCTTAAACTCCAATCTGAGATATTTAAACTGTCCTATTGGACAAGCAGGACACAAAAGTGACTGCCAAACACTGTCAAGACAAGGAGGGACAGCCCTTCAGAATACCCTGCTTCACAGAAAAGTCTACTGGATATGCTAGGCCTGTAGGCTGAAGATGAATGCCCCAACATTGCGTAGGAACTATGGGTTGCTGTCCAGGCAGCCAGTTGCTTCTGTCATTTCTCACATTTTTTTGAAAGTCACTTGTTCGCACTTTCTGCTTACTCAGTTAATATTATTTCCTTCTTGAGTCTCTGTGGGAGTTGAAGATTAGATAGCTATAGTTTACCAGATGCAGAAAGCAAGTTATGATGGAATGTAAATTAGGTATAATACTTTGGACTCACCAAGACGTTCTTATTGCCTGTATATATTGTATATAGTTGATGTACTTATTGTATATAGTTTTTCTTATATTAGTTATAGCTTTCCTTCTTTTTTTTAATGTGGCTGCTAGAACATTTATTTTATTATTTATTTATTTATTATGTATATAACATTCTGTCTATATGTATGTCTGCAGGTCAGAAGAGGGCACCAGACCTCATTACAGATGGTTGTGAGCCACCATGTGGTTGCTGGGGATTGAACTCAGGACCTTTGGAAGAGCAGGCAATGCTCTTAACCACTGAGCCATCTCTCCAGCCCCAGCTTTCCTTCTTTTATATTAGACAAAGAGGGGAAGTGTAGTGATATTACATGTGTATTTTAATAAATAAAGCTTGCCTGAAGTTTAGAGAGTAAAACAGCCGCAATCAGCCTTACAGAACAGGCAGTGGTGATACACATCTTTAATCCCGGCACTAGAGAGGAATATAAAATGGGGGAGATATCTCTCAGACTCAGTCTCATTCTAAGATTCCTGGCGGCAAGATCCCCATTTCAGACTGAGGCAGAGGTAAGAGTCAGTGGCAGGCTGTTTTGCTTCTTTGACCTTTGGGTTGAACCCCAATTTCTGTCTCTGGTTTATATTAATAGTACTACAGTTGGGAGACCCTTCTTACCTCCCCCAAGGGGCTGCTTCCCTGAGGTCAGATACTCCATTTAGGATACAAGTCAAGAAATGAATGAAGGAATGGGTCCATGGATGTGAGGCATGAAGTTCCAGAAAACAGCTGTTGGCTTTTGCATAAAAATATGAGTTCCAGCTTCATAGTTTTCAATTAGCAAACTAGATCTGCGCACTACTGTGGCAGATGGGCAGGTTAATTGCCTTCTCACATGAACCAATCTGTTTCAACTCACTCCCTAAATGATAAACCCATAAAATCAGCCCCACCTGAAATGAATCAGGGGAAACTTCAGCCAGAATTATACGACCTCCTAGTCAGTAATCTTCCTGAAGGTTTCTAGGCACCAGGAATGCCTGCTGACCTGTGGACAACACTGAAAGTACCTCCAGAGAACTGACGACCGCCAGAGTCAATGAGCAAGGGCCAGGCGTGATGGTACTCAACCAGGATCCCACACTCAGAAGGTAGAGCCAGGTGGGTTTCCATGACTTCAAGGCCAGCCTGTTCTGTATAGTGAGCTCCACTCCATCTCAACAACCCCCAGACCCCACCCCAAAATCTTAGAAGCATCATTTATGAAAAAAAAAATCCAAGTTTCATTAGAGGAACACTAGAAAACCCTTATCGTATCTGATCTAGCGGCAGAGCATGACTTCTGATGAAGAGGGCATTAAGGCTTAACTACTGGCCGAGTCCAGAGTCTCTCCTCCCACGGCTCTGCTCTCGCAAACTGGGACATCTGGAGAGTGTGGTACTGCTCTCAGCCTCTCCAGATAGGCTCAAAAGCTTAGATTTACAAGATAAACGCTGAAAATTAACTGACTCATCTCTCAACAGACGGTGATGACTTCAGTAAACATGACGCATCTATCTCATCTGCAGCAGGAGACCGGGAATGATGAGTGTTTTTAAAACCAGTTCTGTTTGAAACAAGCCACACCACACAGGCAGACATTGGTCGTTAGGAGTAAAGGAATTTATTCACTCTGAACTCTCCCTAAAGCTCCTGGAGGACTTTAAAATCATCCATTAATGGAGGCTTTCAGCACCCCGGTGGCCTCATTATGCCGTTGTTATTAAGTCCTTATTTTCTGGATCCCAAGGGTTCTCATAGCCAATAGAGCTATTATTTCTGTTTATCCATACATGACAGAAAACAAATGCTCATCCGAGCGATGGTTGAGATGGCCCCCACTGTCTCCACTCTTGCAAACATTTCCATAGCTGGCCATGCTCTATTTTCTTTTCCCTGTTGTCCAAGAAACTCTAGCAAGTGTCTGGTTTTCTTCCTGTAGTGAAAATCCCTGCAAGGAAAGCAGGCTCAGGGAAGGCTGTCTATCTAAGTCCCTGTTTGGGGCCTCACACAGTGTCAAAGGAGGCTCAATCCCTAACAGCCTCTCTGGAGGGCACTTTGAAGTTCAAATACCCACCCTCTTGAGCCACAAATTATTCTAAGAATCTTTTCTAAGGGAAAGCCATGGATTCCCACAAAACTTAGTGGCAGAACTTTATGCACCAATTTGCCAAAATTTGTTGGACAAATTTGGAAAACACAAGCTTTCCAAAAATCACGGACTACCCAAATAATAAATTTCCATGTAGACATATAAAAACTTCAATGAAATGTCTTGATAAGAAAGTATTTATGATTTAGTATCACATGCAAACAAGCACACGGTGATGCAAACCAGGCTCTTCCCTACTCTGAGTTACTCTGTTTCAGTCCGACACTGAACAAAACCACAAGTGTGTTTGCCATAGCATGCTTGTGTTTCTGGCAGAGCACGCTCAGGAAAGCCTGCCTAAAAATTTCCTGGCTCCCTAAAAAAATAGACTTAGACATTTCCCTGGGACTCAGTAGCAATTACCGCTTACTGCTAATGAGGGTGGTTTTTAAACTTCTTCTTTGTATGTTATTCAAATGTGGTAGTTTTACATTTTCTGCAGTAAATATGTACAGCTTCCTAATTAGAATATAAATATTTCCCTGGGGAAGGAGTTCTGTCATCAGCAAGAAAGTAGTTTCCATACAGGTAGAACAAATTAATCACTAATTAGTAGAAAATGAATGGAATTGAATAACAGCGGTGAAGATGAAGTCAACTTGCCATACACATTTGGCTTTAACTTCTTGCATTTAAAATAAATTCTTCCCAAGAGTGTCTCCTAACTAGCTCCAATTTTTACCAGCTTGTTCTTTTCTGAATTGGTCCAATGAATCCTTGTAAATCAAGGAAACTGCAAGAGGGACCAGGAATGAAAGGTGCAAAGGGAGCAGGCCTTGATGCTCTGCAACGCGGAAACCAGGAATACGAATGGAGGGAGCCTTAGGCAGAAGGATGGCTGCAGGGAGAAATGCCATTCAGACGGCAGCTGCCGGCTGGCTCTCCCCGCACCGCACCGCCATTCTCCATCTGCCCCCACCCCCTTCGCGGTGCCTTGATCCCCAGCCCGGAGGAAGGCCGCGGTGCAAGCGGCTTTCACGGCGGTTCTCACACTCCAAAAGCACAGAGGATAAAAGGCTGCTGTGTAGAAAGCTTGTGCTCCACGGAGTAACAACAGGGCTAAATGTGCTTAAAAATACGTTGCTACTTTTCCTATCAATCACAGCAAATGCCAAGTGGCTCCCCAATCTACTGGGAGGTTCAAGGGTGAGCATTGTTTAATTGGCTCTGGGAATCTTGTGAGCCTGCTAGACCTTTAATTAGAGGCGTCGCTGGATGGCAGGATGCTTGTGTTAGGGAGGGGCAGACCGGTTCTGCCCTGCTCCAAGTCCTTTGCGAATTCACCTTTGAACAAACTTAAAAGGATTCACTCGTCCTAAATGAAAAATTCAAGGTAACAGTACCGCCTGCTTTTGCTCACAATCCTAGTCTCTTTGCATATGAATTAGATTTGATAGCAGTTCGTTTCCAATTCAGAATTCCTTATCTAAGCCAAAAGGCAAAACTCTGAGCTAAGCAGGGAAATCATGCACTTAGCTGTCAGGTGGGTAGAGAGGCACTGGTGTTGGCACAGGCACCTCTAAAATGGGGTTTGTGTGGGGAGCTCCAAGTCCAGCCTCCTTGTGATTCAACAAGAAAGCAAGCCTAGTAAAATCCCGCAGGCCCATGAAGCAGCACCACGGAACCACGTTGCTTTCATAGTAGTGCCAGTAAGCTCGACTTTGATGAGCAACAATGCTACCAGATCAGTGAGACTGGGAGACTATGGCCTTTCGTTACCTGTGGCAACCTCTGTAGCCACAGGTTCAGTCCCCTGTGACCTAGGATGATCTTACTGAAGCCACAGATCTGTCAAACCAAACACTGTCAAAACCCAGCCACCAATTACTCTCGGTCATCTCTTTCCTATTCAAATACTTATTCTCAGATTTAATTTATTCCCCACCTCTCTCCTAGAGTCCAGGAATTAGACAACTAACTAACCCTCACCCTCTAGGAAGCATGTTACCCCTGAATAATTAAAAAAATTAAAGCATTTCCCACACTGGATTAAAAGTACACATTTGGGTGTAGTTTTAGAAAAATAAAGACTCTTCAGTCAATTGTGGATCATTGTGTAGATTCTAGTCCAGTGCCAGGAACATGGTAAATCGGGTCAGGTGACCCATCTCTCCCCGGGTATACATCCAGGGCAGTCTCCCAACTCCCAATCAGACTGTAGCATTTGGGGCTTCAGAATCCTTTTTAATACATCCTCTCCAGGCAGCCATTCCTGATGGGTCAGACATAGCTTGTCACAAGACCTCCAAACTCTCCAGCTACCAGTATGCTCAAACTAAATAAAAGCGCAGACAGGAACAGCTACAGTCTTGTAAAAACAGCATTACGAGAACGTCAGTCGGCAAATCTCTTTTTCTCTGCTGTTTAGACCAAGTGTTAAGATTGGCGACTATAGAACAATCTGGCAGAAGCCTGTGACAAATTCTTCTATCATCACCGCTGTCTCCCTGCAGCACTCTCAGCCACACCACCCTCAGAGACGCCTTGATTCTTTGTGAATGGGAGCACGCCTTAAAGCCCTGCAGGCGAGTTGATCAGTCCCACCAGAGACCAGAAGGGCTGGACCCCAGGGCAGCGAAGCGGGCAGCAAAGCACAGACCATGAATAAAGAGCTGAGGGAGAACAAGATGTACGGAACAAGATGTATATAGGATCTAAAACCAAAAGGGGAAAGGAGGGCTGGGGTTGGGGTAGAGAGAAGAAAAAAAAATCTCATCTTGTGTTGCCGAAACACGCCTTAAAAGACAGAAGGAAGGCTATTATGCCCCAACTGGCAGCCACTTCATGTTCTTGTCATCTCCTCTACTCTAACCTGGAGCCTAAGTGACAAAGGTGGGTAACATGTATGACCTACACTTTCTCCTGAACTGTGGCTTGGATGTAAACGTCTCCCACAGGCTCAGACATTTGAACACTGGGTTCCCATTGATGACCCTGTCTGGAGAGCGGGAGGAGGTTTGGCCTTACTGAAGGAAGTATGTTTTGTCACTAGAGGTGGGAGACACGGGCTCTCTGATTTGGGGTTTTGTCCTCTGTCATCCTGCTTGCTTCCGTGCCTCCCTGCTGCGATAGATCCCTTTGGAGCTGCGAGAGCACACAACCCCGTCCTTCCTGAAGCAGAATTGCTTGTGGTGTTGCGTAGCAGCTGAGCAGTAGCTAATGTAACAAATTACAATGAACGGAAATCAAGGGGAGGCTGATCCAGTCCCACAGGCAGCTGCTGTTCTTGGATCTGAGGGGTGGCTGTCACTTGGCTTTCCCTGCCTTGGCTCTGTGGCCTAGCAGCTCCCCACCCCCAATTGATTTGTTTATTATGTATGTGTGCTCCTGAGTGTATGTATATGGAACCATGTGCATGCAGGTTGTGAGCAGCTGGATATGGGAGCTGGGAACTGAACCCAGGTCCTCTGCAAGAACAGCATGTGCTCTTGTCCACTAAGCAATCTCCCCAGCTCCTGTTCCTGCCTTGTCTCTTACTTCTGCTTATTCCAGATCTTGACTTGAGCCTTGTGAGAAACACTGACTAGCTCTCTGTAAAGCCATGGCACCAGAGTCAGGAACTTTCAGAGAAGAGGACCCCATAACCTGCCAACCCTTAGGGACTAGTGACTTTACTCTCCCATGAATCAGGAGAGCTGGAAGTTGAAAGCTCTCAGCTGGGAGCCTCTCAAGGAATCACAATGGGTTAGAGGGAGCTGATTGACAGGAGCTGGTAGGTCCATGGGGGAGAGATGGGTAACCTACACACAGGGACTAGCTGACAGAGGGACATAAAGACTAAGCCCTCTTGCCTTGATGCGGGACAACTTTTCTAGGCTGTGTGAGCTTCAGAGTGTCCTGTGCTTCATTCAGTTTCTCCCTTGCCTAATTCTGCTGCTCTCATTTACCTGCTGGGGGTTGTTGCTGGGGGTTGTCCCTCCCTAGTAAACCACACACAAATCTCAGGGTCTCGGGGTTCCTAGAGAACTGCAGTGTGATTGCTAGAAACGAGGTACAACTAGGTACAACTGTGCACTGTTTACTGAGACCTCCATCACTTGGATCTTCCATCCTTAAGACTTGGGCATTCAGGCGATACGTGACCGCACTGGCAGGTTGTGTCTCAGCCCCATTGTAACAGCGGTTCTTCTGGGTCTTTGTCTCTGTTGTTCTTGTGGTCCATGGTTCTGAGATGCATGTGTACAGTAACCACAGGGTATTTATTATGTTAGGAACTGAATGAAGTACAAACTCAGCAGCCAACTCCCCAGTCCACAAATCACTCACTGATAGGAACGGCAGATGATACCATGGCCAACGACCAATCTTGTCACTGCTTTCAAAGCATGTTAGTTACGGGACTGGCATTAGTCCTGACTGTCCGGGGAGTTAGAGAAAGGAAAAGAGGGTTCCTCCGTTAGTGTTCCCACAAGCCTTCATGAGTGTTAGGAGCCTGAACAGGAGAAGGGTCTGAGAAGGGTCCTAGGAGTGAGTTCTTTCATCCGCCAAAGGAAGAACGGGGCCTAAGGATGCTTGTTTTTTTTTTTTGTTTGTTTGTTTTTTTTACTGATTCCATAACAAACTTCCATAAACATAGGCAACATGTTTTTTAAGCTTAATGCATCTGAGTTCAGGACCTTAAAATAGGGCTGTGCTCCTCTTAGAGGCTGAGAAGAGGATCCATTTGCTCTCCTTTCCTTGCTGACAAAGGCTATGGGCTTTCTTGACTTGTGGCCTAATATCACACTAACCTCTTATTCTGTCATTGTTCTGACTCTGATGACTTCCTATTTATAAAAACCTGGTAATTACAGCGGGCCCACCTTGATAACCTCAGATGACCACCTACTTTGGTATCTTCACATGATCACATTTGCAAAATCCCTCTGGCCATTCACGAGCATACACTCAGACTTGATGGATGAGAATGAACAGCTTTGTGGAATATCGTTCTGCCTCACACCCTATCAGCTTTTCCCAAATGGCTGATGCTCTCTGGACAATGTTCTGGATTTAACTGCAGGAAAGACAGACTGCTTGCCAGTATCTGTCTGCCACTGAACCCTCTGGAAACGGGTGGGAGCAAAAGAATGACTTAGCGGTCAGCTTTTCCAGGGTAGGGCATCTAACACACTCAACCCTGGTTTCACTCTGCACTGGAAAATACTGCAGTGCCCGAGTCTTTCGCTTGGATACTCACAGTTCCTACGAACATACCCAGGGGTTGGCGATGCTGTGCTATAAAGGAACCCTTTCTGGTTTGCTGAACCCCGGGTTCTCTAGATGTGCTTTCTTAAATTCCTGGACGCTATGGCAACGGTGCAGTAGGTTACACTCCAACGCCGGACAGTGTCATGAAAACAGCTCTATGGGACATCTGCAGGCCTCTCAGTCCCCTGAAAAGTCAGTTTCCTGCCAGTCCATACCGCCCTGTGAGACCGGTTTCTTCTTTCACCAGCCCTCGGCTGCTGCATGGTGACTCACCTGAGCCAAGTGTGTGAAGTCACACTCTTCAGGTACCTCAGCACTGCCTGGAGATTCATTTCTGGGAAAAACTGTGCCTCCTGTCCCCACTCAGCCCCCTTCTCCTTGAATCTGGCTCTCAAAGCTAATTTAAAAAGTCAGGCAGGAAATGATGTGTTCCCCGAAAGACCCAGAAGTTTTCACCACCACTCCCCATCAAATCAAATACTCGGGCAGATTGCCAAGTGAAACTGAGTCCCCCACAAAAAAATATTTCTTCTTTTGGAAAATGGATTGCTATTGTCAAAACAGATAAGAAGGCATTGCCTTGTGTTAGTGCAACCCAGACTGCAGCTGGGGTTTCTCCTGCAGTGGGATGCCGGGCTCATCTGGTCTTTCTTAGGCACCATTCAAGGCATTGGAATAGCAGAACCTGAGTCAAAAAGAAACCCAGAAATCATTCATTTAATTTTCTTTTATAAGCCTGGAGTCTTCATTCACTACACCTAATTTAAGTGCTCTTAATTCAGGTTTTGCATATTTTATAATCATCATCTGTCTGCCCGTAAGGATCAGGTGACTTGCAGGCCTCACGCAGATGGTGTGCCTTGACCTTGTGTCTGATTCCCTTCTCTCATCTGTCCAGATGTTCCATCACAGTAATAGTCCATACTTATTGCATGTATCCATATTCCATGTGGCAGGCGCTATGCCAAACCCCGTAATTATGTCACCTTATTTGTGCTTGCCTACGGTCCTGCAATATTGCGACTTTGTAGGCACACTGCCATTTCCTGAATTTTACAGTATTTACTGGCACTGAGCGTGTGCCATCATTGACAATGTACTCAGCATCTTCTACTTTTACCCTCACACCTCCAACTAAATGCTGATAACCCTCTTTGGAATGGAAAAGAAGAGGCTTCCATGTGGTAAGACATTGCCATGGTCACAGAGCTAGTAGGTGGCAGGGCTGGAACCCAAAGACTGAGGAATCTTCTTCTCATCTGTACATGTTCTTCTCCGCTTTCTTTCCAGCCAGTGACTCCCACTGCCTCCCAGTGGCTCTGGGCATCTCTGAATTCACACAGCATTTGTGACACTGTAAATAAAAGTTACCTTCTCTTCGCTGTCTCTTGTACTACGCATCCCTTAAGGATGTTACTTGCAGCATTCGCTCTGTAAATGCAAATACAGCCAGAACAAATCTTCTATCGACTGGAACTTGAATGAAAATCTACTTTGCTTTGAGGCAGGGTCTCTCTGTGTAGCCATGGCATGCCAGAACTCCCTATGTAGATCAGGCAGGACTCAAACTCACTGGGATCCGTCTGCTTCTGTCTCTCCAATACTGGGATTAAACGTGTGGGCTACCCAGCTCAGCTGAAAAATTTGCTTTTGATAAAAGGTTCTCGGATCTCGGTGGTTTATTTCTAGAAGCAACTATTCAATGCTTTTCAATACAAGGCGTTAAACTGATAGTTGGTTTCTCAAACCTTTGCCTAGCAGCTACCATATAAGACAGCGTTTTATCACAGCAATAGAAAAGTAACACAGGGGTCCGGCTCTGAGAGGTTGCCCATGCTTCAGTGGATGGTCCCACTCCAGTGTACACACAGCGTACACACAGGTGGCAATAAGTGGAATCAGTGGGGGGAAAGGAGCTCATGGGTAGCCAGAACTACATAATGAGACCCTATCTACAAACACAGACTCATACACGCACACGCATGTGCATGCACACGCGCACACACGAGTTTCCTAAGACTGAAACCCAGTGGGACAAACTCCCAATTCTGTAGCTCTGTGTCTGATGTTGGAGGGCTTAGATGGCTCTGCCTCCAGCTTTGCTTCTGAAACACACTTGTTTCTCTTAGGGTGGTTCTAGGCCCCAAATGCAGCTCTCCCTGGCAGATATTTCATGACTGGCACCTGTAACATCTTGGGTTTCTAATGTATTCCTGGCTTCATTTTCATATCTTCATGCAATGACCTCCCTGGGACTCCATGCACGGACCCCCAGCCATTAGCCTGACCCTGACAGCTCTCCTTAATCCTTGAAGGAAGATTCTACCAACGCTTTACCCTTTCATGCTTTGGGGGAGCAGAAAATACCTCATGCCTTTCATTTTTACAAGTTGGAAGTTTAGCTGGACAGGATCTTGCCCTGAGGGCAGCACTCCCTTGATTCCATTTTGCATCAGACTTTTTAAAACTTCTCATCTCTTTCAGCACGAGCCTTGTCTCCAGCATCAAGTTTCCGGGTGCTGCTTTTCTCCTCAAACCGAACGCTTTGGATTTCTCTTTGCACCCCGTGCCCTGCTTTCATCCTAGGGCTGCACAAGAATGATTGCTGATAACCACAAGGCAGAGACAATGCGAGGTTGTCTGGACATCTACTTCACCAAATAAAATCAGTTCATTACCTTTCAACTTAGCCTCAGACAGATTCTTAGGACAGAAGCAAAAGGCAGCCTCATTCTTTGCCCAAATATCACTAGAATAGTCTCCAGTCCGGTGGCTAACACTGTTTTCTTCTGAAACCTTCTGAGCCCATCCTCTACAATCCTCTTTGCTCCAGGCTCCTGCTAGGATAGTCAATCAAACGCCACTTACAGCGTCCAACCATTTATCTAGTCCAAAATCCCAAAGTCTTTTACATTCCTCCAAAACCAGCAGGCTCAGGCCTGTCAGAGCAGTAGCTTACTCCCTGGTTACAGCTTCAGTTTTAGGTCTGATAAAGACCTTCAGCAAAGATGCAGGATGTGAAATCAACTTACAAGAACCAGGGCTTAGCCTTTGTTGACTCTCCGCAGGAGGCCTTATTCTTCCTGAGAAATAGGTGGGAAAGAGGGTGGGGGTAGAAGAAGGAGTGGGAGGAGGAATTGTGGTTGGTATCTAAAATGAATAAAAAATAAATAAAAGATGTATCAATACATTACAAAAAGAACCAGTGACTACCTGCCACAGAAGGCAGAAGTGAATCCCAGCTACTCCCTTGAACCATATAAACTTGCTGAGAAAGAAATCTAAGAAAAAAATCCTATCTGCAAAAGCTTCAGAAATTCAAAACAAAACAGCATGATCAACAACAAAAATCATAGGAATAAACCTAAGCAAAGATTTATTAGAGGATCAACAGTGAAAAAGTTAAGATACTGGAAAAAGAAACTAAAGAGACATTGGAAAGCGCAAAGATTTCCTATGTTACTAGATTGGTAGAATTAATATCGCCAAAATCTGTATTACGCACTGCTTCTGGGCCTGCCTACAACTTATCTCTGCAGTAGAACGTCCTTGCTACTCAAGACCGGCTCAGGGTCTTTGCTCTTCTCACTGGGTGCCAGTCCCTATCCCACCTGCCGCAGAAGGCAGAAGTGAATCCCAGCTACTCCCTGGAACCATGCACGTGAGGCCTCACAGGCATGAGGTTGGGTCCCACACACGGGTTCCAGCATCCTACTGAGCTCATGAAGAAAGGCCCTGCACTGAACACAGAGAGAAGGAGCCCATTGTGTTTAAATCATTTGGTCTAAGCCAGGAAGACTGTAAAATTCTTTCTTACAAAAATGTTATTTTTGACAGGGGAGGGCTGTCATGCTATTAGGTGACAATTTTTTTTTTATTAAGAAAAACAGAGCATGACATATTCAAGACATTTTTACTTAAATAATAACAGTTTGACAGAGAACCACACAGACTAGTTTTGTGTGACTTCTGCCAAGTTATGCAAGCTTTTACAGCTGTGGTTTTTCAACTATTCAAATAGCCATCTTGCAGAATTTTTCTTGTTAGAATAATGCAAGCACACTAGCAGGGTTAGGGTTACTGAAGGGGCCTCTCGGTCCCTGCCCACCTGTCTCAGTCAGGGTGACTGTCGCTGTGACAAAACACCATGACCAAACGCAACTTGGAGAGGAAAAGGTTTATTCTGCTTCACTTCTACATCACTGATCATTGAAGAAGTCAGGGCAGGAACTCACACAGGGAGGAACCTGGAGGCAGGAGCTGATGCACAGGCCATGGAGGAGAGCTGCTGCTGACTGTTGCTCCCTATGCCTTGCCAGCTTGGTTTCTTACAGAATCCAGGACCAAAAGCCAGGGAATAACCCCAGCCACCTAGGCCTGGGCCCTCCCCATTTGTCACTAACTGAGAAAACGCTCTCCATGCTTTCGTACAGCCCAATCTTATGGAGGCATTTTCTCAATTGAGGTTCCCTCCTCTCAGCTCACTCCAGCTTCTTTCAAGGTGACTAAAGCCAGCCAGTACACCACCCCTACCTCGCTTTCTGACTGGGGCTCGGCACCACACCCAAGGTCTTGTGCATGAGCTCTATGGCCTTGGGGTCTAGCACTTTTCCCCCATTCATTCATTCATTCATTCATTCATTTCTTTCTTCTTAGTAACTTTATTATAATTATTATTATTATTTTTTTTTTTTTTAGTTTTTTGAGACAGGGTTTCTCTGTGGCTTTGGAGCCTGTCCTGGAACTAGCTCTTGTAGACCAGGCTGGTCTCGAACTCACAGAGATCCGCCTGCCTCTGCCTCCCAAGTGCTGGGATTAAAGGCGTGCGCCACCACCGCCCGGCTATTATAATTATTTTTAAATTAACAAAATGAAGCTGTATGCTTTTATCATTTATGGCTTATGCTACCCCAGACCTGAACCAGCTCATGTCCCTGTCCACATATTTTGCCTGCCAGGCCTTGGTAGAGATAGGCTAACAGTTCGCCAAGCTACTTTCTCCTTTCCCATCTAAGTAACTCACTGTCCTGGAACTCCTTGCACTTAGCTGTACGTTCTAGTCAAGGAGCGGTGGCTAGCTGTGACCCACACTTTCTGGGGTATAACCTCGTGTAGCTCGGCCACGCGCACTGACCTACGCTGCCTTTTCCCTTGATTTGACAAGCAAAAACTGGGCTATTGGGAAGATGATGGCGCCACAAGACAGAGCGGCTCTATGTCTGATCACTGCTTGGAGGAAAGCCAGCTGCAGCTCAGAACTCAGAAGAGCCAGAACCGTTGCTGTGATGTTTGACTGTTCTCCGTTTCAGAGTAGTGTTTGTTTTGTTTTGTTTTTCTTTTGTTTTACAGTAGTTAGTAAGGAAAATCCTGGGATTCTCGAAGAATGTCCTAAGATTATTTATAAAAATAATTCGTCATTGTGCCAAATCAGATCCCAGCTCTAAGACTAAGATTTCGCTGTAAAGTAGGTTTTATTGATTTATTTATAGATTTGCTTGTTTTCATCTTATGTGTATGAAGGTTCTGTTTGCACGTTGGTATGCACACTAGGCAGACACCTGGTGTCCTTGAGAATCAGAAGAGGGTGTTAGGTCTCCTGGAAGTGCAGTTACAGATGGCTGTGAGCCACCACATGGGTCCTGGGAACTGAACTCGGTCCTCAGCAAGAGCAAGTGCTTCTCCCACTGAGCTATCTCTTCAGCCCCTGGAGACGAGGTGTTACTTCAGTTAGCCATTACGACATGGCAAAAGTTTAAGAAAGCAATGAAAGTTTGCTTAGAAATACGGAAACTTCATTTCAGTAGATGTCTCTATGACACAAGGAAAGCTGCTACAGCTTAACTTCAGGTAAACGGAGATCCTGCCCCCCACAACTGAGTAGCGGGGTTTCATGAGAGAATGCAGAGATGGTTTTGAGGTTTTCTTTTAAAATCAATTTGAAGAAAATTGTGTTGTTAGATATGCTCATTTATACTTAGTAACAAATAAGGATCATGCTCTTTTAAGACATTGTTTTTATTGAGTTAATCTATATGGATGTTTTGCCTGCATGTATGCTATGCATCATATGTGTGCCTGGTGTCTGAGGAGGTCAGAACAGGGCAATGGATCTCCTGGACTGGAGTTGTACGGAGAGTTGTGAGCCTCCATGTGGGTGCTGGGAATTGAACCCGGGTCCTTTGGATGGCTGAGCCGTCTCTATAGTCTATGATCGATCATGTTCTTAACTTAAGCAATTATATGATTTCTTAATTGTGTGATTATATTCCATTATGATTTGAGGGTAGAATGTCATCCAGGGCTTAAGCACATCTCAAACATATTTTTTAAATGTTAAAATATACAATCTATGCATTTATTTTGTCTTTCTCTAAAAACTACACCAAAAGAATATTCACAGGAATTTAAACCTGAAGCCACACAGAAAGAAATTCAAGTCCCAACCCCAACCTAAGATCAATTAAGTAAATTATTTATGATAATGTCTAAAGTATAAGACACCAAATCTAACTTGAGGTCATCCAGCTAAAGATCCAAGGATACCTGAGAATACTTTTGACTATTAAAAAATAATCATGCTAATTTGGTTAAGACCTTATTATCAAAGGAATAATAACAATCAATGGCCCTTCTAGAAACCGTCTATGGTGATCACAGACGTTTACTTGGACCAAATACATCACAGGCAGCTTACTAAAAACATACCTCAAACTACACTCCCATCTTTATCTGAACCCCTCAGGGCTCACCTCGCCTACTGAAACATCTGTCCAGTTTGATCACCTCGCTTCCACGCGTGCTCCAATTATCCTAACACTCAGCTCCTCCAGTTATCTGTCTAAAATGCATGCCACACCATACCAGTAGTTCTCTTGTTCAAACTCCTCCCATCTATCTACACTGGACTGTATTTGTCCTGCCATGCCCCACCCAATGCCAGCTATCCTGGTACCTGCCCCATTTTCTTCCTTCCCACCATCTACTCTCCTTTGCTTGAATACCCCAACTTCTTTGCCCAACACCTTAACTTCCTGTCCTCTTTGCCCCCAATACTTCCTTTCAGCTCTTCACACGGCTGTCTGATGTCAAGACTCTTTGGGTCTTGGATTATGTATCCCTTCACCCCATTATCCTCTTGCTCTGCTTATTTCCTTCATAAAATTTATAAGACCCTATAACTTTATTTTTACAGCCTGAAGTCCTGGGTATTCATGACATGAACCTCCAGGCAGCACCTCCCTCTTTAACACCTTGATCAGACACCACACCCTCATAGGACAGATGCACGGATGAACTGTGTCACCATTACACGTTTTCAACTTCCATGACTTAGCAATAAGGGACCATCCATGAAAAACTATATTACCGTATTTGGCAATGATTGTCACTGCGCTGTCCTGCTGTACAAGGAGAACCGAAATGTACACTCTTAACTGCATGTCTCCTGGCAATATAAAACTGTCTGGGGCCCTTCACATGGCCCTTTCCACACTGAGCTTGACTCTTAAAAGCAGCAATACAGAATTGGTAATCCCAAGATGTATGTCAAATTTTCAGTAGTTACAGTATTTGGAGACATGAAACTATCCTGGCTTTGAACTTCAATTCATGCAACTTGTAAGAAAACAAGAGAGAGAGAAAGATAGACAGACAACAGACAAACACCCACCCACACACGACACCCCCCCCCCCACACACACACCCAGAGAAAGATGGCGAGGGGGTATTGTTGCAGCCAGGACTATTCCTTGGAAGGCACTCTTCACATCAAATCCAGGATGCCAGGGAAGTCCAGCGTGCACTTCAGCTTTAGTTACGGCCCCGACTCTCTGACAGGGTTGTTTTCCAGGTCTGACTAAATGGTAGAGACTGGTGCCTGCAAATTATTTCCTCCACAGTCCCCGGTGCCTCTAATGGGAAACGCAGGCTTGGCTCGGACTCTGGAAATGGAAGGGCTGTCTCTCCACTCTAAGAGCCCTTGAGAATGCCAACGTATGAGTACAGTTTTCCCTCCTTCAGATGATGAAGAAATGCTCAACTCCCTTCCACAGGTCAACATGAGAGAAACCACTGAGCCCCTGGGCAGCGACATCAGCTTGCACAGAGCAAAGCTTCAAGAACCAGCTCAGCAAAGTCCTTGGGGGGCAGGGCTGGAGAAATAGCTCAGAGGTTAAGAGCACTGGCTGCTCTTCCAGAGGTTCTGAGTTCAATTCCCAGCAACCACACGGTGGCTCACAACCACCTATAATGAGATTTGGTGTCCTCTTCTGGTCTGCAGGCATACATGCAGGCAGAACATTGTATATATAATAAATAAATAAATCTTAAAATAAAATAATCTTTGCCGGGCGATGGTGGCGCACGCCTTTAATCCCAGCACTCGGGAGGCAGAGGTAGGCGGATCTCTGTGAGTTCGAGACCAGCCTGGTCTAGAGAGCTAGTTCCAGGACAGGCTCCAAAGCCACAGAGAAACCCTGTCTCGAAAAAACAAAACAAAAACAAAAACAAAAAAAAAAGTCCTTGGGGGGGGTGGACCCTCACATAAGGAAGTCAAGGGAGGGATCTTTGCCAAATGTCCCTCAAAGCTCTCTAGAAGGCCTCTAGAGAACATTCCTGCAAGAAAGCGGCACCAGCGAAAGCTTTGGCTTCTACTGAGTACCTAGCCTGGCTGCCTCTTTTGATTTGAGATACTGCAACCATTTTAACAAATTATATTATATTTTCTCTTTGTGGGAAGCCCAGGGACAAATTTCAAACTCTCTGCAATAACTGCACTGGACTTTATGGCCTGCACTCATACGTTCTGGTTATATCCCTGACTCCCTCTTATTTTTCCCTCAAATCTTATTTCTTCAATTACTTTTTACTCCCTTGCATTCTGTATCACATCAAGCAGCTTCAAATCCTTTTAGGGATGAGTCTGCTAATGCAGAGATACAGTGGACGTTAAAAGAAAATTCATGGCCACCCCACTCTCTGAGAAGACAATGCAGCCTCTCAGACTCAGTTCTGAAGACTCCTTTGGTGGGTTACCACTCCGGTTACCTTGGGCAAGTTGCTTGGTAATTCAAAGCTCCCATTTCCTCCCTTCTAGATGGACAGCAATAATATCGAAGCTGTATAATGGCTATGAGAATTTTTTAAAACGAAGGTAAAAAGCTGGGAATATAGCTCAGTGGTTGAGTGCTCACTGAATAGCATGCAGAAGACCCCAGGTTTGGTTACCGGTACTACGACCTATTAAAACAGAGAACAGCTGGGCGGTGGTGGCGCATGCCTTTAATCCCAGCACTCGGGAGGCAGAGGCAGTCGGATCTCTATGAGTTCGAGACCAGCCTGGTCTACAAGAGCTAGTTCCAGGACAGGCTCCAAAACCACAGAGAAACCCTGTCTCGAAAAAACAAAAAAAACAAAAAAACAAAAAACAAAAAAAAAAACAGAGAACAAAGACACACACACACACACACACACAAAACCCAGGAAAATGTTAGGAATCCTTTATTATTAAGAAAACCTATACAGATTACACAGTAATCTGCTCACGTGCCCAAGGTTTTTGTTGCTTTGTTTTTTGTATTTTTTGTTGTTGTTGTTGTTTATTTTTGCTTTTCTAGACAGGGTTTCTCTGTGTAGCCCTGGCTGTCCTGGAACTCGCTCTGTAGACCAGGCTGGCCTAGAACACAGAGACCCGCCTGTCTCTGCCTTCCGAGTGCCGGGGCTAAAGGCGCCCGCCATGTTCTCAGACTATGAGCACTAGCACTAATGTGAACTGCTCCTTTAGCATCATTTCCTCCAACAAACACTCATCACTCCCCAGTTTTAAAGCATAAACAGTTCTATTAAAACTATTATTATTATACTTTTGGTTGTGAGCCTAGTCTTTAACAACTGAGCTATCTTTCCAGCCTAGGATAACCCAAACAATTCTGTACATTGAAGAAACTTTTAGAGGCATCACAATCCCTGATGTCAAACTCTACTACAGAGCTACAGTACTGAAACCAGCCTGGTATTGGCATAAGAACAGACAGGCGGACCAATGGAACCAAATAGAAGACCTGGATATTAATCCATACACCTTCGAACACCTGATTTTTGACAAACACGCAAAGATATAATGGAAAAAAGAAAGCATATTTAACAAATGGTGTTGTCATAACTGTATATCAATGTGTAGAAGAGTGAAAATAGATCCATATCTATCACCATGCATAAACTCAAGTCCAAATGGATCAAAGACCTCAACATAAAACCAACAACACTGAACCTCGTAGAAGAAAAAGTGGGAAGTATACTTGAATGCATTGGAACAGGAGACCACTTCCTAAATATAACCCCAGCAGCACAGACACTGAGAGCAACAATTAATAAATGAGCCCTCCTGAAACTGAGAAGCTTCTGTAAAGCAAAGGACATGGTCAACAAGACAAAACAGCAGCCTACAGAGTGGGAAAAGATCTTTACCAAGCTCACATCGACAGAGAGCTGATCTCCAAAATATACAAAGAACTCAAAAAATTGGCCATCAAAAGAATAAATAATCCAATAAAAATGGGGTACAGACCTAAACAGAGAACTCTCAACAGAGGAATCTAAAATGGTTGAAAGTCATTTAAGGAAATGTTCAACATCTTTAGTCATCAGAGAAATGCAAATCAAAACAACTCTGAGATTCCATCTTACACCTATAAGAATGGCCAAGATCAAAAACACTGATGACAGCTTATGCTGCTGGAAAGGATGTGGGGTAAAGGGAACACTCTGCATTGCTGATGGGAGTGAAAACTGGTACAGTCACTTTAGATGTCAGTGTGACGATTTTTTCAGAAAATTAAGAAACAACCTACCTCAAGACCCAGCAATACCACTTTTGGGTATATATTCAAAGGATGCTCAATCATACCACAAGCACATGTGCTCAATTATGTTTATAAAAGCATTATTTGTCATAGCCAGAACCTGGAAACAATCTAAATGGCCCTCGGCCGAAGAATGGATAAAGAAGATGTGGCATATTTACACAATAGAGTATTACACAGAGAAAAAAAATTGACTTCTTGGAATTTGCAGGCAAATCGATAGATCTAGAAAACATACTGAGTGAAATAACCCAGACTCAGAAAGACAAATATCATATTGTACTCACTCATAAGTGGCTTATAGACATAAAGCAAAGAAAAATTAGCCTACAATTCACAATCCCAGAGAACCTAGACAACAAAGAGGACCCTAAAAGTGACATACATGGATCTAATCTACATGGGAAGTAAAAAAAAGACAAGATCTCCTGAGTAAATTGGGAGTGTGAGGATCATGGGAGAGGGTAGAAGGGGAGCAGGGAGAAAGTGAAGGGAGTGGAGAAAAATATATAGTCAATAAAAACAATTTAAAAAAAGCTTATGGACATAAAAAAAGGGTTGTTATTAAACTGACCTGAAATTTAAAGTATACTCGAGCTAAAATACTACAATATACTTAATCCATATTCATTAAACATTTATGCACACTATATACTCAATGCATAATGAAAACACTGTATGCATAATTTGCTGTATCGGATGATATAATACAATAAAGAAAAAGAAAACAAGCAAATAAATGGATTTCATGTATAGAAGAAAGTCTGGCAACACTCAGGCTGTTTCAGTAAATGACTTTGAGTCCACACTGATATTTCTGTCATATCTCATAAATCTGATACCATGAGGGCTAGGAGTCTGGGAAAACGAGTCTTAATTTGTACAACTCAAAATACGTTTATAGAAATAAGAACTGAGAAGCCCTTGTGACAGTCAAAGAGCATGGGTAAGAACAGGAACAACCTGTAGTCTCTAGAATACCTGATCTTTTATGGATGGGAGGGATCCTACCATATGCAGAGGCAGAAGAAAAGGAGATCCTTATACTATAGCGGGAAACTTAGGTTGATGGAGTCAAGGGGAAGACACCCTGGCTCAGCCCCACTTGACGTCTAAATAGTGCTGTGACCTTAAGCAAGTCATTTCACCCCTTCTCACCTCATGGGTTTATGTCTGAATGCCCTCCATTGATTAAAAATCAGTGCTTCACCAGGTAGTGGTGGTGCACATCTTTTATCCAAGCACTCAGGAGGTGAAGGAAGTTGTGAGTTCGAGGCCAGCCTGGTCTACAGAGTGAGTTCCAGGATGGCCAAGGTTACACAGAGAAACCCTGTCAGGAAACCCTCCCCGCCAAAAAAGAGTCTGCTTCCATGTTTCCTCAGGTCGGGAGTGTTGCCAGGAAGAAAAGAGCCCTTTCCCAACTCCTGCCGGGACCGAATTATCCCCAGACACTACTCCCAGTGCCATCATTGCTACGAGAATAAGAAGCTCTGTCATTTGCATCAGTTGATGCTGGGCTAAAGAAAGCGCCCTTGACTTTTTCTACAAAGCCACTTTGCTCTTCATTCATAACAAGAAACAGGACCAAAAGCAAGCCAACAGTAATTAAGAGAGGACGGTGCCTCATCTGTGGACCAAGCATCTTCCTGCCCATTCCTCAGCCCACCTGCGGCATTTCTCCTCAACTCCCGACACACCCAGATGTACACCCTCATTCATGGGATCCACTGTGGGAAGGGAAAGATTGTCCTGGCAGGTGCCACCCAGGGCACCCCCAGAGAAGACAACAGGGCAAGGAGGAAGCAGAGGGAGGCTATTCTGACATCCCCGATCCAACATCAACTTTATTAATGGTGCCTATTTATTTACTTATACACTTACTCAACCACTGTAAATTTCTTTTGCCAAGGGTCACTGGCAAGATCACTCTTGTGCAGGAAGTTATAATGGTGCATTGTCATCATCAGGGGTGCAAAAGAGAACTGGTGTTGACAAGTCTAAAGAGCCTTCCAAGAAATGCTGTGACCAGTAATAGCTAGCAAGAACATTGATGCAAAGGCTCGGTGGAGTGGAGGAAAGGTGTTTTTTGCTCATACAAGTGAATGTCTAACCAGACTTGAGAAACACAGGAAAACCCATGCTCCTTCTTATTCAACAAACAGTTGGTATCGTGATTACAAAACTGTGTAAGTCACATCTCTAGTCTGGAGGGGGAAGACATGAATCAACCAAAAAATCTGAACCCAAGATATCGCTGGAGTTACCGAAGTGTCTATGACTTAACTCGCCTTGGGCAATTCAAAGAAGGAGCATCAAAAATAGAAATGCAGACACTTCGGCTGCCGTCTCATTCCTCAATCACCCATAATACCCGACTCATCCTCCTTCTCCCTAAACAGAAAGGAAACCAATGCCTAATATCCCATCACTAAACTATTTGTTCTGGGCTTCATCTTCAAGAAGAAATTTCAATCTCTGTTTTAAAACCATTACCTGTAAATGACACCAGGTAGTTCTAGAGATGAAGTGTCAATGCCCTTGCCATTTTGATAACCCTGTTGTAGCAATTTAAGAAGCAGAGGGGGTGGTTAGGATCTCTCAATTTCTGGGGTTCCTGCAGGCCATTCAAAAGGCAGCAACCAAGCAATAGCTGTTGCACCTGCCATCATGGACCTGTGTTTGGACAGAAGAAAGACAGCCAAGGCCATGGAGCAGACTGATAACTACCACGTCCCGGGGAAGGGGGAGCATGATGAGAAGCTAAGCGGAGAGGTGCTTCCTGGCCTCACTTTTCCCAAAGGGATTGAATCTCACAATGTGCCAATATCGTGAATGGTATAGTAGTCATTGACCCCTTTCAACGGGTGCAAGTGAAGAGCAGCTCGATCAAGGAAGGGACAGAGGATCCTGCGATGGGCTGACGAGGAAGGGAGGCAGTGGAATGACCCAGCAGAGCTCACGAGTCGCTCTGGAATAAACACCGTCCACGGTCAGGCCCTAGTGTAAGGAAGCATACTGCCTTAAGGTTTAATTACCTCCAAAACAACTGGAATATACTCATGCTCAGCCCCTTGAGTAACAAGGATGATCAATAAGTTACCGAGACTCGAGACTTGTCCTTTCATAGGAAGCCATAAATTTTCACAGGCCATGTGGCCCTACGGTAAACCCAAACTAGCTTGTCTCCCCTGAAATGTCTTCTTTCTATTTGTCAAACACATTCCATCTTGCTCATTAGTGTTAGCCTTATTATAATCGGAAGGGACTTCACGAAGTTGAGCTGATAACAAGATAACCACTGTTAATGGTGCTCCCTTTGGTGAAAACAACACTCCATACAAAAACTACTTCAGGGCATGTTAGGAAATAATAACAAGCATCGTGGGCGCAGGGTTGGCACGTCAGTGCACATCCTGCTGATGGCAGAGGGGACAGAGATAGGAAACCAGTGTTTCCTCGATAACCTTTCCCGTGTTCAGACTGTGAGGTGTAATCAGATGGCCTCAACAAGGGACTGATGACCCAATAATGTTTCCTAGCAGGGCAATTAGCAATTACATGTGAGTGCGTCCTTTTTGGAGCAAGTACGGTTGTTTGCATCTCTGCACAAGTGATGCCAGCATTGAGAAACAAAGCTAAGTGCAGCTTTCAGAAGATAGAAGGCAGAGGAGAGGGTTCGTGAAGAAGGAGCGGCCTCCCTGAGTTCCCTCAGAGATCAATGGGCGCTCTCCTGGTCAGTGAGGTTGCCAGATAAAAGAGAGAGAGCAAACTAAATTTGGATCTTAGGTCAGTGGAAGAAAGGGTTTTCTCTTAGTGCCGACATGTCTGAAAATATTGCAGGTATATTTCCAAGATATATTTTTATATTGCTATATAAAGATAGCAGGTTTATTGCTAAATCAGGCAAACCCGATGGCCAGAGAGAGGAGGGCACGAGACATGCCAACCACCTCTCCTCTTTGTCATGAGCACTATCAATATTAGCACAGATTGACATTTAGAAGCACCCAGAGAATGAGGTCCACCCACAAGTACAAGCCTGTAATTGTAAATTCTTTGACATCAGGTAGTAAGTACACTGTATTCCTCCTCCTACAGGACCTGGGTCATGAGTCACATGAGCCAAACCCTTCAAATGAAGTTCTGGATAAATAAGGATACAAGATGAATGGCAGAAAAGGGAGAGGACTTGGGAGAGAGAGCTTAAAAATAACAAAGCTACTCATAGTGGGGGTGGGGGGAAAACCACAAAGAACTTCCCCATCTGTTAGAATCTTCTTCACCTATGGGAAGAAATGTCTTACCGCAGCAAGGCAGCTGCATGCAGCTGAAGTGTCCTGAGCAAGATGAACAAGTGCAAAGTACACCGAGCACCATATACACATAACTGAAGTAGATGAGCACCATATACACATAACTGAAGTAGATGAGCACCATATACACATAACTGAAGTAGATGAGCACCATATACACATAACTGAAGTAGATGAGCACCATATACACATAACTGAAGTAGATGAGCACCATATACACATAACTGAAGTAGATGAGCACCATATACACATAACTGAAGTAGATGAGCACCATATACACATAACTGAAGTAGATGAGCACCATATACACATAACTGAAGTAGATGAGCACCATATACACATAACTGAAGTAGATGAGCACCATATACACATAACTGAAGTAGATTAGCACTATATACATATAACATGAAGTATGTGAGCACCATAGTCCACAGAACTGGAGAGCTTGGAGAGGAAGATTTTAAGTTAGAGATCAACACTTATACAACCATTTATTTACTTCAAAAACTGATAATTAAAGAAGGCAAGGCCTTGCAAAAGCCCCAAATGATAGGCAGCCCTACTTGGAGCTGCTTGAACTAGACGTTTTAGGTGGAAATTAGAGGAGCTGTGTAAGAAAGCAGGGTCCCTCAGAGGTGCTTTGCACTTCATTGACACAGTGTGCACGTGTGATCCCAGATGTTTGTAGATATGCACAAACGTGTTTCTGGGTAAAAAGCTACAAGATCGGGCAAGGGGGTGGAGAAATTAAGAGAAAAAGATTACTGAGTCAAAGACAGTGCAGGTTTTGATCAGTGTCACCATCATTTTGTCCCCTATGACAATCAAATGATTAAAATCAATGTATAATCTTATATAAAAGAGCCCCCTTTCCTAATTTTGTTTTTGACAATCAGCCATGCAGAGAAACTGTATGTGAAATTAGAATTTCTATAGAGAGAGTACAGAGAGGAACATCTGCAATATTTCCTGCTTTCAAGAAGCCAGTCCATAAAAACCAACAGTTTAAAAAAACGTCATCCACAATTAGGTTTTGATGCAAACAAATGATTAAGAAGAAATCTTAAGCCAGAATTTCAATCACAATCTGCTATTGCTATGGAACTGTAGTTCCTTTCCATTTCAATAGAAAACTCATCAATTTCCTTTCCGTTTTTTTTTTTTAAATAAGAAAATAAGCTAGGGTGTTTTTAAGTCATACTATTTTACCTTTTTAAAGAAAATAATCCATTTGTTCAACCATAATCCAAAGATTATTTGTTCAAACAAAGTAAGCGCCATTGATGACAGACTACAATCATAGCATGGTCATAGCAACCTAGGTATGAGCTAGCTGGCTGAAATGGGTGACCTCCGACCCAAATGCCTTATGGGTGAGAAATAGGCAGAACAAAATACTTTCCAGATTCCAGAACCACCAGGTAAGAAGGAAAGAGAATGAAGAAAGTTTTTAAGTACTATATCTAATCTAAATCTGTATCTAAACTGTATAAAAAAGAAACTGCATGACAACAGAGAAACTAATGAAGAAAAAAAAATATTCCCAAATACACACCCCATCATGAGACTGCTAAGATACAGGTATACGAAAGGCAACCCAGAGATGAATATAAAAAAAGGAAAGGATAGGTGTAAAATATTAATTTCTAATGTCAACAGAAAACTGAGCCAACCTCATCCTGTATTTTCTAAAGCTATGCTAAGCTGACAAACTCAGCTCATCATCCTGTTTGAGATTCAGAAAAATTAAGAAAAAAGAAAGGAAAAAAGGAAGGAAGGAAGGAAGGAAGAAAATATCAAAATACAAAGCTTAATTTGTCAAGATTGGGAAAAGCTAAATTATGTTAATGCTAGTGAACTAGTCATCAGAAATCACAGTCATTTGGTTAATGACTAATTCAACAAAAATAAAAATTTGACTATAGGGTCAGGTACAAAAATCTATTTTTCCGAAGGATCATTATGCCTTTGATATGAGTTGAGTGATTTTTTTTTTCCCCAACTTGGGGTCTTACACATGTTTAGCAAACATCCTACAACTAAGCTACACCCTTCTTCAGAGCTGGGATGGGTCAGCTGGGAACCTATAGTAATGCTCTGCTCACTAAAAAAAAAAAAAAAAAAAAAAAAAAAAAAAAAAAAAAATGCCTGGAGGCAAAAGACTGGGGAAATCTAAGAGAGAACTCTCCTCCCACTGAAGATAAACAGGTATAAAAGCCCTTGAAAGAGTAGGCAAAACACCACGATCAATCTAGGGTGTTACAGATTTTTTTCACTTTGGGAGAAAAATCCTGAGGCACCAAGGCTGAGATGAGCCCACAGCGTTTATGGCCAGCGGTCCTTGTGGCTCTGTTCATCATGCCCGTCCAGTCTCTGAGCTGTGTTCACCTGGACAGTGCAACCTTGAAAAGTGTGAGACTTCTGGGAAGCGTCATCCAATCTCCCCTAAAATGTCTAAAAGATATCCAGGATTTTGCGTTCCCTAAAGAAATTCTTCCACACATCCAGCATGTGGAAAGGGACCTGAAGGAGGTCTTCTATCTTGCATCTATTCAGGCACTAAATATTTTCAGTCAGAATAGGTACTTCTTCCCTGTTTTAAGGGAGCGCCTAGAACACATCGGGATGGCACTTTTTGAGCAAATGTGGCGAGCCCAAGACTGCTTCATGGATGAGAACGAGGAGGACAGTAAGATAGAACGCCCCCTACCGATGCACCTCCAGAGGGTATACCTGGAACTGAACAAGTATTTCATCAAAATCAAGAAGTTCCTGTGGGTTAAGAAATACAGTCTGTGTGCCTGGAAGATCGTCGGAGCGGAAATGAGAAGATGTTTCATGATACTTTACAAGTTCAAAAAACTACTCAAAATACAATCGGGTATGTTTTCAGAATTGTAATTCCCTTTATAGTTTCCTGCTTGATCTTAAGCTCGCCTGTGCTGTGTGTGACGTGGCTGTGTCCTCTGTCAGACTGGCCCTCCAGGGAATGTTTGCTGTCTCTGAGGCCACCTTCACCTCTTTAAGAAGAGGCAACACTTAGCCATGTTAATCAGCACCTGGGTGACACCAGGAATTTTCTTAGAAAGTACTGAAGCCAGGTTGAAAGCAGCAGGGTTCCCTTTCCATCTCTCTCTTCCACTTTCCTTTGGCCATTTTCTATTGGCTTTCCTCTAAGTACCATCTCAGAAAGTTACCCAGACAGTAAGTTAGCAGATATTGAGCAGAGGAGGTTTGAAAAGGTGACCTTTCAACAAACCATCTCCTGGGCTACCAAGGTTTTTTATTCTATGAACGTTCACCACGTTAACAGCCTATACCCAATCTATAGACTCAAACCTTTCCTTTCTTATATCACCTGCTTTCTAGAGGGGAAAAAAAAATGTTGAGATCGTTTATCAGTTTGGTTTCTTTGAAATGACCCAGTTTAAAGAATGGTAAGTTGTTGTTCTAAAAGTATGGAAGGTCCATAGTGAAATTTGGAAGGTTGAATCAGTTGATCGTTAAGCTCCTCCTTACTGCTTGAGAGCCTGTGACTCCAACGCAGCACATACATCATGTCTGGAATATACTGTTTGGTTTCTATATTTAAAGATATAGGAAAGCAGATGTAGCTCAGTAGTAGGCTGTACTTGTCTAGCATGGAGAAGACGCTTTGATCGACTCATCAGAACTGCAGCAGGGGGTCAGGGGAAGGCCTAGAAAATGCTGGAGACATTAGTGACAGTTTCTCCTAGTGGGTGGTTTCCTTCACCCGTGCACCTAGAGTGAATATCTGGAGTCACATTATAGGAGACTTTTGCATTCATGTTCGATTTCCCTAGTTGTAAAGTTACTTGCTGTCAGTTAAGTAAATTAGCCATTTCAATAACACTTGGAACTTTGACCACTTTTACCTTTTTAAAGTTACTTTGTATCCAGATTGCCTGGACTATTTACTCTTCTGTTTTTACTTATCATCTGACTAAATTAATTTTCTCCTCCCCCCCCCCCGTCATATTTCAGATCATTCATCTTCAGGCGAGAATTTAAACAGAAAATGACTGCTCAGATGCACTCAGAAACGCTAGCTGTATGTTAAGGCTATTACCTGCATGTTGCTAAACTCTCCAGGCTCAAGACCTTTCAAGTGCAAAGTTCAAGACAGTATACTCAAGGAAAGCCCTTCGGTAAAACAAAAGACAAATTTCAGTGGAAAAGGGAGAAGAAATGTTAAATTAAAAACACAAAACAAGTGCCCGGTGGTGGTGACGCACGCCTTTAATCCCCGCACTCGGGAGGCAGAGGCAGGCGGATCTCTGTGTCTGAGGCTAGCCTGGTCTACAAGAGCTAGTTCCAGGACAGGCTCCAAAGCTACAAAAAAACCCGTCTCAAAAAAACAAAAAAACAAAAAAAAAAAACACCACAAAACAAAACAATTTGTGGATTATGGCATTTAGGTTACCAGCAAAAGAATCAGACAATAAAATGAGCAATACAATCTATTTGGTGTAACAGCTCATCAATTATACCACTTTAGACTGGGATGGTGGCAGTGGGGAGGGAGGCAGGACATGCAACTGCAAAGCAACACACAGACATAGTATTTCCCATTCGTTTCTCTGATGCCTTCGTCTGACCTCTATGAGGGCTCTACCGAGATGGCAGAAGCTACTGAAGTAAAATATAGCTGCTGCCCTGCCCTGGCCCTGGGTTTGCTCTATGCCAGGGAAGAGAGCTGGCTAAGTGGGGTGGGAATGCAGTTCATTGGCAGAGAACAGGCACAGCTGTGTGAGGCGCAACCCTTCAAGAAAAGAAGAGGAGGAGAGTCAGGACTGATTGTTTGACAGAGAGGGACAGAAAGAAGTTAGAGCCACACTCTTTTCACGGAGTACATGTTATCAAAGGAGATCAATTGCACCACAAAGTATAAGGGCACAAACAAACATAAAGAAATGTTAGCGGGCTCTCTAGAAGTTTGTCAACACTGCCAAGTCCGTTATCTGTACGCCTGATCCAGGGCAGGGGTCTCCTGACGCTCTCATAGGCGTCAGTTCATTTTTTATTTTTATTTATTGTTATGTTTTGGACAAAACTTAACTTTAAAAAAAAAGAAATGTTAGTGGACAATATAAAAAGGGTTTTTTCCCCTCACTTTTGATTTAAAAGGTGCTCAAGAAGGCAGAGATAAAATCTTTCTCCCCATCAACAGGTCAGAAATGGAAGACAATGCCAAGCCCGAGGGAAAGAAGAGTGTAGCTTCTTTTATACATTGCTGGGGAGAGGATAAACTGGCACGTGCTTACTATGAACAATATTGCAGTCCTCAACAGCCCAAGAAGTGCACCAGCCCTGCTATGTCTCCAGATACGGATTCCAAGGGAAGAATTAGATAACACTGATATTCACTGGAGCTTGACATACAGAGTTTTTAACTTTTCACCTGTGAATTTTCTGTTTTTCCTCCAGTAAGTTTTTGGAGAAGCCTTTTGGTTCTAAAACTAAAGAATTACTGAGTACACTTATTTTCCTGTATAATGAATGATTGGATTTTGCTTCTTGACAGAGTGGGGCCAAGTCCTGCCTTTAACTTTAATCATGCCTTCTGGTACTCCCGGAGCAGACAGAACCCAAGCAGGTCTTCGGCAGGTCCTGTTTCTTACTCTGCTGCTCCTGTTAAATTGCAGAGAAATTCACCTTGTGAGTCCCTACCTTTATAAAACGTTTAGAGAGTGTTTTGAGCACTTCAGAAAATTTGCTGGTTTTCTTTTCGGGCACCCATTGGCAAGATCTAGAAATCGCGGGGAAAGTTTCTCCCCACAGTCTCTTCTTGAGTTAACAATCTCTCAAAGAAAGTTAGAAAAGGGCAAACTAGACTTGCGCAGGGCCGAGAACTGAACCAGGACTGTGTGTTTGCGGCTCTGTGCAGAGCGCTTGTTTAACATGCTGAGGCCCCACTCTGAGCAAGGACGTAGAACAGGTTCAGAGGTCACAGGGGGCCCCATTTAAAACCTCCTTCCTCCTCTGAGTTGGAGGGGAGATAAGTCAAAACTTAGAAGCCAGAAAATCGCATCTCCTAGAAAGACTAAGGTTGAGAACCCCACAGGAAAAACTGGCAACGGGACAACTACAAGGCTGGCAAGAAGCGTGGTTCCTACAGGTGTGTACAAACAGACCTGCTCTCGCCGACCCTCGCGAAACCGTTCTGGTTCCTGCCGGCTTTGGAAGGCAACTTTGCTCTTGCCAAGATTTCCTTCCTTCCTTCCCTTTTAAAAAACTTTCTTTATATTTATTCTCTGTGTCTTTCACATCATGCGTCTCGATCCCATTCATCTCCCCGTCCCATCAACATTTCTTTTTTTTTTTTTTTTGGTTTTTTCGAGACAGGGTTTCTCTGTGGTTTTGGAGACTGTCCTGGAACTAGCTCTTGTAACATTTCTTAATAAATAATCCACAGTCGCTAACAGCACTATGTCTAAGCACCTACCTAATTAATTCCAGGGAAACTCGACTCCTAGAGTCTATCTAACAGGCGCCCCCTCTGGACAACCAGGGCCTACCCCAAACTACCTGCTCTCAGGCCAGACCAGGGCTCCGGCAGCCTTTGCCATCATTACTGCGCAGTCTGGCTTGCTTTCTCTACATCGCTGAGAGAAATCTGGGACTTAAACTTGGAGCCGTAGATGAAGTCAGGAGTCCACGAAAATTTCACAGCTAGTCGCGACACCACTATTTCCAGGCCGTATTTAGCCTTCCCAGTTTATCTCAGTTTCCACTCATCCGTGATCAAGGGCCTGCCCCTTGAGAATCCGCCACCCCTGAACTTTCCGTCCAGATGAGATGCCCTGCCCGCGCCCATCGCCCTGTTATGGGCCATCCACACGCGCTTAGCTAACCACTGGAAGTCCCTTGGACCCTCTCGCACATCTCCTGGCTTTCGAGAACTCTGCTTGACACCCGTCTGGGATTCGTTGGGGATAAGATCTAAGAAATGCGCCCTGGGCCACAAGCAGCCTCAGAGGCGGAGTTAGAAACAACTTTCCCTCCGCCCTCTAACCGCAAACCCCGGGTGGGGCGGCCTAGCCCAGTCCCGATCCCCCTACTTCCGCGGCGGGGATCCCTGACCCCGAGTCCGCGCAAAGGCCGGCGACGAAGGCCCGCGAGCGGTCAAAGGGGGTTTCCTCTCCGCTGCAGCCCCACCAGATGTTAGAGGCGCAACAATAGTGGAACCGTGGAGAAACAAAAGGCCATTCACCGGAAAGATGAGAATGGCTCTGTCGCCGCGTCTCTGCGAGGAAGGCTTACAGAGGGGTCTCAAAGGGGGTTGGGAGGGACCCCGGGTGGTCTAGCGCCTCTGCCACGCTTCAGGAGGCGGGAGCCATTCTTGACCACTAACCACTCAGCTCTGGGGGTCCATGCTGGGGAGGAGAAATCAAAGCAAAGTTTTAGTTTTCACCTTCTCTAGTGCAGGAAAGGGAGGGGCTGCGATTCCAGATGTTTGACAGTTGTTGGCCCAAAAGTTAAGCAAGATTTATTTGTTCTTAAAGACCCTCCCTTCACGAGGCATCAGTAGCCTGGGGACAACCCCAGACGGTGAACTGTAGCCCCACGCAGCCCCACGCTGCTCCGCGTCCCCCCGGCACAGATGCACTTTCGTAAAAAGTTTCTCTTCCCACCGCCTCAGGCCAACGCGCACTCTACCCGTATCTGGAATTCAGAAAGGGTTCGGGGTGAGATCTGTACCCGGAAAGGAGGTGGAGTGGGTGTTTTAAATCAAAGCCCAGGATCCCTGGTTAGGAATTGGACTCGTGTTCCAGCCCGGGAAGTGCGTACCCGGAGGCATAGAGAAGCCAAGGAGCCCGCACCGGTCTAAACCAGACTCCAACCCCGGAAGCTCGCGGACGGGGGTTGAGTACCCGCGTCAGCGCGGTTGATCCGCCTCAGGTGTGCCCCGCACCTCGGTCCTCCTGGGCACAATCCGGAGCGGCAAGCTGCGGGACTGAGCCGCCTGCCCGCTCTTGGAAGGGTTACTTACCGTGGGGTTTTAACCTTCAGCCGAGGGCCCTACTGTTTTCCTTCGCGCGGGTAGCTGCAGCTGGAGCGGGAGAAAAAGAGTGAGCTCCTCCGGCACGAGCAGCGACAGTTGGCAGATCCACGCGAGGGGTTTTCTGGCCAGCACGCGCGACTCCAGACGCAGCCGCCGCCGCTCCGCTGCGGCCCTCACATGCACCGAGCGCGCCGCGCAGCCCGCCGGGGCGCCACTGAAGTTCCTCGGCGCAGAGCGGAGTCCCCTGGCGGCCTCCTCTGGAAAGGCAGCTTCGTGGGCGCAAGAGGAGTCTTGCTGCCCTTTGGATCCTTTATCTCCACAAAGGCCCGAGACAATGTGCCATCTAAGTCTCTCTACTTTGATCCGCTGGCCAGCGTAGGTAGAAAGATGCCAGACTAGAAATGATGTTTTTCCTGGTTGGACTTTGTCAACTTGACACGAACCTAGGAAGAGAAAATCTTAATAGAGAAAAAAACCTCCATAAGATAGCTTATTGGTAAGTCTGTCCAACATTTTCTTGATTAAAGATTGACGATTGACGTGGAAGGGCCCAGCCCACTGTGGGTGGTGTCAATTTGAGGCAGGTAGTCCTGGGGTGTCTAACAAAGAAGGTAGAGCAAGCCGTGAGAGGCGAGCCAGAGCCGCGTTCCTCCATGGCTTCTGCTTCTGTTCCTGTTTCCAGGTAACTGCCTTGAGTTCCTGTTCTGACTTCCCTTTATGACGGAGTATGATCAGAACGCATAAGCCGCATACACTCTCTCCTCTCTAAGCTGCTTTTGGTCCTGCTTTTTCTTACATCAAAAGAATCCCTAAGTAAAGTCCACAAAAACTTTTTTGAAGGTGCCCAGAAAGGGCCAAAGGATTTAATATTCTCCAAAATGTTTTGACTGTTGTAAAATGACTTGGACTGCCTGACGCACCTTAGAAACTGCTTTAAATGGTTGAAAAAGAAATGCTTGGAAGTCATGCCTACCTCGCAAGGTGGTCGTTAAGAGTAAACCAGCTATTAAAATGTATTCTTAGTTCAGGACAGATGTCTTCAAACATGAGCTGACTTTCTGAGAAAAAATAAAGTGAATTTGTTTATATGCCTTTATTCTCTTATAAAACATCTTAATGCATACTGATTGGGTAGTATAAAATGACTAGATATTGTGTTCCATAATTTCTACTACACACACACACACACATATATATCATACATACATACACAACACACATATATATACATATTCCTATAAATGTGGAAATATGTGTATATACCATAGATATCATATATACACACATTTATTATATACACAGAATAGTTCCACCTCTCACTCTGACTAGCCTCTCCATCACAAACGTCTCTATCTGTCTGATGCTTTTCTAGGCTCACACAAATGTTTGGGAAGCTCCTGCCACGGGGCCTTAGTACTTGCTAAGCACTCTGCCTGGAATGGTCTTCTCAATTTCCCTGTCAAGTCAGGGCTCAAGAGATGACCTTTTCCCTCTGGTGCTTTACCTGGAGGGCTTCCATTCCCTACCCACACGCCCTGCCCCAGTTTTCTCCGTATAATGAATTGCCATTTGACACACTTTGTTCCCTCCTCATGTTAGTTTTCTATGGAGAAAATAAGCCAGAAACTTAAAGGCTAAAACCAGCAGGAGCAGGGTTGAGAGATGGTTTGGTAGTTAAGAGTACTTGCTACTCTTCCAGAGGACTGGAATTTGATTCCCAGCACCCACTACCAGCAGCTCACAATCACCCATAACTCCAGTTTCAGCAGATCAGACCCCACTCCCTTCTGACCCCACAGGCCCCTGCACGTGCACAGTGCACATAAACGCATGCAGGCACACATGCATGAACATTCATAATAAATCTTTAAAAAAATATATAATCTTGTATGATGAACATGGTCCAGCCAGGTTTCTCTCTTCATGGGAAGGTCAGCTGTTTAGCAAACTCAGTCCTATCTGCAACTGAATTCCCCTTTCCCATTGTAATGTGATATCGCCACAGGTTATTTTTTTTATTATTTATTTATTTGTTATGTATACAATAGTCTATCTGTGTGTATGCCTGCAAGCCAGAAGAGGGCACAAGACTTTATTACAGATGGTTGTGAGCCACCATGTGGCTGCTGGGAATTGAACTTAGGACCTTTGGAAGAGCAGGCAACGCTCTCAACCACTGAGCCATCTCTCCAGCCCCCTCGCCACAGGTTATAAACATGCACTATGGCCGGGTGGTAGTGGCGCATGCCTTTAATCCCAGCACTCAGGAGGCAGAGGCAGGCAGATCTCTGTGAGTTTGAGGCTAGCCTGGTCTACAAGAGCTGGTTCCAGGACAGGCTCAAAAGCCACAGAGAAACCCTGTCTCGAAAAAACAAAAACAAAAAAACAAACAAACAACAACAACAAAACAAAAAACAAAAACAAACCATACACTATGGAATTGGGGGGCACAATTGTGTCTATAAATACCAACTTACTTTTTTGCAGGAGAAAGGATGTAAACAGGGACTTTTGTCTGTCTTGTTCATAGCTATGTGCCTAGACTGTTTCATTTAGTGCACAGGTCCCTTCAATGGACTGAATTCTGTCTCCTCGAAAAGCATCTCCTGAAGACCCAGCTCTCAAGAGGAAGGGTTTAGAGATAAGGCTTTGAGGACTGAATGGGTCATGAGAATGGGCAAGGCTCTAATATTGGATTAGGGCAGAGGAAGGAAGACTAAGAGGAAGACTATGATGAACAGAAAGTGGTGGAGGAGCCGGGCGGTGGTGGCGCCTGCCTTTAATCCCAGCACTTGGGAGGCAGAGACAGGCGGATCTCTGTGAGTTCGAGACCAGCCTGGTCTACAAGAGCTAGTTCCAGGACAGGCTCCAAAACCACAGAGAAACTCTGTCGCGAAAAAACAAACAAACAAAACAAACAAACAAACAAACAAAAAGAAAGTGGTGGAGGAGCAAATAAGAGAGAGCAAGAGAGTGTTTTCTCCACCAAGCAAGGACATGCCAGGAAGGCAGCTATCTGCAAGCCATGAAGAGGCCCCTCACTAGGCAGCAGCCTTGCCGCCTTCCAGACCCCAGCCTCCAGAACGGCTATCTCAGGATGTTGTCTTCCACCATCTAGTCTATGGTGTTTTCATATGATAGCCCAAGCAGACCAACATAACACCCAATAAAAACTCGTTAAGTCAGCTTGACTGTAAACATCGCAGTATCTAATCTCTACCACACACCTGAAGTGTGGCAAGTATTTGTTAAGGACTTTACATGGAATGCCTCATTTAATTTTCACAAGCCATCTATATACTAGGTTCAGGTGAGTGAGCATAGATTTAAAAATGAAGGTAAGTTGCCTGAGGCCAAGATTTAGAAGGCAGCATAAACAGTCTTGGCAGTGTGGCTGAAGCAATGGCTGGAACCCATGGCAAGGGGCAGCCCTGGATCTTGTTCTAAAGGTGCTTATAATCTAGTAGGAATGACAAAGGAACACAGAAGCAGCTGAGCAAAGAAGACTATGATGGGGTTAGGCTAGCCAAGAAATGACCAACCAGAACTGTCTATGGAGCTTGGAGAAAGGGAATGGAACGGCATGGAAGGGATTGTGCAGATCTTAGGGGTGGGGCAGTTGAGTTGAGCTTGGAAATGGGAGTCATTGGTTGGAGTTAAACAGAGATGGAGAAAGGCAGAAAAGAAGTTGAACGATGCTTTGAGCCCAGTTGTTTGGAGAACTGGTCATGTAGCTAAGTAAAAAGGATTGGGATCCCAAATGACTGAAGACCAGAGGAATGGTCAAGAGGTTGGGAATGGTTAGTGGGGAAGGTCACCTGTAGTAACTGCTAAAATGTGATCTGAGGTGGTAACTCAAAAAATGAGAAGTACAAGAGCAACATCAACTTCTTGCTGGGTAAATATTGTCAAAAGACGTAACTGTCATTCTCAGGTTTTTTTTGTTTTTAGTTTTACATCTATGGGTGCATGTGGGTGTGTGTAGCACTCCTGGGACAGTTGGGATCCGTCATGTGGGTACTGAGGATTGAGCCTGGGTCCCCTGGAACAGCAGACAATATACTTTACCACTGAGCCATTACTCCAGCCTCTACTTCAGTCATTCTAAAAGGGTAGTTTTGGGCCCATAATTTGGGGTTTAGAGCACAATTTGATATACCTTGAATCAGTGCCTCTCAACCTTCCAAATATTGTGATACTTTAATATAGCTCCTCATGTTGTGGTGATCCTCAACCATAAAATTATTTTCATGCTACTTCATAACTGTAATTTTGCTACTGTTTGATTATAATGTAAATATCTGATATGTAGGATATTTGACATGTTACCTCTGTAAAAGGGTCATTCAACCCCCCAAAGGGATTTTGACCCACAGGTTGAGAACCACGACCTTAGATATATAAGGTCTGAAAAGAGCAACAGTTGGCAGAGACGGTAACTGACCTATTTCTGACCTTTGAACAAGTGTTGGTTAGTTTTTATTGTAAACTCGACACAGTTAACAGTCACCTGCAAAGAAATCTCAATATTATCTTGATCAGATTGACCTGTGGCTACGTCTATAAGAAACTGTCTTGACTGATGATTGATGTGGGGGACACTCTCCTCTGTGGGCGGCACTATGCCTAAGCAGGTGGGTTTGAGCTGTATAAGAAAGCTGGCCGAGCATGGATCCAGTAAATGAGATAGTAAACATTGTTCCTCCACGGCATCTTCTTTAGTTCCTGCTTGAATTCCTGCCTTGAGTTCCTTTGGTGATGGACTGCAGTCAGGAAGTGCAGGCTGAAATTACACCCTTTTTTCTCTAGGTTGATTTTGGTCATGGTATTTATCACAGCAACCGAAGACAAGTTAGCATAGCAAGCGTGAGTTCTATCGTTTCCTTTTCATGGAGAAAGAAACCAGGTGGGATGGTAAGTGACGTGCCCAACACGACGAGAAAGACTGGAACACTGCATCCAGCTCTTCTTCCCATGATTGCCCCATGTGTTGAGAACACAGATGCATATTTGTCTGAATTTGCAACATGGTCAGCCCTTGGGCTGCTTCAGAGTCCTTTCTAGGTTTGCATGGAATATAACTAAGGAATTTGATACAGGGAGAGGACCCATGAATCTTAACTGCAAGCTCTTCCAGGAGAAGGAGAAGGAATGTGCTCACCTCACCCGAAAGATTCCAGAGACACGAGGTGGTGTGGCCTTCAAGGGGAAGAGAGACCAGAGTTGTGTACTGAACCTGGCTGGATCTCTAGCTAACTGAAACCGCAAACTGTGATAATATTCTAGGTGGTTGTGTGGATTTAATGGCTGAGAACATGCTCAGCCATCGCCTGTCCCCTGATAGGTGCTCAAGAAATGTCACCAGCTCTTCTCAGCATAGGACTCACGCTTTCACATGTTCCAACACACGTTCCAGGCACACTGGACCAGAAGTTTCACCATCCTTTGGTGTCAGTTGTCTTCAACAACTGACAACAAAAAGAGAGCATCTTCAAGTCGTTTGGTGCAAGTTAAATAAATTTCCATTGCCTCAGCCCAGGTTATCTCGAACCTTTCCAGCTTGCACATTTTTAACAAGAGAAATGACACACTGGCCTTCAATGATGTGTGAGCAAAATCTGAGAAAGATTGTTACCAAACCACTGCCTTGCAGCTCCCCCCACCCCCCCAAAGAACAAAAAGTATTGGGAAAGGATCACCATGGCAACCTCCTAACAGTCAGATGACAGCAGAGCAAACGTAAAGAACACGCTTGCTTCATCACTGACTTGAGTGGACCTGCGGTCAAACTGCTTGAACAGCAGTTTTTATCATATATGTGTTTGCTTAGAATTTGATTACCCAGTGTTGAGAGCATACTAATTGTAATTGTTCTGGGTGATTAAGAACAAACAGCAAGGCTTCTCAAGAAGGTTTAGCTCAAGCAAAGAAAGCTCACAAATCTAGGTGATTGCCTAGTAAGTATTCAGCAGCAAGGCCACACTTATTCTTTCTCTTCTTTCGCTCCGTTTTCAAGACCCTTGACTAATCACGAGTCTCAAGAGATTAATCTGCCTGTTTCACGGAAGCATCTGTGAGGGCAGAATTTATGGTAATGAACTCTGGGTTACGGAAATAAGTGTGCATGGCTCCTCCTAAGCCCTGAAGTAATGGCAGTGCAAGCACCAGGTAACATATGCCTATTGTCATGGTCTGAAATGGCTTAAACGATTGATTTATATTACCTAATGCCTATTGTCTGCCAGCACAACTGTGAACATGTACCAATGACACCAGATGCCTACGGTCTGTGAGTGGGGTTTTCTGCATCACTGGGAGCCAGTAATCAAGGGAGTATCCTGTGTATCCCACACTATACCAACTCCTCTTCCATTGCCTCCCCCACTCACGGCTCCTGTCCATCCAGGCTTCTTAGCTATGACATAGGAGTATGGTGTGATTTTCTTTAAAAATTCCTCCCTTGGGGGCTGGAGAGATGGCTCAGAGGTTAAGAGCATTGCCTGCTCTTCCAAAGGTCCTGAGTTCGATTCCCAGCAACCACATGGTGGCTCACAGCCATCTGTAGTGGGGTCTGGCGCCCTCTTCTGGCCATACACACAGACAGAATATTGTATACATAATAAATAAATAAATATTAAAAAAAAATTCCTCCCTTTACCCGGGCGGTGGGGGCGCACGCCTTTAATCTCAGCACTTGGGAGGCAGAGGCAGGCGGATTTCTGTGAGTTTGAGGCCAGCCTGGTCTACAAGAGCTAGTGCCAGGACAGGCTCCAAAGCTACAGAGAAACCCTGTCTCGAAAAACTAAAAAAAAAAAAAAAAAAAAAAAAAAATTCCTCCTTTGAGGGGTGTGTGTGCCAGCCACCCCTCTTTTATGCTACTTTCAATTTCCCCATTCCTCTGTGTATTTTTGAAAGAACACACTGATACCCACTTCCTTTACTCCCCCCCCCGCTCCTTACATCACAAGTAGTTTAGTTGAATTGTGTTGAGGCCTATCAGCAGAATTACTCAGCTAACCCAAGGACTCTGGAGCAAGAAAACCTAAGTGGTTTTATTAGTTTATTTATTTATTTGTAAAACTATGGTTCTGGTTTTAGTTACTAAATTTTGTTGTTGTTTGTTTGATGCCCGGCTCATAAAGAACGCCTAATAAATCCTTTCCTAACTAGATTTAACTGGCAGATAAATTAATATCTATCACCAGAGGCTGGATTAAATACATTTAGTATAGTTTGACAATGGAACACTAAGCAGCCATTAAAAAATATGAACAGCCATGTATGGGGCATGTCTGTGATAGAAGAATTTCTTGAACACAGGAATTTGAGACCAAGCCAGGCAACACAGTGAGACTTTGGAAGGTTTCGAATCTACAGTGTCCCTCTTGGGCTCCCTAAGTTTGAACAAGTAGTCTCCCAATGGTGGTGCTGTTTGGGAAGCCCTCATTGCAGAAACAGGTCCCTATGGCCAGGCTACACTTGTTTTGGGTTCTGGGCTCCTTCCTCTGTTTCTGGTTCATGAGTTCCAGGGACTTTCGCAGCACGCTCTTCTCCCCACAAAGTCACTGTGCTATCTCTGCCTTCTCAGCCCCAAGAAGCTGCTCCTCACTTAGTCAGTCTGTGTCAGGTATTTTGTCCACAGTGACTAAAAGTAACCGAGAAAGACCCTGGGTGAAACTAATTAATTATAAAACCAACAAACAAAAGCACAATGGGCCGGAGAGACAGCTCTTGCTTTTCTTCCAGAGGACCCAGGTGCAGCTCACAGCACCATGTGTTGCTCAGCTCACAACTGCCTGTGGCTGTAGCCCTAGGGGGAGCTGGCTTTTGTGGGCACTAACACTCATCACACACACACACACACACACACACACTAAATCTTAAAATTAAACTACAAAATACTTGTCTCCCCTCCCCCCGCGAAAAAAATTAATGAATAAAAATCTAGTGAACTGGTGTTTTTCTTGATATACACCACACATCAAGAAAGTATGTTATTAAGCAGTGAGTATTGTAGGATCCTACTTTTGCTATTTAAAAATGCTACATTGTTACTACATAGAAAAGGACAAGTACATACATAATATTGATAAAAAGGTTTTTTTTTAGGTGATAGAAATAGGTAATTTTATTTTATTTTTCTTCTGCTTCTTTACTTAAAAAAACTTTCAATTAAGGTTAGTGAGATGGTTCAGTAGAGGAATAGCATTTGCCACCAAGTCTGATGGCCCAATGACCTGAAACCCATATAGTAAACAGAGAGAACCAACTCCTACAGCTTGTCCTTTGACCTCCACATGTGTGCTATAGCACTGAACATGTGCATGCACATTTGTGTGCTTATGAGTACACACACAGGAAATAAAAATGCAATTAAAAATCTTGAAAGTTTTAAAGTATACTTTTATAGTAGTTAATTTAAAAAGTCTCTATGAGATCATTTGGTTCAAGACATCTAGTACGAACTATCCTGATATGACATTTCCTGTTTCTCTTCCTAAAGAGCTGGTTACTTCTCGGAGGAGGGCACAGGGGAAGAGGGTGACACAGCCAGGCTTTGTTTGACACCAGATGAATGTGCTGACTACTCCCATTGTTCCAGAACAGCTCTGTTCAGAAGCGCAGGGCAGGCTACACTCAGTGCCTGGGTGGAACTCTGGGATTCTGCTGGCCCTGCAGAAGCTGTACATGAATCCCGCCTCCCCAGACTGGCGTGACCTTAGGGGCTGGCTGCCTTGGGGAGGATTTCTGTTGCTCTAATATAACACTATGACCAAAAGCTACTTGGAGGGGGAGAGTTTGATTACACTTCCAGGTAACCCTTCTAGTACTGAAGGGAGTCAGGGCAAGCACGCAGGCAAGGTAGGAACCCAGAGGCTGGAACTGAAGCAGAAACCATGGAGGAACAGAGCTCAGAGGCTTTGCTCCTCATGACTTGCTCATTCTGCTTTCTCGTGGCACCCAGAGCCACCAGCCCAGAAGTGGAACTGCCAGTAGTGAGCTGGGCCCTCCCACATTATCGATTAAGAAAATGTACCACCGTATGCTTTGCCACAAGCCAATACGATGGGTGTGTTTTATCAATTGAGGTTCTTGCTTCCAACATGGCTTGTATCAACTTGATATAAAACTAGCCAGCACAGGGTGACATTCTTTTTTTTAAAAAAAAATATTTTTTATGGTTTATTTAACTTTATTTTATGTGCATTGGTGTGAAGGTGTCAGATCCTCTGCAACTGGATCTTCAGACAGTTGTGAGCTGCCATGTGGGTGCTGGGAATTGAACCCGGGTCCCCTGGAAGAGCAATCAGTACTCTTAACCACTGAGCCAGCCCTCCAGCCCCACAGGGTGCCATTCTTATCAACCAGAAGTTTTTAAGCCCTCTTCTCTCCCACCTCAAGCCCTGCCTCTTACTTTGGGTTGATGGCTGGTGTTCGCTATAACCCTTCCCTAGACCCTCTCCTGGCAGGAACATGCTGCCCCAGACCGTGCAGTGTGGCAAGCTGCAGCGACTTCAGGCCTTCCTCGCTTTCAGGCACAGTGTCTGTCACAATCCAGGTGGGACCAACTGAAGGAGTCCTCCCTTCTGGGTATTTATATCTCACCCACGGAGTTCACCGACCGAGAGTGGTGCACCTTGGAGCTCTCCCTCCCCCACTCCCCTTTCCCATTCCCCCCCTCAAATATAGGAAATCTACCACTACTATGGGAAAAGAAGAGACCAAGAGAAGCCACTGAAGGGACACAAGCAGAGTGTTTAACGACTGTGGTGGTTTGAAAGACAATAATCCCCAAAGGGAGTGGCACTATTAGGAGGTGTGGCCTTGTCAGAGGAAGTGCGTCACTATGGGGGCGGGCTTTGAGGGCTCTTTTGCTCAAATTTCCCTCCGTGTGGCTTTCAGTCAAATTCCCGTTGGCTGCAAGATGTAGCACTCTCAGCTCCAGAACCACGTCTGCCCGTACCTGCTGTGTTCTCTGTTAGGATGATGATGAACTGAACCTCTGAAACCTTAAGCAAGGCACCCCGAATAAATGTTTTCTTTATATGAGTTGCCGTGGTCATGGTGTCTCTTCACAGCAATAGAAACATGGCTAAGACACTGCTGGAACTTCTATACCGAGTAGCGCCTGGGAATAGCTGAAAAGTCTACTATCCTGTGGTTTGGTTACTCTGAGTAGGATGCCGATGACTTGCTATGGAAAGAGTTCTAATACAATTAGCCTATAGGAGAAATCTCAAAACCATTGAGAGTTGGAAAGACCCCACCCGCCAACCCCAAGACCATCCACATCTATTGTAGTTCTAAAGGCTTTGCTGATGGAGGTAGAGAGCTAATGCTTATTGAGCATCTTCCATGTGTCAGCGCCTGTGCTGGGCTTTGTCACCTACAATTTAATCTTCCCAATGACTTTGGTAGGTAGGATTTCGGGGGATTTGCTCAAGGTTTACCCTGCAGGTTGTTGGTGCTGAGGTTCACGACTTTGTGTCTTCTCTCACCCACCAGCCCTGTAAGACCGCTAGGAGTGTTCTGGGAGTAGGGCTTGGTGGAGTAAACATCTTTGGGGCTTTGTACACAGCTTTCAACGCATTTCTGATTCCAGGGCATTTGTGAAATGGCTGGCTTCCAGGATTTCGAGTGCACATCGGGTATCATTTCACTGTCTGTTACAAGACTGTTTCCACAGCTGCAGAAGCTTGTTCAACCCAGGAGCAAGCAGAGTGGCTGCCGTGGTGAGGTAGACTAACGCCCTCAGGGACAATCAAGGGGGAAATCAAAGTCGGGCAGCAGACAAGGCATCCTTGCCTTTCTTAAAGACCAAAGCAAAATTAGCGCCACTCGCATGAAATGGCCACTTGCCAAACTCCTTCGAGACAAATGTATTCAGCAGAAAAGCCTCAGTTTTTCCTCTGTGTTCCAGTCAGCCTGATCTCTCTCTCTCTCCCAGTTCCTAGAATTGCTTCCCAGATAAACAACCTGTCCTGGTTGCTTTGATGGGGAATCCAAATCAACAGACTCCTGGAAATAAACAGCATCCTGTGCTCTGTCTCAAAAAGGAAGAGTTTGCTGCTGTGGGGCCCATTGGGAAACAAGCCCAGGCTCCGGAGAAGGCAGGCCCTGGAACGTGCGCCAGCTGCGAGCTGGGGACTCTTCTAAGAAATACTCCCTGCACAGAACTTCTTTGAGAAAACCCTCTGTGTGGATTCAACATGCCTGGAAGGAAACAGAAGAGTGATGACTCTTTTCTCTTCAAGGGAATCTTCAACGGAAGCTCCCCAGATCCTGCTGTTTTATGCTACCCAAGAGTCTTGGCCAGCCCCTCGAGGAATCTCAGTTCCTGTCACTAGAAATAAGGACTGTGCTCCTCTTGAAGTTAGCTAGAAGAGGATTAGCTATTGTTCTCCACCTGGAAGGAAGCATAGCATATTAGGTTATGGTGTGGCCAGTGCAATTGTGATGTTTGGTCTTGAATGTCAACTTGATTGTATTAAGAGACTGGTACCAATGAACTGTATCAGCGCCCACAAGACTAGACAGTAAATGTACAGCTGACAGAATCATAAAGGCAAACCCACGAGTGTACAACTTATGGGACAACCATTTTACAGACTGCGAGAACACTTGTCTTTTGGAAAAGTTGCTGACATATCTGTGGAAACCTTGTGAAGTCATGATTCTTACCTTTGAAATGGGATTCATTCCCAAAACATCTCAGCAGTGCGACTTCTGTGTGGGCAATGGAGTGACTTTGCCCCATTCCCCGACACCACGAGGCTTTGGAGTGGTGGCATTTACTCTTTGTTCTAGCAGGGAAATTTACATAGAGACAATCCCACAAAACTACCTGCTAACAGACCACATAGAAATTTCTATAGAAGACAGGCACTGAGCAGGAAGGCAGCATGCCCCACCTTTGCTAACCAACAAATCTGGGTGTCCCCAAAGCTCTCACAAAAGAGATTAGATGAGGAGAACGGGTGAATCCAGGATTCAGGAATGTTTAGTAACTTTGTCCAATGGTTTGGAATGTCAGGTACTTCCCCTTGAATGTTGGTTCATTCCTGGGTCAGACCCCCTCCTCCAGAGTGCTGCTGTGCCAGGTTCTACCTGCCCTCTTTGTGATTTTGATATACATATTATCATTGTCCTTGACTATGGAATTTTCCAACTATGTCTGTAAAAACTAGAAACCTTGTGGAGATCACACCCAGTACTCTTCCTCTTCCTCTTCTTGCTACTTCTTCTACTTCTTCCCCTTACTCTCCCTCATTCTTCTCCTCATTCTTCCCCTTATTTTTTCTTCTCCACGCCCCTTCATTCCACTTTTCCCCCTCACATGAAAAATAAAGAAGATGCAGAGATAACGTTTTAGAGTTATTTTTTTTTTTTAATCCTCAGATCCTCTCCTGCCATAGGCATCCAATTATGAGCCCTGAGGGAGTACTGAGGCTGGTATTCAAGCCCCCCCCCCATAGAACTGTGTGCCTGTGGGGATATTTTTAGGGAGGGTTGATATTTAGGAAAGTAATTGAGGGGAAGAGAGAGAAGACCTGCTATACGTGTGGATGGCACCTTCCAAGAGGCTGGACAGAAGTTGGAGGAAGGTGGCTTGCCGGTGAATTGCGAGCATGATCCTTCTCTGTGTCACAGTGTGCATGCTTGATGTCACGGTCTGCTGCCATCACATTCCAGTTGCTTTGAAGTGTGATGGGCCAACATCTGCAATTCTCCAGAGGGCTTCCATGCTGTCAGCACTGGCCTTGTATGGATGAAGGGTTCAGCGCTCTCTGGTTCTCCAGCATGCTGTTTGGAATTACTGGACTACCCAGCCCTCATTAGGTATTTACACTTATAAAAGTTAAATGTAAAATTATCCATAAGGACCTAGCACCTGGCCATTATTCAGTACCCAAATAGTGTATATGTTGTTAACATGACTATGATTTTTCTTCATACCTGAAATACACTGAGAAGATTTACCCCAATCTTACCAACATTTATGGAATAGTGCAAATGCTTCAGAGGGTCCTAGCCTTTATGAAAAACAACTCTCTCTTTTCTCCAAATCTCCCCCAAGTTTTGGTCATCCTAAGACATGGAATTGGCAAAGTGCTTCCCACTTAAAAGGAAACTAAATACCCCTGAAAAGGGAGAAAATACTTTGAAGGAGAGCTTTACAAATAAAAATTATGATTGTACTTCATATATATATATATATATATATATATATATATCAAGTATTATTCTAGTACCTAAACTCAGTGTAAGTGCATTAGAACAGCATGGGCTTCATTAGAAAGAACACAATACCACAATGCTTGAAGAACTAGGACTGGGTACACGGCTATTATGATCGTGTGGGCTCTGTTGGCCAAGTGTGTTATTAAAGTTTCAATGGAACCATTATCTTGTTAACAGAGCACATGGTGAAACCTGCAGGGGCTTCCTGTGACTTCATGAGAGTGCTCGCTCTCTGGCTTTCCCTAGGGAACGCACAGGTCGTCATGCCCACGTCCAGCCCTCTCCACCCTGGCAATAGGTTGGCAAAGCCGGCATTTTCAGTGTCTGGCCGTGAGCTTTTCCGTCCTGCTGTTGATGCCTCTGTCCCCCGCTCCCTCTAGTTCCCAGGCACTGACCCTTAGTTTTAGAAGGTGTTCATTATTTTTGCAGAATTGGGCCAGGGACTCTTAGTGTTCAGCAAGTGATTCAGCTCATGTAGGCCCTGGGGTTGTTTACATTCGCAGGAGCTGCTATTGCAAAACCCCAGAGTTTATTTTATGTAGCGAGGTTATTTTTGCCAGATGAATTCATTTGGTCAAAAATTTTTAAGATTTTTTTTTTCCTTAGTTCCCTAGAGAAGGGCTAGAGTCTAGGGGAAAAAAAAGAAAGAAAGCAGTGCCTATTTGATGGAAATCAGAGACAAAGTCTTGCTGAAGTGGATCAAACGTTCTTAGCATTGAGCAAAAACTCTTCTGTGCAGAGTGCTGGGAGAAAACACTGGTATACTAGTTACAGTGGCTTGATTCTGATGCTGCCAGGGCTGTGCAAACACATCTCAAGCTGCCCCAACAGATGTGTGTGGGAGGAAGGTCAATTGGGTATTCATCCAGAAGGAACACCTAGGACAACCAACTTGCATGGCTACAGTCAGCAGCAGGGAGACCACGGAGAGCCAACAGGAAGCCAAGGCACAAAACTCGCATCCCACCTGGAGTCAAAAGGCCAGAAATGACTCATCAAAATATGGTGTATACACCTGTAACAATTGATATTCACATAGAAACTTCAACAATTTATTTTTATTATTTTTTAAAAAAGTGTACTGTGTGTGTGTATTTGCTGGGGAGATCCATAAATCCCTTGACTTGAGAGGTTAGGAAGATTTTGATTGAGATGAATAAATGGTACATACACAGTACTCATTCCCTTGTTCAGAACTTCCTGGGGATTCAGGGATGTACACGACAAGGGCTCAGTCATGTGCAGCTCACAGTCTGGAGGGAGACAGACACAAGACCACAGTGCACTGCAATGAGTCAAAGAACGGAAAAAGAGCCCTGGGTGCAGGACCATTAGTTTATTAAGTATTTAGTCCGGTTATTAGTATACAACAGGCAATTAGGTATTAGACGACATGAAGTTTAAAGTCTAAATGTTCTACGTCTGCTGTTGGGGAGGCTCTGGAAGATTCACCTAAGGTCAGTACTGATGGACAGAAGAAACGCATATAGTTCGTGAAGGGGGTGATAGTCTAGGTAGTGACATCAACATGCGAACATGTTAGTGACAGAGCAGGTGTGAGGGACTCTGGCCAGCCCAAGCATGGCGAGCATGACTCTGGCCGGTGAGCCCTTCTCCCATCCCCTATGTCTAGTACATTCCTAAAGCTGACCAAGGTCTACCCCCTTATTTGGCCTCTTCCTTCTCCTGAGACTGACTACCAAAGCCCAGCAATCAAAAGCCCCCTTTGGTTCAGCTAATTAGCATGCCCAATTAAAATTAAACACCTCACCCAACACAGAATTTCCCCTTTTACCTTTATAAAAAGCCATTTGCCTGTGACAGGTCTATCCGGAGGCAGTCCTTTGTCTCTGGGGGTTGGGGGTGGGGTAGCCCTGCTCCCTTTCCCTTCTCCCTCATTCCCAGTCCCCTTGACCGCTGCATCCTACAGCATTCTAACACAGACCTTGCCTCTTCTTAGGAATCACACCTGCAAGGTCATTTGCAGCTGTTTTCTGCCTGAGACGGGAAAACAGCCGCTTTAAATTTTCTTTCTTGCTTAAAAAAGGATCTCTCTGTGAAAACAGGTGTTTGGGTGTGGTTTGTGTCTAATCCGGGCTCAGGAGGGACCCCCCTCCACTGCCTCCCACTGTCCGGCTGTGCGGAAGTCCCCTGCAGGCTGCACCGGGAGAAAAACTACAAGTTCCTGGGTTCTGTGTGAATCAGTGAAGAGGAACAGTGAGAGAGTGCTGGCTCTGGTCCTAAAGCACAGGCTTCAAGGGTTATAGGCTTTATCTGGTCAAAGGCAAACAACAACAACAAAACAGAAACAAAACAAGAAAACCAAGACAAACGAGGACAAAAATAAATAAATAAATAAATAAAACAAAAACAAACAAACAAACTCCAGAACAAACACACACAATTGAGTGACGAGATCAGTGTTTTCTATTAGAAAGAGTATCCTAAGACTGGAGCGATGGCCCAGTGGGTACAGTGTTTGCCTTGCAAGACTGACGACCCGAGTTTGAGCCCCAGAACCTACACTGGGGGAAAAAGCTAGATGCAATTGTTTGCATCTGTAATCTCTGTGTTTCCACCACAACACAAGGGAAAGAGATGTGCTTATTAACCGGATATCTTCAGCTAGCTGTTCTGGAGTGTGCGGCTTCACCAAGGTAGAAAGAATGAACCCCTAGAAGTAACCCTCTGAGCCCTGCATGTGCACGGTGCCACATGCACATCTGTTTGGTTCTGTCTCACCCTGCCTTCTGTGGAAAAAGAAATGGGTTACGGATTGGACAAGGCAGACAGGGAGGTTAGTAGGTGAAATTAAGGGTGAGCAGAAGGAAAGAAACTGCCAAGCTACTCAGGACAAACGACAGGGATCCTGGCACCGGCAGGAGAGATGGAGAGTTGGGAGCACAGAAGTTCGGCCCTCACAGCGAGCACTAGGGAACCAGCAATGTTAAACATGCAGACTATCTCTTCAGCAGAAGAGACGCACCTTGTTTTAAACTCAGAAGCTTGGACTGGAGATGGCGAGTAGCCTAGGTGGTCTATGGGCTCTCTCATGCTCCCACAAAGCGGGACAGGAGATACTAATCCAGGTCACCTCTGTGCTGTCTGTATGACCGAGATCACACCGGATCCTTCCCATGAAATAACACGTGGAGTTAATCTATAGCACCCATCTGCATGGGAGAGATCACATGTACTTTAAAAAGATGTAGTCGTGCCTTATGCTTTATTGGGCACCTGGGATCAACTTGTCACCCAGCGGGAAACTTTTTTCCAAACTGTACTGTACTTCAGTACACCTAAAATAAACTGCCCGGTGTCAGACTCTAGCAACTGAGTTGTGCTGAACTGGACTTCCTCCTTACCTCCCGTGGATCCTTACTCTGCTGGCCTAGTGTTTGCCGAGACCCCCACATGGAGCACAGTATCTGAGAAATCGGAGGTCTCTGGATGCTACCTGACACGCGGTCACTCCTTCTCCAGTGATCTTTTTTCTTCACCTAAGGAAATGCTCCGCTCTGTGCAATTGGCAGCTATCGGATCGGGCTAGCAAAATAATCTTGATACTGAGATATGTGTATCGCCTGGAGCCAAGGGGAAAGAATTGCTGTGATTTAACTATCAGACATAGGAACTGTACATTAGATTGCTTGATGACGATAATGATGCCAGTGACAGCCACTTGCAAAACAATTTTAGAGAGCACTTACTCTGTAGCAGTTGCTTTGCAGGCATTCTGCATGCATTAGACCACTTACTCTTCAAGCCACCCTGTGATGTAGGCTTTAGTCTTATTGGTATAGGAGAGAAAGGATACAGCACAGATTGTTTAAATACCTGCTTAAATCTCTGAGGAAGGAGAGCAATTTGAAAGTCTCATTTCCAGGGCCCCTACATTCAACAATTCTACTTGTCTATGATGACAAACAGAAACACCCCCCACATATAACTCAGTTTGACCATCAATAATGACGTTCCCTGATTTGTTCTTGCATTCTTGAAGAAGCACAACCCAAAGGTTTCTACTTCACTTGGTCTCTAGAAAAGTCTTAGGAAGGGTACAAGAAGCAAAATGCTGTGCTTTTGCAGATTCCGGCTCCGAAGAATAGGAAAAGAAAAAACAAACAATGGTGTCTTTAAACAATGAATGTTGTTTTCTTTTAGCCATGAGGGAATTTTAAAACTTGACAAACCCATTCAGTTTTCAAAGCATTCCACATTCCCCACCCACAAGCAAATGCCAGAAGGTGCCAGTTTGAGCCAACTCTGGGTTCAGGAACAATTTTCTAAATCCTGGATCAGATTTCTTCCAAATCCACACAGCACAGATGAATACTCCCATTGTCTCTAACTGGCCTGATGAAATGCGCTTAGCAATTTATCAACTAATTAATTAATTTAAAAAGAACACTTCAGCAAGAGGTGAGATAGTAAGGTACAGATGCAAATCAGAAAATGATAGGGCATTGCTACTTCAAAAAGATTATAATCACTGCCCAGGATCTTCGAAATTTTAGAGTTAGGTTTGGTTCAGTGTCAAATTCAATGAAGGATTTTCTGGGGGAGGGGAAAGCCTCTGATTACATAAAGAAAGCAATTGCCTCAATCTGAAGGAGAGTTTTCTTTTTGAAGATGAGAAAGGAAATGCTGATTACAGTTACTATATTCAGTGAACTCCTGCTCACTGAAGTGTACCCTGCGCCCAGACCCAGGCAAGGCACTAAAACACAAAATGTGGAAAGTACAGGTCTCGTTGTCTAGCACATCTGGGGAGAAGGACAAGCAAAGGAACTGTGTAATGAAGTGACAAAAGGGTATGGACTGGGAACCTGGGGAAGGAGGCTGGAGGGCTGAACCCACAGTGTTCCTGAGATTTTCAGATTTAGTCTGTAAGAGACGGAGAGTTGGTAACAAGAACAGGTAATCAGATGATATTAGAAAGATTGGGCTATTATCAATGAGAATGGGCTAGACCATAGAGAGGCATCAAAGGCAGACTGAGCTCCACTCTTCATAAAAATCATTCCAGAATGTTCTAATGTCTAATGTTTTCTGTTCTTCAATCCATTTCCCCTTGCCCTAAGGCATAATTGAGAAATTCTTTCCTTTTTTTAAAGATTGTGTGTGTGTGTATGTGTGTGTGTGTGTGTGTATGTGTGTGTGTGTGTGTGTATGTGTGTGTGTGTGTATGTGTGTGTGTGTGTATGTGTGTGTGTGTGTGCGTGCGTGTGTGTACATGCACATGGGTGCCCACAGAAGCCAGGAGAGGGCACCAGATAGCCTGGCACTGGCAGCTGTGACTGTTCTATGTGGGCGAGAGAGCCAGATTCCAGTCTTTTGCAAAATCAGCAAGAGCTCTTAAATCTGAGCCCTCTCTGCAGGCCCACATCTTCCTTTCTATAAGTGCTGTCCCATTTTTAGGCTGCTGAGGTTTCCCCAGTGTGGCATGATCAATAAAAACCCAGAGACAGATAGTGGGGTTCAGCTTGAAGGTCAGAAAAGCAAAACAGTCACTGTCTCTTACATCGACCTCAGTCTGAAATGGTGATCCTGCCTCCAGGAATCGTTAGAATGAGTCTGCCTGAGAGCTGTCTCCTTCTGGCTTATATTCCTCACTAGTGCTTGGATTAAAGGTGTGCACCACTACTACCTGGTTTCTGTGGCTAACTAGTGTGGCTACTGGGATTAAAGGTGAGTGTCACCACTCCCTGGTCTGTAAGGTTGACCAGAGGGGCTGTTTTACTTTCTGGTCTTCAGGCAAGCTTTATTTATTAAAAATACAAATGAAATATCACTATACCCTAATATACCCAGTCTAAATTTGAATTTCTCTGTAGTCAGATGTACGCATATGTATTTAGGTATATGTATTAGTTATGTTTCTATTGCTATGATACAACACCATGACCAAGGCTGATTCTTCAACCACAGCTGACCAGAACCACAGATTTTTTTTTAATTCAAGATATCATTTGATTGGCCCTTTTCGAGTTTGTGCTGTGCTTCCCTTTGAAAGGTCACCAGCCAGGCCTCCATCATCTGCGTTGCTCTCAGCATTATCTCCTAAGTTCCTACAATAGCTCATTAAGTTCAGCACTCAAGGAACGGCTTTTCCAGCCCAAAGCTCTACAACCATCCCCTAAGCACCATGGTCAGGTTTGTTACAGCAACATCCCGTGAACCTGGTACCATTTTTTTCTTTGGTTTCTATTGCTATGATAGAACACTATAACCAAAAGCAACTTGGGGAGGAAAGGGTTTATTTGCCTTACATATCCTGGGTCACACTCCCTTAAAGGAAGTCAATGCAGGGACTTAAGGCAGGAACTTAAGCAGAAGCGACCACAGATCACTGCTTACTGGCTCGATCCTCATGGCTTGATTCTCAGCCTGCTCTCTTTCTCATCGGCCCAAGGGTAGCACAACCCATATGGGCCCTCACACGTCAATCATTGACCAAGAAAATGATTCACAGACTTGCCCACAGGCCAACTGATGGAGGGATTGTTTCAGTTGAGGTCCCTTTTACTAGGTAAACCTAGCTCGTATGAAGTTGACAAAATTCCGTCCAAGACAGGTGTTTAAGTTTTAGGATGAGGGACCTAGCTGGAGGAACCAGGTCACTGGAGAGCACGTTGCTGAAGGTGTATTTTGTCCTTGGCCCCTCCTGTCTGCCAGGAGATACACTACAAAGGGCACAAGTGCTCACAGATAAGGACTGGAGAAACCAGGAATGGTAATCTCTCAGGGCTGTCTCCTCAAAGGAGGACGTATAAACCCGTTTCCCACCCAGAGGGCTCGGAGTGGATGTTGTTAATCTCCTGGTGACTTTTGCTATCTGTAGGGCCAGGCCTCATCCAGATCCCTCAAAATGTTTATCCCACTCGCTTCCTCACTACGTCATCTTTGCTTCAGTCAACAGAACCCATCCGTAGGGGAGACATCACATGTAATTCATAGCCTGCTGACTTCCACACTATCTCCATCAGAGACCATGACAGATTCTAAGCCCTTAAGATACAGAAGCCATCTCCATGGTAGAGGACACATGTATGTTGCTAAAGAGTTTTGTTGGTTTAAGCTTTATTGTGCACATGGGACTGGGATAATAGCTACCAGGAAACATTTTTCCAAAATTGTACTATACTTAAATATGTCTAAAACAACCTTGCCTGGTGTCAGACTCACGCTGAACTGAGTTTCCTTCTCGCCTCAGTGGTCTGTTTCTCTCCCAGCAGTAGAGCTTGCGGAGATCCTCAGAATGAAGAGATTTGTTCCTCTGTGCACTCCCAGGCTTGATGTTCTGTCTTCCGCGGGTGTGGAAACAACAGACCAAGTGACTACGGACCCAGACAGGTATTTCCTTCTGTGAGTTGACTTTTCTCAGGGGTTCTGTCCCAGTGCTGGGATGTTGACTAACGGGATGTAAATTAGTATGGCTACCATGGAGAACAGTATGTAGAGGCTCCTTGAGACACTAACCATGGGGGTTGGAGGGATGGATCTGGAACACAAGGACTACAGTTCAGATCCTCAGCACCCATATAAAAAGAGCTGGGAAGGCACCCCATAATCCCAGTGCTTAGAAGCTGAAGACAGAAGACCCTTGGGATAAGCTATCTAGAACAACTGAATCTGCAAGCTGCAGGTTTAGCAAAAGACCCAGTGTCAGTAAATAGTGGACAGTCACTGAGGAAGAGATCCAATGTCAATTTGTCCTCCGCATGAATGTGCCGTTTGTGTACACACACACTCAAACATTTATACCTACACATGTGAACACACACACCCACACCCCTAAAAATGGATTTTCCAGATAATCCATCAACCTCATTTCTGGAGATAGAACCAAAGGAAGGGAAATCGTGCCAGAGATAACTGCCTGCCGTATTTATTGCGACACAATTCACAGAGGCTAATAAATCCATATAGATGTTACTCCGGATATCAGTCTTGATGCCATTTGTCTAAGGGTTTCTATTGCTGTGAAGAGACACCATGACCACGGCAACTCTTATAAGGGAAAACATTTAATTGGGGTGGCTCGCTTACAGTTTCAGAGGTTCAGTCTATTATCATCACAGCAGGGAGCATGGTGGCGTACAGGCAGACATGGTTCTGAAGAACTAGCTGAGAGTCCTCCATCTCGCAGGAAACAGGAAGTGGACTAAGACGCTGAGTGATGCTTAAACAAAAGACATCAAAGCCTGCCCCACAGTGACACAGCGACAACACCTCCACAGTGACACACAGCGACAACACCTCCACAGTGACACACAGCGACAACACCTCCACAGTGACACACAGCGACAACACCTCCACAGTGACACACAGGGACAACACCCCCACAGTGACACACAGCGACAACACCTCCACAGTGACACACAGCGACAACACCTCCACAGTGACACACAGAGACAACACCTCCACAGTGACACACAGCGACAACACCTCCACAGTGACACACAGCGACAACACCTCCACAGTGACACAGGGACAACACCTCCACAGTGACACACAGCGACAACACCTCCACAGTGACACACAGCGACAACACCTCCACAGTGACACACAGTGACAACACCTCCACAGTGACACACAGGGACAACACCTCCACAGTGACACACAGGGACAACACCCCCACAGTGACACACAGCGACAACACCTCCACAGTGACACACAGGGACAACACCCCCACAGTGACACAGTGACAACACCTCCACAGTGACACAGGGACAACACCTCCACAGTGACACACAGCGACAACACCTCCACAGTGACACAGGGACAACACCTCCACAGTGACACACAGCGACAACACCTCCACAGTGACACAGCGACAACACCTCCACAGTGACACAGGGACAACACCTCCACAGTGACACACAGCGACAACACCTCCACAGTGACACAGGGACAACACCTCCACAGTGACACACAGCGACAACACCTCCACAGTGACACACAGCGACAACACCTCCACAGTGACACACAGTGACAACACCTCCACAGTGACACACAGGGACAACACCTCCACAGTGACACACAGGGACAACACCCCCACAGTGACACACAGCGACAACACCTCCACAGTGACACACAGGGACAACACCCCCACAGTGACACAGTGACAACACCTCCACAGTGACACAGGGACAACACCTCCACAGTGACACACAGCGACAACACCTCCACAGTGACACACAGTGACAACACCTCCACAGTGACACAGGGACAACACCTCCACAGTGACACACAGCGACAACACCTCCACAGTGACACAGCGACAACACCTCCACAGTGACACAGGGACAACACCTCCACAGTGACACACAGCGACAACACCTCTACAGTGACACATAGCGACAACACCTCCACAGTGACACACAGCGACAACACCTCCACAGTGACACACTTCTTCCAACAAGACCACACCTCCCAATAGTGCCACTTCCTTTGGGGGCCATCTGCTTGTAAATCACCACACCCTTCAACAGACGAATACAGAAAATATGATACATACAGACAAATGTGTTATATGGCCACTAAGTAGAATTAAATCCTGTTATTTGCAGTGTGATGTATGGAAATGGATCTGGAAAATAGCACGTTAAGCGAAATAACACAGAAAGACAAGAACTGAGTTTTTTCTCACGTGCAGACCCAGAGACTTACCGAAGGTAGAATTAACAGAAGCTGGAAAGAGTGGGAAACAAGGAGAAAAGGTGGCTGTTGACCACAGTGTGCTCTGTGCATGTAGGGAAACACTAGTGAGTTCGTACACAAAATTACTGCGTGCTAATGACAATTTAAAAGCTTACATTATAATAAAAAGTGGTTTTAAAACGAGCCTCAGCAGAGCTCGAGAACATAGACTTGATTTCTCTTCAATGCCCTTCAATTTAACAATGCAGGGTACTCACTACAGGGAGGAATTCGGCTAGATGCTGCCTGCTCAGGAACAACCTTAACAGCTGGGGACAAAATCGAACGGGAGCAGTTATTGGCTGGGAGTCAAGCTTTGGCTTTCTCACATCTAAGATGACAGTTATGGCGGTGGCAGACTGAGCCAGTCCTGGGGGAAGTGTTAATTGAGGCCAGTAACACTCTTCATTACTTCAAACCCCACTCAGCAGACTGGGAGAGAGATCGATTTGTGCAATTCCACAACAGTTAGGCTGACGTGAGGGCGAGAGGCACTATTTCTGTTTAGCTTACAGCAGTTTCACATGGTTTTGCTTCCTAATTTGAGAATCCCGTACTCTGCCGCAGTGCTAGGAGCTGAGGCCAGGGCGTGCTGCGAGCACTCCAGCTCTGGGCTGCATGTCTAGCCCTCTTCTTTGAGACTCTCAATGCTGCGGTGAATCTCTCAGCTCCGCTGCTCTACTTGGGAATAGATGTTTTCTCTTGGAGTGAAAATGTCAATCTCATTTCTTGCTTTTCAAATAAAAGCACCTGAATGTGCTTTGTTCAGCTTTTGGATTTTAAGTTGGACACCTGTACCAAACACTTAGAGAGAACAAATTCGTTTAGATTCTATTAATAGCACTGGAATAGGAATCTTACAAATGTGTGTGCGCACGTGTGTGTGGTCTGTGTGCACATGGCAGGGACAAGCTGCAGGAGTTTCTTCCTTCCACCATGCAGGTCGGTGACTGAATTCCGGTTGGCACAGTTGGCAACAGGTACCTTTAGCAACTGAACTATCTCTCCGACCTCCTCAGTAGGGAATTTTTCAAAGGAGAATTTAAGAATTAATTTGTGTGTGAAATATTAATGTATGATAGAAAAAAAATCAAGATTCAATACTGTAAGTTAAGAGGAAAGCTTGCATTTTAGACAGGGTCCTGTAGCCTCATGCAGCCCAGGCTGGTCTTGAATTCACCATGTCTTTGAAGCTGTTAAATTTCCGATGCTCCTGCCCCAACCTCCCCAGTACTGGGATTACCAGCATGCGCTATCATACTTGGCAGTTTTATTATTATTCTTTTAAATGTGACAGTCTCACATCATTCGTAAACTTTGAATATCTTCTTTGAAAGAAAAGATTAAAAACTAAGGTCTAGATTCAACATGATTGGCAGCTCAATGGGGAGCTAATCCCACCCCCCTCACAGCTGTATTTTACCTGAATGAAGAACTAACACAGGCAGAATTTCCAAAGTATTTTATTCAAAATTCCCCATCTAGGAGAAAGGATATATAACAGTGTTTACACATGCTTCAATAACTTATTTCACTGTACAACTTACATCCTCTGTAACAACACAGTAAACCCGTGAAAGAAAACAATTAGCACTTAAACAAGACTCCTGTGTGCAGCAATGAGTGCGGGACACTAAAAGGTGGGATCTATACATTTCACCACAACTGAGCGGCTTGGAGTTCATAAGCCAGCCTGGTCAGTGTGTGTTTAAAAATTGAGATGTCTACACTTTTCTGATTTGTAATATCAAAATCACTCTGACCTTTCAGAATAGAACTTTTTTTCTTGATGAATTTGGTGGGTGAAGGAAGAACTCTATTTTCATCCCTTTTGTAAAAAATAAATATATTCTCCCTTTTATGTTAATCCACAATTTTAAATAAGATACTACTTGTGTTTATTCATACCTGTGCTAACACTGCTCGGGCACAGGGCTCTGCTAATCAGCATTTCACAGCCAGCAAGACGCTCAAATATTACAGGAACAAAAAGAGACCACGGAGTTTGCCATAATAGCACCTAGAAAAATAGCACTGGGGGCAAATTTCTCCTGCTGTTCTTGTGATGCAGGCAACATGGCAAACACCACAGAATACAGACGGAAAACGGAAGGAACGAGGAGAGAAGCTTTCCTGATCTTGAGAGAAGATCTTATAGCAAACGTATTCTGACGGATTTTACAGGGACTTCTAAGCCAGGCACATGGCAGACTGTGCATAGCGTAGTCAGATGGGGACGACTGAGCAGTGAAATCTGACCCTCCGCCAAGAAATTATATTTCCAAGACTGGGAAAGGCACAGGAGGTGCACATTTTAATTTGGCTCAAAAATAATGAAAATTAGCTTTAAACAGTTGGCAATAATTACAAAAACAAAAATGTCACTTCCTTTGACAAAATTACAACAATAAACCAACAAAAAGCACACCACGGTTCACGATAGTTGGTGAGCACACACGACTGCGTGGCGTTTCTCTACAGACTGCACCTGAAGGACTAAGTCTATAAAGGAAGGTCTAACACTTGATGTCACCCAAAGCTCTGCTTTATCAACGCCTTCTTCCAAAACTAACCCGTAGTCAAGCTAAGCTCTTTTCTGTGGAACTGAAAACTTCCAAGGTTCTAATTTTCAGTTGTTGCAGAAGCATGTAATTCTACACACGCGGGGACACTGAGGGACAGAAACTCAACTTACACTGTGTCTGTAAAAGTTAACTAGGGTTTCACTGTGATACACGTAAACCATGAGTCATAAGTTTCAAAAACAACAGCAGTTATATCAAGTTTATATCCTACCATTCATATCTTTAAAAGACAGCAATAGTATTTAGGATAACCGTAAACATAAGTCCCTAAGAGAGTACATCTATTCTAGGAAAGGAGACATTCACTGTAACGCGGCACCTGACGCCCCTGTGCAGGCCTCTAGTACAAGTGTAGTGTGACTACCTCCAGAGCACGCCTGGAGGAAGGGCGGGTTCACACCTCAGAGCTGCTGTACCAGCATGCCTGGCCGTGGTGAGACAGACACGCAAACCACAAGTTTAGAAAGTCATCAGAACATCACGTTCTTGTACACTAGTGTAGAAAGGTCTCCCAAAGATGAAAGAGTGTAGGCCTGGCTTAATTTTCTCAGCTAGAGCCATTATTATGTTAAGATCGCCCTCTGCTGTTAAATCAAGATCTATCTTCAAGTTCCGAAGAGACTTAAAGGGCTTTTTTCCCTTCTGCCTATAAATAAAACAAAACAAACAAAGAAACCAAACATTATAATACAGACATTGCTCAAAGGGAATGAGACAGAGACTCACAATGCATAAAGGTCTTCTACAGAGGAGCTGACTCACGTGTCGTCCTCTATGTACTTGATTAGTGTCAAGGCTTTTCTGTGCAGAACAAGCAGGAACTGTGCGAGGAAGGTGCTCCTGAGAGACAGGCCAGGCTTCAGGTGGAAGACCTGCAGGGACACCAGACAATACAGTTCCGATACATTTGTATGTGGCAGCTTCCACAACGGCGCTGACAGCATCTGACACCTGTCACCCAGTACAACAACTTCCTCAGACTCCCAAAGGGCAGCACTATGGCAGTGGCGATGGTCTGGAAACACTGACACTTGTCAAGATTTCCGATTTTACTGCTCAAAATGCACTGAGATTTTGCATTCTACACCAAAATATATCCTTATTTTATTATGAGAAATCCTTCTGTGAATTGTTTTGGGTTGTGTGAGGTGAGGATGAGGGGAATTTCATTTCAGCTTCAGGAATGTGGAATTGCTCGACTCCGGATGATCCTGACTCTGCACTGTCACACGTCACACAGACCCGGATCCAGACCTAGCCCTGGTTAACATGAGGATCTCATTATCTAAGCCAGGTCTGGGATACAGGGCCTTGGCCTGGCTCCCAGAATGGTACTGTAACAAAGCTCTAGTTACAGTTAGAAACAAGCCCCGTGCAATCATCCTCCTTTCCAAATGTGTAACTCAGCAGAACATTTTAGAAAGGAGACAATAGAGATGCTACGATTTCAACACACGTCTATTAAGCTTTGATAACAGTTTCAATTCAATTAAGGCAAATAAAAGCACATCCCTTTTCAATGAACAACTCCTTTAAGGTATAGATAGGGCAGTACTTAAAACAATTACTGGGATGGGGAATGCTGTTTTTAACTGTTAATATACAGGCTATTTCCCATTAATAATTCAAAGGCAACTTCATTTACAGACTTCAGAAAGGGCTATAAACACATAAATTCTTTGGTTCTTTGTATGTATTTTGTAGGAACGGTGGGACATAATTTAAAAGAAAACATGCAACATCACTTCCTCTGGCCATGGCTGGTGTCATGTTTACCTGGTCCAGGAAGGCTTTCACTAGAGTATCTCTGTGTAAGACATCTTGGAAAATATTCCTAAGAAGAAAACAGTCCAAACATTAAATGGTTATACAGAGTCAATTTCCATAACCTCTCACTCAAGTCAAAAAATTAATGTTTCATAAACAGATATTTAAGAATACAGATGTGAATATTTGGAATGTATACTTAGCTTGCATGAGCCCCCTGGGTTCAATATTCAGTACACACAAAATGAACACACACACACTGAAGGGAACATTTTGACATTACTGGTGGTTTTTTTCTAGTCAGCATAAGCTGAGTATACCCCAGGAAGTGCACATGCCTATCTGTCAATGAGTTTTAGAACCCATCCCTTACAAACTGGGCTTATGTCAAGAGACTCACTACCTATAAACATGAGCCAGCAACCCAGTAAGTTACTACCTCAGCAATGGCTGGCGTGTAAACTGCAGACAAAATGGCCAGTTGAAGTGAGCTGTGTCAGCCCGATCAGAGCAGATGCTAACAGAGAAGATTGTTTTTTCTCAGACCCCATTTCCTCTCATTGTTTCTTTTCCATTTTCCCTAGGCTACTGTGTTCATGTCAGAGTGAATTTGTAACGTTTATTATGACAGGATGGTTGAAAAGCAAGACTGAGATAGTAGAGATCATAATATGCCTGGATAGGAAGCGAGAGCAGGAGGGGAATACGCAGAAGTAAGTGGGAAGCACCACAGGTTTCTTAGTCTTTCGAGACAGTGAACCAAGCTAGAGAGAGAAACCAAGAAGGGGGAACCAGCATTTCACAGCAGCACTGGGCACCAACAGCACTGTCACTGGGCTTCATGGACAGGTTAGGGCTCTGGGCCCCCATTTTCCAATTTCTGTTTTACTGAATAAAAATCTGGATCACAAAAGAGCTGGAAAAGCAAAGACTATCTCCAGGGCAAACAGATATTTTAACGTCTCTTTAGTGAATGCTTTTATCTTAAAAAGGTTAAAACTAAAATTTAATTAATTAGGGAGGTAGCTCAGCGGTACAGCAACTAATTGCCCAGTATGTATGAATCCCTGAATTTGAACCCCCAAACCTCCCAGACTTAAAAGTGAATATTATTTAAAGCATGCTAAGTCTGTACTAATAGAAATTAAAATATAACTTCCTGGTTGGAAATATTTTTGACAATTTTATATTCGAAACATTTACTTAGAACTGGAAATAAAATTCTAAAATCATGACATTATTTTATCATGCTATAATAGCTGACCAATTGCTTTTGTCAACTCTGTCAAAGAAACATTCAAAAACAAAAATATGAACAGGCCGCAGATCTATTTATGTCCACATTTTTTTGAGAAGAGATTCTAAACAATCAAATAAAAAACAAAACAAGACAAAACAAAAAACAGGACCTCAGGCCCATTAGTTATGAGGAAGACGCTGGCACGCGGACTCAGTAAGAAGAGTTGCACGTTTTCCAAGACTGCCAGTATGTGAACTAGTGAAAGGGAACTCAACTTGACCAGGGCCTTTTCTGAAGCAATTCCTCTACCTTTCAAAGCAATTCAAAGAGCACAGGAGAGCTGTGCAAAAAGGGTTCTTCTACATGCTAAGGAGCTCTGGGCATGACGCTCGCTTCTACATTCTAAGGAGCTCTGGGCATGACGCTCTCTTCTACATGCTAGGAGCTCTGGGCATGACCCTCGCTTCTACATTCTAAGGAGCTCTGGGCATGATGCTCTCATCTACATGCTAAGGAGCTCTGGGCATGACGCTCTCTTCTACATGCTAGGAGCCCTGGGCATGACGCTCTCTTCTACATGCTAGGAGCTCTGGGCATGACGCTCTCTTCTACATGCTAGGAGCTCTGGGCATGACGCTCTCTTCTACATGCTAGGAGCTCTGGGCATGACGCTCTCTTCTGTGCAGTTTGCTGGGGCTACTGGTGCACCCCATGTTTCTCGTTTGGCTGTTTTCTTCTTCAGAGACACAAGATATACCCATTTGCTCCAAATTTACTGTTGCCTAAAACCCTCAACCCACATAATCACAGTTAACATATTTTGAGTATATTCTAAGGACTATCCCGATTTTAAGCACTTCATTGATTCAAGAGAACAGAAATACCATATTGCAATTCTTTTTCAGGATTTAGAACATCATTTAAATACTTTCTTGAAGTTTTGAAATTCAAGATGATCATTTTTCTTGTAATCAATAATTATTTCCTTTACTTTGCTGACCACATTTTCTGGTAAGAAATAAATAGCAAAATGTAAAAAGCAAAGGAAACAGGTGCTTTTTTCCATATATATCAGCTGTTTTTTTCTAGGTTTTATATTCATATCTAAGAAAAAAGGCTTGGAACTCCTGCAGCTTAGCATACAAGAATGTTCACTGATCATTATACACTAAATTACCAGCAGCAGGGGCTGCCATTTTCTGACTGATCCTTCTTACCCCGGCACTTCCCTAAGTAACTAGGAGTTCAGTACATACTTACCAAGTATTTATTTTTTGAGGAAATCTTAATCTGTATTACAGGAAATAATATTTTAAGAAATGAAGATTTAAGCCAGGTATGGTGGTACACACCTTTAATCTTAGAACTTGGGAGGCAGAGGCAGGTGAATCTCTGTGAGATTGGGGCTAGCCTGGTCTATATAGTGAGTTCCAGGCCAGTTCCTGTGAGTTCTCAGTTGGCCATATAGATCTCCCCAGTGAGACTGTCTAAAAATAATAATAAAAATTTAAAAATAAAGAAAATGTGGCTGATTAAATACTTCTTCAGGCATCATTATGCTTGTCAAGTCATTCCTTTTAAGTACAACTTGCATTGTTTTTACCCATAAATGACAAAAAGTTTATGTTGTTTGACAATGACACCCAAGGCCAAGTGTCACTTACAAATCGGGGGTGAAGCTCTCATCTGTGTAGATGATGGTGTCCTGAGCCATGTCCTCTTCTGAAGTTGCCCTCCAGAAGGCCGTCAGCTCTGATCTCATGTATCTGCGTTGATTATAGATATGCTCGTGACACGGTGGCATCTGCTTGACGGTATTGACATCCACGTCAATGTGCGTGGTGGGATACGGGGCATACATAACTTGCCGGAAGGGTAGTACAAAGCTTCCCGTTGCATCCTGTCAAAACGAAGAGAAAACTTACTGGCCACATGCCAACTGAGAAGCCATTTTAAAAATAAGGTAATAATGATAATGGAGATGCATCCCCTGCATATCTGGTATAAGGCCCTCTCAGAAATAACATTCAAGAGGTTACTATATAAATCTCCAGCCACTACAGTTTGTGCTTACAGTGAAAGAAGTGTACAGTGCACCATTTAAAAAGTGGGTCAGAACATGCCAAGTGTAATCCAACAGTAGAGTGTGGCACAGAATACACACAGAAGAAAACGGCTACAAAGACCAGTGCCAATCGTTAATGGCGATTACTTGCTGGTCTGTGAAATTAGGACTGTCTTTCTTTCTCAGTTGTTTTATCCTTCCTGTATCTAAATGACTATGTACATAAATAGGAAAATACTTGCCCCTTTCTAGCTGGCCAGGCAGCCAGTTACCATGTAACCTAACCGCTGTGTATGTGATAACGTGCTAAGCGGTGTGAACAGAACAGAAGATAGAGACCTGCTAAGCCTTTCACTCTGAAAAGGCTAGAGCAATGACTGTCTCCCAAGGTATCTCTGGAAAGCTCTGCAGCTTAGCTTTGCTTGGTGAGCTCTCAGTGTTTCACCCAGTCACGGCTTTGCATTCCCCTGGGCACATGGCACAGGGGCTCTGTCAGAAGTTACAGTACATAACTGAACAGGGGTACTTCATTGTGCCATTACAGAAAATTGGTAAAATTGGGATTTGTAAAGTTTTCTTCAGTTCTGAGCTCACGGTAGGTGCATGATTTGAAACCCCAAAGCTGATTTTCATTTTGGGGGTGAAACTGGAGTTTGAAGTCAGGACCTTCAATTTTCTAAGTCAGGAGTTCTCAACCTTTGGGGGTTGGGATCCTTTCATAGGGGTCGCATATCAGATATCTTGCATATCAGATATTTACATTACAATTCATAATAGTAGCAAAATTATAGTTAGGAAGTAGCAATGAAAATAATTTTATGATTGGGGGTCACCACAACATGATAAACTGTATTATTAAAGGGTTGCAACATTAGGAAGGCTGAGAACCACTCAGTGGTCTAAGTAAACACCAACCACATCAATGATCTGTATCTCCAATCCAAGCTAGATTTTTATTTGTAAAAATTCAGTTTTTTAAAATATTTTTTAATTTTATGAACTTCATTATAAAAAATCTTGCAAGCATACAGCAATATGACATACCAAAATTAACCAGACCCAAAGTCTATACAAATCATGACTTCGTACATAGTAAGAATAGGCATTTGGAACAGCTGTGAAGCCTCTCATTAAACTCCACCCTTTCAGGATCAAATGTATTAAAACAAAAAATCCATGGCAGAATTAAGACTAGAAAAAATAGCTTTATAATGTCTTTGATAACTTGCGTTTATTACATGTATCCAGTCCTTCTCATCCCCTTTATTTGTTACATTTAATTTTTAATAAATATAATCCTAACACTCAGGAAGTTGAGGCAGGTGGATTACTGTGAGTTTAAGGTTAGTCTAATTTTAGACCAACTTGACACAAGCTAGAGTTATTAGAGGGGTTGGGTCAACAGAGAAAATGCCTCTGTAATACTGGGCGATAGGCAAGCCTGCTGGGCTTTTTTTAAAAAAGAGATCCTGAGGGAGAGCCCAGTCCACTGTAGGTGAGGCCACCCCTGGGCTGGGAGCCCCAACTTCTATAAAGAAACAGGCTCAGTGAGCCATGGACAGCAGGCCATTAAGCAGCATTCTTCCATGGCCTCTGCATCAGCTGCTGCCTCCGGGTTCCTGCCCTGCCGGAGCTCCTGTCCTGACTTCCTTTGGTGATGAACTGCAATGCGGAAGTATAAGCTAAGTAAGTCCATTCCTCCAAGTGGTTTTGGTCATGGTGTTTCCTCACAGCAGTAGTAACACTAACTAGGGCAGAAGTTGGTACCAGGAAGTCACAATTACAGTGCCAATTAAATGATATCAGCCTGAATGGCTGGGGCAGGGTTCCCCAGAAGGTGGGAGATGCTTTGAATTAGTGTCCATTATATGGTACAGTTTCTCCCACTAGTGAGGATCCACGAATCCAGGAAACAAGGGATAGAAAAAAGAATATTTCCATCCACTAGGAATTTTTTGCTTCCTATTTCTGTGACCTTAAGTTCTATTGGCCTAGAAGTTTTGGTTACTGAGGGAGTGCTCCTGCCAGGAGACACAACGAACACGCCACTGAACTGGAAGCCAGATTCTCCCTGACCACTTTGGGCTTCTAATGCCCTTAAGTCATCAGGCTGAAAAGGAATAACAGTGTTAGGAGGGTGGGTTGATCCAGATTACCACAGAGAAATTGGATTGCTTCTCCACAATGGAGGTAAGAAGGATTATGTCTGGAGTGCAGGAGATCCTTCAGCGTGGCTCTTGGTGCTACCATGTCCTGTGATGGAAGCTAATGGGAAACTACCACAGTGATCCAGGCAGGATGTTTTTGTTCCTCCATGTCTTTATAATGTCATATAACACCAATTAAGAGAATATCAATGGTTATCATGTTTAAGTTTGAGACACTACAAGAATGTCCCTCATGGAACTTTGCCATCTCTTCTAAATTTATAATATGTTTACCGCTGTATGAGGGATAATAATAATGCATTTCTGATTGTATGTGGGATGGTTATATCATGTTTAGGTTGTTATGACCTGGTTATTGTTTTTATATGGAAATTAATCATGAGGAGATATGGTTGTGTGTCAAGTTGACAAGGGGTGAACTTGTGATGGATACTTTTGGTTGTTAATTTGATTACATCTGGAACTAAAATCCAAAAATGGAGGCACACCTGTGGGGTATTTTTGCTTAACTTGAAGTAACTTCTAATCCTGTAGTAATATGGGCGGCGGGGCTGCGTCCCCAGCACCCCAGCTGCCCACATGGCTAGCTTCTGCTCTGAAATAACAACACACAAACTGTATTCATTTAAACACTGCTTGGCCCTTTAGCTCTAGCCCTTACAGGCTAATTCTCACATCCCGATCAACCCATCTCTAATAATCTGTGAGCACCGGTCTTACCGGGAAAGATTCAGCATGTCTAACCTGGCGGCTTGCTTCATTGCGTGCGTCTGCCCTGGAGAGCGGAGCATGGCATCTCTCTGAGGCGTCTGCTCCCAAGAGGAGAGCTGTGGAGTCTGAGCTCACTTCCTCTTCCTCCCAGCGTTCTGTTCTGTTTACTCCTCCCACCTATCTTCTAACCAATGAGGGCCAAGCAGTTTCTTTTTATTTAACCAATGACCTTCCTCCATCATAATCCGAATCTTTTAGGTAGGAAGCTATTGCCTTTAATTCAGATCATTTGAACTAGGAAAAAACATGCCATTTAAGGCCATTTAAAAATTTAATTCCTCCCCCAAATTAATACCATTTAAAAATACATTTAATCCAGATCTTTAATCCAGCTCTAATCTGAGCCACACCTTCTGCTGGAAGCCTATAAAGGACATGGAAGATGGAAGCTTTTGCTCTCTGCCTGCTAGCAAGTTCATTCCTTCACCGGCCTTAGAGCCTGCTTCTATGGGATTCCAGTGTGTACTGAAGACCAGCTGAGGAATCCAGCCTCATGGACTGAGAAACTTCTAGATTCTTGGCTTTCTATTCACAGCCCTCTATTGTGGACTAGCTGGACTGCACCCATAAGTCATTCTAATAAATTCCATATAGATAGATAGCTAGATAGATAGATAGACAGATAGATAGATAGACAGATAGACAGAAAGACAGAGATAGAAAGATAGATAGAGAGAGACAATGAGATTAATCCTATAAATTTTGCTACCCTAGAGATCCTTGACTAATACCAATCCACCCATCCATCCATCCACCCAATCAACACAGAGCAATTGTATTTGCAGGGCACAGTGTGACATTTCAACACAGGTATACAAAGTGTATGATTTACTCACGATGTCATACCTATCACCCATGAAAGTTATCATTTCCTTTTGCAAGGAACATTCAAAATACCCCATATGAGATATTTTAAAAAATAAAACTGGAGTCGAGGCGACAGCTCAGTGGACAAACTACTAATTGCTGTGCAAACAGGAGGCCCCAACCTATGTCAGGATCCTCAGTATATCTATAACAGCTGCTGCAACAGCCTGTGCCTATAACCCAATGTGGGGGTGTATGTGTGGGTAGGCAGAGCTCAGGACCTCACAACCCAGTTAGTCTAGTCAAAGTCATCCCAGGTTCAGTGAGAAACTCTGCCTAAAAAACACAGTGGAGAGTGATAGAGTCGGACACCCTATATCAACCACTGTCATACACGTTTCTCCCCCTCTTCCCACTTCTCTCTCCTAAACAGAAAAATACAGTTGACTGCCATAATTTTTCCATTTTGCTATGCTTACATCCTCAAAAACAACTATGAAAAAACCCTGCAGTGTTCATGAATAGCTATTTCTTTCTGGTTTTGTGTGTGTGTATGTATGTTTGTGTATGTGTGTGTATGTATATATGTGTGTTTATACACACACATATCTATGGATATAAGCGTGGTACACATTCATTTGTATATGAGTGTTCATGTGTTGAGTATACGTGTGAATGCATGTGCACATGTATGCTTGTATGCCTGCATGTGGAAAACTGAGGTTGATGTCTGGAATTTTCTATGGTTACTCTTGCACCTTATTTTTTTTTTTTTTCTTTTTTGAGGTAGGGTCTTTCAACCAAATCCAGAGCTTCCTGGAAAAACCGTTATTTCTACTTCATTACTGAGAAAAGTGCTAATTTATATTTATCTGTTTTCCTTCTTGAAAATGAACCAAATTTAATACAAAAAATAAAAATGTAAGTACTAGAAACAGACATTTTGCATAAGCTTTAAAAGACATTTTAATTTTTAAAAATGAGTAAGTATGTACATATGGTACATATCCAAATCTCCTCAGTAAGAAAAGAAACATTACCATTTCAGAGGCTCAGTCTGATTCAAGCATATATTTAAAAAGAAAATACTGAGGCCAGACACATAGCTAGAGGGAACCAAGTGAAATAGAAATACTATCCCACGGGGCTTCATGGACGACACTAACTACAGAGCCAAGGACGCACACTCCGTGCTCAGAACTATCCAAAGAAACCCGTTCTCAGACAACAAAAACTATGCTACATTAAATGCTAACAACATGCCTTACAAAGATTCTCAGTACTTATTTCTAAAGTTCACTTTTACTTGTGGCTTCACAGGTGATAAGGAACAGCAAGCACACCTTTAGCAGGCCTTGGACAAAGAGTCCCGATTCATACTTAAAGGATGAGTCTGCTTCACATAGCCTGGAGCATTTCCTCTCGGCTGGAGTCAGAAAAAGGCACAACGTTCTCACTATCTAGAGAAGAAAAGATTTGGCATTGAAATGTGAAGTTAAAAGACCACTGTTTGTTTATGGAAGAAACTTTAAATAAAAATTTTTGTTGCTGCCACTAAACCAGTTCCCAAGTAAGGAGCATCCCTTGCTTACCTGAACAGGTATGGTCAGAACACGTACTGCTTACAGAGGGATTTTGGAGCCAGTTAAGTTTAGGAAGTAGTTGGTAAATCAACGGCATCTCAAAACTTGTTACATTTGAATAAATATGGTTGTTCTCTAAGTGAGCAATATTCATTTATAAATTTATTTATATCAAATTGGTTTGACCATGGAACCTTTATCTCAGTGAGAAATAACAACCTAATACATTAATTGGCTTCACCTCTACCCATCAACAACCGCTTTTCAAGTGAGCAAAGAGCTCTGGGAAACTCATTTCATGCGTTTAAATGAGGGCAGCACCCTGTGATGCGAACGGACAAACTCGGTTACAATGAACAAGGGGGACTGTCCACACCTTCTACAGAAAGAACTACTAAATTTCACTTGAAACAAGTGCACGTGTTGGGGGTTTAGAAGTCAGGGACAGCAAAAAGAGCTGGTGTAGAGCGGTATTAGGGGACAGAAGAAAGCCATGTAAGTGTGACTATGTGGGACTCGGACCACATCCAGAGATAGTTTGGGTTTTCAACTAGAGTAGTGCAACTTGTCTCTCAAAACGAAAAGATGGAACACAGCTATTCACCTAAAGGAAGATGAAAAATGAAAAAAAAAATTGATAAATGAAGCCCAAACCATGGAGCCTTTCTCCCTTCATAACGCCAATCAATATGTCTGCCCCATGGAACTTAAGGCTTCCAGCATCTCAAGTGGAAAGCTACTTTTGGGGTCACATGTAACAGCCCCAAATGCCTTGATAAAATATAATGAGAGGTTTATTATTCTCTCATAAACGGTTGAATAAGAAACATAAATGTGGCAAATTAAACTTCATATAAGTACACAGGATGGTTCACAAAAAAAAATGATAGCTCTATAAAGCAAATGCCATCCCTAACATGTAAAATTTTTGAAAAAGAAATGAAGTTTGTTACAATTGATATAAATATATATTTATGTACCTTTAGTGACTATAAAGATAGCTGCACACTTTTAGCACTAACCTTGAGGAAATATCTGATCACTTATCTTAGAATTCTCCCTACATGTGTGTCTTTTTTAGGGAGCTACCCTGAAAATGTAGACACACCTACATCCAAGCTGTTCAATTCTGTTCAATGCTATTCTTCCTATAACTTTCCTGTCAACAAGAAAATTGTTTCTGTGTTCCCCATTATGCCCACAGTAATAAACTCATATATTTTGCACATCACCTTCAGAAGCTGAATGAATTATTTAACTTCCTCTTTTATATTATCTCTCTTTGGATTTTCTCAAATATTTGTCCTAAAATTTATGTACTCACTCTCTATTTCCTGGTTCTATTTACCAGTACAGTTTCCTAGTTGCTCACATACCCTGTAACAAATGGTTTAGTAGGTAAAGTCATACAGGAATACAAAACTAGATATTGAAAAGTATCTCATTTAAAGGCCAGGCAAGGTAGTGCAGACTCTAATCTCAGTATTTGGGAAGAAGAGGCAAGTGAACTGTGGGGAGTTTGAGACTAGCCTGGCCTATAGCCCAGACTAGACAGTGAGACCCTATTGCAAAAAACAACAAAGCATAAACAAAAAAACTCATTTAAAGGTTTTTTTCTCAAAACAATTTATGATACAACTGAGAGTGATGAATCACCAAAATTAAAGTGGTAACTGAATTCTTACATATTTTACCATAGTCATTTTTGTTAGAGGTATCAGAGTAATTTGGTAAAATTACATTGCCTCCTTATACTATGAGGCTATTTCAATTGCAAGCTAATATTTAAACGATAATTCATGACATGCTAGTAGTATTAAGTCCGATCTTATCTGAACTACAAAAGGAGTTACCTTATTTACTTTCTCCGCACTGCTGCCTACGACGACGGAACAGCCGCAGGTCTGCAGATGTGAGCTGATGGCACTGCAGGTTAATGAAAACATCACAGGATTACAACTCCACAAGGAGAAAATCAGTGAGCTTCCGACAGCACAGAACAGCCTTACCTACAAACACCAAAGCTATCAGTATAATGTCATCTTTTATTTGTGTAAAACTGCATTTTCTAGGGGCCTTTCACAGACATCATATTACCTGAATCTTAAGACAACCCAGGGCTGGAGAGCACTTGCTGCTCTTGTAGAGAAGATCCAGCACCCAAATGGTGACTCACAACTATCTACTTCCAAGGAACCAAAAGCCCTCTTCTGGCCTTCGCAGGTACCAGGCACAGGTACACATGTGCTCATACAGGTACTCACGCACAGAAAAATTAAATAAATTTTACAGAAAAAATACCCCAGTTAGTAAACACCATCATTTTATTTTTATTTTATTTTATTTATATATATATATATATATTTATTTATTATGTGCACAGCATTCCTTCCATGTGTGCCCACAAGCCAGAAGGGGGCGCCAGGTCTCATTATAGATGGCTGTGAGTCACCATGTGGTTGCTGGGAATTGAACTCAGGACCTCTGGAAGAGCAGTCAATGCTCTTAACCACTGAGCCATCTCTCCAGCCCCAACACCACCATTTTATAGTAATTTCTTTAAAAACATATTTGAAAACAACATATGAATGACTCACACCAGCACACTATATAGTGCTTCCAGTTCAAGCCGATAAGACCTTTTCTCCTAAAGACGCTCACACCAGGCATTGTGAGCTTAAAGAAAGAGAATGTAGACCTAGAGGTAAATACTTATTTAAAAAAAATACTTGGGGCTGGAGAGATGGCTCAGAGGTTAAGAGCATTGCCTGCTCTTCCAAAGGTCCTGAGTTCAATTCCCGGCAACCACATGGTGGCTGACAACCATCTGTAATAGTGTCTGGTGCCCTCTTCTGGCCTGCAGGCATACACACAGACAGAATATTATATACATAATAAATAAAAAAAATAAAAAAATACTTATTCGCGTCTCATTTTTACAAACAAATGCTGGTGACAATCTGCAACTTGTGCAGCAAGATCAGCACAGGAGATGGGGCACACGTGCCAAACACGCACTACTGCAGATGACACACAGGTGCTTAGGAAGTATGGGCTGTTCCGCCTTCCACCCATCGCAGAGCAAATACAAATGGAAAGCAGTAGCTATGGTTACGGAGGGGCTGATGTGCCTGGCACTGTGCTAAGTGCTTTCTGTGATTCGCCTCATTCAGTGCTCACAAGGGACCTATACAACATCTGTTATTGGCAGGCGGTGGAGATGCGTGCCTTTGGTCCCAGCACTCAAGAGGCAGAGGCTGGTGGATCTCAGTGAGTTTGAGGTCAGCCTGGTCTACAGAGCGAGTTCAGGACAGCCAGGTCTGTAATATAGAGAAAACTTATCCAGGAAAACAAAACAAAACAAAAAATTAGACAAAAAAATAGCTGGTATCACTGTTCACATTTTATAAATAAGAAAACTGAGGTAAGCCGGGTGGTGGTGGTGCACGCCTTTAATCCCAGCACTCGGGAGGAAGAGGCAGGCGGATCTCTGTGAGTTCGAGACTAGCCTGGTCTACAAGAGCTAGTTCCAGGACAGGCTCCAAAACCACAGAGAAACCCTGTCTCGAAAAACCAAAAAAAAAAAAAAAAAAAAAAAAGAAAACTGAGGTACACCTTTGGGTGGCTTCACCATGCTGACCCAGTTGTAACCCCCACAGTTGTAACTAGTCTGGTTTGAGAGTTCATGCTCTTTAAGTACTAAATCCCACAGTTAGATAAAAAATACCAGTCCAAAATATGAATGATTTCTATTTCTAGACCTACAAAATTCACAAAAACTTATGATGCAACTCAATTTGATAGCTTTCTATGGCTTTTTTTTTTTTTAATGAGAAATACAAGAAGAAACCAGACCCAAACAACAGGCCAGCACTTCTCTGAGCACTATGGGAACTCATCCTTGTTATACTGCGGAAGAGGTCACATCAGAGATGTCACTGTATGAATGAACACAGTACACACGTGAGCAACAGTTCAAATGTGCAATGCTCTCTCTAAATAATTGGAGTAATAGTATTCTATTCATTTTTTCCATTAAATCTCATCATGGATGAACATTAATATTTTTATCTCCTTTACCAAGCATTCAGAAAAAGAAGTAAAATTCTTACTTGAGCAGAAAGCCTTCATGACAGCTGTCACCAATGTCGTCATCGTTGAGCACTGTATCAGCTATCTAAAAGGCACAGACAGCAGGGTGAGAGAACTCGTAGGAGTGAGTGTGCTGACGTCTAGAGTCGACACGTCTAGCACTCCCATTATGAGCATCAAGAACACCTATAAAATGGTGCTGTGCACGTACTTTTCAGAAGAACAAAGGGGAAAGTTGGCCAGGCAGGTTAAACAACAATTTTTACAGTGGGCCCCTCTATCAGAATCAGGGGCCCAAGCTCAAGGACAAGTCAGCATTACAAACAGTGTCTAAAGACAGCTACACATGGAAAATGTGTGACTGAAGTATCCTCAACAAGTGATTAAAGAAACTGCTGAATGAGGAGCTGGAGAGATGGCTCAGTGCTTAAGAGCACAAGCTGTTCTTCCAGAGGACCTGAGTTCAATTCCCAGCACACACATGGGAGCTCACAGCTGTCTGTAACTCCAGTGTCTTGGGGATCTGACACCCTCTTCTGGCTCCCAGGGCACTGTATGCAAATAGCACACAGGCACACATGTAGGGAAAACACCCAAGCACATGAAAAATAAAAAAGAAAATAGAGAAAGAGCCCCCCACCCCCCAGTTTAATCGCCACACTTCTCTGTCCAAAAGCAATGTATGCAATACCAGATCCTTCTAGAAAAGCCTGGCATTTCCCCCTCTTCTAGGAAATACAAAATTAAACTTAAGTTTAATTTATCAGAACACGATTGAGTAAAAAAGCCTGTTTGGTCAGAAAATCCAGCATTTTCTGTATGCTTACTGGACTGAAGGTGATACTTCATGTGAACAGTAGTACAACAAAATTTACATGATTAAAACAAGAACATTACACACACAGAAACACAGACACACACACATACACGCGCACACACAATCACTCAAGGGAATCCATAAAGGGTACAGATAGAAGCCGATGGCAGTTACATCTATTTCTTCGGGAACACTGTGTGACTTCATAGATGCAAGCAGCTCCATCACAGGAATGACTTCCCCAGTAAGCATGGGAATGATACTCTGACCCTGTATCAAACATAACAAAGTGAAGGAAATCACTGTGTGGGTGAGTCAGGTAGTGAAACTGTTTCAAATGGACGCAGAGAGTAAAACACCCTCCAGGGAACTGCTCAGAACAGCCCCAGATAGGTCTACCACTCCAGAAACAACTCTCAAGTATTTTCATGCTCTTTAAACTTATTTTCATTCTTTCGGGAATAATTTCCTTTGGTGAGAATGAGCTATTTTCTTACTATCACAGGCAAGGAAGGATTAAATGACAGTACCACAATTAGGAATGGTCTCCTTTGTAATTTAACTAAGACATAGAAGCTCTTTACATTTTCCATTTAAAAAGTGAGAATTCAAGCATGAAAAGATGTTGAATCATTAGAAAGGAACCAGAAAGGCTCCTCTCAATATCCAACCTTCACATTCAATGACATGATCTACTCAAATGTATACTAAGTTACCACACAGAGTAAGAATCAGTAAGATAGAGATCTCCGTGGAGAGCTTGCCAGATAGTGCTACCATTTATTGCACCTCTGAAACACCGCTTTAAAATTTCTATTTCCTGACATCCAGTTGGCGGCATAACTGTCGTGTGTGACACAGGAGTGACACCACTTAGTTATGACCATCTCTCCCATCAGCCTTCGATCACCTAAATGAGATGCTGAAGCCGTCAAGTGTCTGTCCGTCTCAGCTAAACATATTTTAAAATTATTAATCACTTATATTTACTTCAGTAAGTTTTCTTCATTCACTCAGGTTTCATGAAATGATTATTTAAACCCCTCACATATATTTTAAAGTTAGAACCTGAAATTGAGGGCTGAGGATGATAAACCACTGAGTTAAGGATGAACAGCTGCCTGACATGGATGAGGCGCTAGGTTTAATCCTCAACATACAAACAAAAATGCATTTTCAAATTCCCTTATCATGGAAGGTACTTAATTCCTTTGGGAAATTATCCTAATCTACAAATGTCTATGTAGATATAGACAGTTTTATTATTTCAAAAAATTCATCTTACAGTGACCTCCAGAATAAACTACTCATGGTTTCTGTTTTTTAGAGTAATTGTTGAAACATCTGCTTATAAACACAATTAGGACAATGTACTGAACAATGTATGCTAAACTTCCTTCCCTGTTCAGTGACTTTGTCAGGGGGCGGATAGAAGGACCTGAGCTGGCGAGGGCTGAAGTTGTTTCTGAGCGCTCTGCCATCCCAAAGCAGTAGCATGACTCATAACAGAGCTGTTGCGAGCACATTACGTCAGCTGCCCAAACAGAAAGCAGAAAGGGGAAGTTTTATGGGCTTAGGCATACATAGCACTCCAGATGTGGCCTCTTGGACATTCATTGTCACTATAAGTGAATGAAGTCTCACTGGAGAGCAAGAAAAAAAAACCCTTACAGGACAAATGCAGAAGAAACTGGCTCCCTGTGCTTCTCTAATTTGAACTTCTGTAGGACAATGTTTCCACTTAAAAATCTCTTTAGTTTATTCTCTGTGTACTTTCCTCCCACGGAAGGTGAGGACAACATTTTAAAGTAGAACCCTAAGAACAGAAACTCAATCTAGTAAGTACAGGATTCTGGCTTTCAAAAACAAAATCTCACAAAAATGCAAAATTTTATTTGGTTCTAAATTTCCTGTGTTGAAATGACTCTCCCTTATTACTCCAGAAATACAGTTCAGAGGTCAGTGACAGGAACTTTATTCTTGGAGACCCTCTTACTGATCAGTAAGCAAGTAAAGATTAGACTTTTAATACTTTAGTGTCAGGCCTTGTCCCAGAATATTTCTTTCTTTTTTTTGTTTTTGTTTTTGAGAAAGGATTTCTCTTGTAGCCCTGGCTGCCATGGAATTTGCTTTGTAGAAAGCTGGCTTTGAGCTCAGAGATTCCCTTGCCTCTTGCCTCTGCCTCCCAAGCGCTGGGATTAAAGGCCTGTGACACTACCGTCTGACCCCTGAAAAGTTAGTATTTACCATTCATAATAGTATAACACATAATTTTGTAAAGGTCATGTGTATATTTGTCTGTGTGTGTTGCTAGGTGTGGTGGTTTGAATAGGAATGGCCTCCAGAGTAGAGGCATGTTTGAATGCTTGCTCCATAGGGAGTGGCACAATTAGGAGGTGTGGCCTTCTGGAGTAAGTGTAGCCTTGTTGGAGGAAGTGTGACACTGTGGAGGTGGGTTTTGAGGTCTAATATATGCTCATGCCCAGGGTGGCACAGAGTCTCCTGCTACCCGCGGATCAAAGAGTATGGTAGTGGCACACACCTTTAATCCCAGCATTCAGGAGGCGGAGGCAGGCAGGTCTCTGAGTTCGAGGCCAGTGTGATCTACAGAGTGAGGTCCAGAATATCCAGTGTTGCACAGAGAAACCCTGTCTGGAAAAAACAGCAAAAAACAAAACCCAAAACAAAACAACAACAAAAAAGATGTACAACTCTTTGCCTGCATGCCACCCGCTGTAATAATAGACTACGTAAGCCAGTCCCAAATAAATGTTCTCCTTTATAAGGTTGCTGTGGTCATGGTGTTTCTTCACAGCAACAGAACCCTAAATAAGACACAAGGGATCCAACTGGGGACCACGCCATAGAGGACAGGTAAATATTCTACTACCATACTCTCAAACCCTCATAAAAAATGTGAAACAATTACTTTTTTCAAGTGCCATTCTGTTTCAGTCAAGCTAAGGAAAATGGGACAAAAGGCCACGAGCCATATTTAAAGACTGGAGTTCTACAAGGAGAAATAATGAGAGTGGGTGGCATGCCAGGGTGATGGGAAGTAGCCCTTTCCCCACGGGGATTCCCCTCCCGACACCCCTTCAGGGGAACTTGTCTGCCCCACACTGATAAGGTCTGCAGTGAACTTCTACTGGGGAAGCCATTTCATTACAACCATGTTTTTAAAACTCCACTGTTGGTTCCCTACAGTCATTCAGAGCCACAGGATAAACATAGCATTCCCTAGAGTCAGGGTTACTGGAAGCTTGCGTGGTGAGAGGACAGAGGATATTACCAGCAAGTTTCATCAATGAAACAGATAACTCTACCAGGGAATACATATAAATAGTTTGAGTTTTAAAACGGCCAAATAAGCCTTTAAAGAAAACTGCCTGCAGCTGGGTCTGAACCCTTAGATAGACACCTCATACGCATGCTCACTCCCTTCACACAGCAGCTTCTTCTGCGAACACAGCTGCAGATGCCTTTTCAAACTTGAATTGCACAGGTCTGGATCTGATGGGGTCCCAGTGCTGAGGGGAAGTGGATGTAAGGCCCCACCCCTATTCCAGAGACTATCTCCAATTGATAACTGCTCACAAATGAAAAATTCACTTTCTCCAGAAGTTTCACTGGATATGCAAATCAGTCGTAAAGCCAGGCAGCATGCCCAGCAGTAGACGGCTAGCACAAAGCAAAGTCAGTGGCGTCTTTGGAAGTTCTTTACTTATAATGCCATAGCAGGGCTTTCCCCCGCTTTTTTACATATTATGGTTTACAGTTTTGTGTTTTTAGTGGGATTTCTGCATATATAAATGTGTGTGTCTGTGTCTATATGTGATTCTTGAGCTTTTCCTTTCGTTCCTTATTTCTTCTATTTGTTTACCTTGTCCTAGTCCAGTTTGTTTTTAACTAATTTACTTTATTGTTATTATTACTATTATTATTTTAGAGGCCTATTTATATCCTAACGAGAGAGAGAGAAAGAATGGGAATGGATCTGGGTGGGCTGACAAGTGGGCAAGGTTCTGGGATGAGTTGAGGGAGGGAAAACCATAAGCAGAATAGATCATATTTTTAAAAATCTATTTTCAATAAATAGCTAAATAAATCTCATGTAATTTCTTACTTTTACTATGAATAGATGGTCCCAAACTTATTCTGGCAGATTGAAAAAGGGTGATCAAATATTAATTTATAGATATAATTATCTCTTTTTTCTTTTCAAGTCTTTAGATTTAGGCTGCAGAAATTTTATTCAGTTCATTCTACACAAAGCTTCACAAGACTTATTCGCTTCCAGCTTCCCTCTGTCAAATCCTCCACATCTTCAGCTCCTTGACGGAAGGACACCCCCTCCCCCACGCTTCCTACAGATGTACACAGTGGGGAGAGGTCATGGCAGCAAGTGCAGTGTACTCTACCTGGTCTTCCATTCTTTCTGTGCCTTCCAACACAATTTTCTGGACATTTTCTTGTCTTTCCTAAGAAAAAGAAAATTTACTTTACCATATCCATTTGATGATTGTTTATTTCTCAATACAGATAGGCTGTCATGTGTATTTCACAGGGAAATCCTTTCTACTGCAGGTGGGGGAAAAGATGGCGACGAGAAACTATCCCAACGAGTTCATGCTCTCACACACAACATAAAATATAATCAAAGCATCTTTTATCCTACAGTACAGAGATATGAGATAATCTGGCAGAGAAGAGTCCACATAACACCTGCAGCTTCAAAAGAAAACAATTACACACGATTCAAATCAAATGAGATCGACTTGCATCTGAGGAAGAGAGGAACGGCTGTTTCACTTTTGTTTATTTCTGGGACTGAATCTCACAAGGTAGACCAGGCTGGCAATGAACTCCAGACCTCTTGCCCAAGTCTTGAGCCCTGCGATCACTTGCCCGTGCTACTACCTGCTTTTCCAATCTGAATGACTTTCATTAAGTATGTCAGAAACAAGGAAGTGGGTCTGCAGCAGGGGTAGAGAAAACCAGTCTTAAAACATGCTACTTCCCCTTCTAATAGGTTAGTAGTCTTATAAAATTAGTCACGCGTTCATGAACTTTCAGGATGGTATTAAACTGGAAAATAGGAAGGAGAATTGTAAATATCAAGAGAAAACAAGATTTCCTTTAGCTAAATTTGCATATTGAAAGAAATAATTCCCTAGAGTCCATGTGGTCTATGCTCAGTTTCACAAAACTGGGAACGTGGGAAAGCAACTTTGCTACAAAAGGCTGTGTGGCTGACAGCCTAAAAAAACCTTTGAACATTTATGCTTTCACACAGTTGTAAGAAAAAGAAGTCACACAAGAGAAGGGAAACAAAAAGGATTTAGAGTCAAAGTTTCCAAAACAAACTCAGACTAAATGTTAATCCCTCTAAGCCTTAACTTTTCACTTGCACTGGAGAGCCACTATCACATCTTCTATTACTAACGTGAAGACCATAGTCATGAGACCAGATCTCTCTGTATTCGGAAGACACAAAATAACCACTACCGTCTGGTTTTAGCTGCATATAATTTCCAACACGTAAATGTAATGGACTAGAAAAACACTTTCGATGCCCAGGTTACCATGGACACATAACAAGCCCTTACCTTGTGCATCCATATCCTTCCTTTCCGAATGATGTGTGTTAACCTGTCAACACACACTCTGTGCAGTGGGAGGTAGAAACTAAGCTCTGTCTGTGGAAGGATAATCGACAGTCCGTAAGTGCTCCGGTCTCCATTCCAGTTGCCGTCAAAGATTAAAGAAACAATAATTACTCCTTTCTCAGATAAGACAAAAAACTTTACATCGATAGCCCCACTCTCTGCATTTCGAAGAATTTCTCCATTTAGAGTGTGGTTGGCGAGAAAAGTTATTTCTCCATCACTGAGAAGTACTTGTTCTGTCTTTGGAGCCCAAATGTGTCTTACTCTAGGACCGAGAATGTTATCCCAGTAAGCAAAGGTAGCTGCCAGCAATGGGGATTCACCACGCAAAGCAATCTCTGTCTTGGCAACGGCGGGAGATGGTGGTGGGCAGATAGTCGACATCCCTGCATCCCAGTTCTCACATTCTCCAAATGCTCGCAAAAGCTAAACAGGAACATACAAAAACAGGGATCAGGTTCAGCCTTTTAGAGATATCCATCTAAACCCCAACTGACTTAGAAAAATGTTATATACTAAAATAATGACTAAGCCTTTATTAGCTCCAAACACACAGCCTTCATACAATTCTAATGACTGGATATTTAGTCCCTAAACCATTTCAACTAAAGAAGAACCAAAGAGGAAGAGGAGGACCCTGCATAGGCAAATGGAGCCTTACTTGCAAATAGGTCCAGTTAGATCAAGATGGTCCACACTGGAGCAGAATGGGTTCTACTCCATGGCTGTTGGGCTTAAGAAGAGAGAGTGGGAAGGAGAGCGAGAGTGGAGAGCAGCAGAGGGAGAGGGACCGACCAAAGCAAAGCAGGCCAGCTGCAGGAAGGCAAAGGGCAGGAACTGGAATGTTGAGTCTGGAAGGCAAGAGTACCACGGATTACTGGTCCCCACCAGATGTGGAAGAAACAAGGGGTTTCCCTGAAGCCTTCAGAGGATCATGTTTCTGACAATCACTTAACACTGGCATTAAGCTTAGAGTTTATGGAACTGAGAGAACAAACCCTTGCTGTTTGTATTTTTGTTATAGTGTTCTTAGAAAAGTAATTATAAAACCTGACAGCAGAAATACCATAAAACAGCTAAAAAGATGGAAGACCAAAACATTAGAAGGAGAGCAAACAGCTCTGTCACTGTGGATGAACGCTAGCTACGAAGGTACCGAAGCCCAATACTACACTGAAACAGGGAGACAAGCACACAAAGACGTTAGTTCAGAAGGCAGGAAAGCAATGTGAAGGGCTTCTAAGCAGTTAAACTGAGCTGAGTTTCAGTTATTCAGAACACAGAACAGGCAGACAGAAGAGCAAACCAGCTCACAGGCAATCAGGAGCCAGGGGGCCATATACGGATCTTCTTAAACACACTGCTCTGGAAGAAGAAACTCTACATACTATCTGTATAAATCAACCCATCCTTACAAGTACTCAAGTAAAGAAAGACATGTCATCAAAGAGTTAAAGTGGAGAAAACACTATAACAAAATGGTAGGCTCTATATAGGCAGCAGTAGAGGAGGGAGCTAAGGGGTGATCTGCGATAAACCCATCTCTTTATCTGTGTGATTACTTTGGGAATGAACATTTGATCTGTAGAAAACTGATGTCCATGTAAGTATGCTTACTTGAATGTTTACCTACTGGGCTGGCAAGACCGTTCAACAGTAATAGCGCCTGTATTCAGTCCCTAAGATCCATATGGCAGACGGGCACAACTAATCCCCATTCTCTCTGTTTCTCTCTCTCTCTCTCTCTCTCTCTCTCTCTCTCTCTCTCTCTCATCTACATTTTGTCAAGAGAGTTGAGAGATTCATGCAAAGGAGTAACATCTATATTTAGAATGCTGAGGGAGTGTATTTTATCATATTATGATTAGGCATACAGAACTTGGCAAACCAGTTAAGGAATCATTTACTCGGAAGTTTTACATGTGCACTTTTAATTTCAGAAATTCACAGAGGTACTACTTACTTTTTAATATATGTCAATTTGACAGTCTGAAGAGACCACGTACTATATAAGATGTACAGCTTGTTTAAAATATTGAATATTTTGGATACAATTGGAAGAGTTAGTTTCAATGAGGGAATAGAGAAATGTAATTTGTGTTGAAACTGTAATGGTGCTACTGTCCTCATTAACAGCAGCAAACTGACAAATTAACTGAACACATGACCATAAGATGATATTGCAAATATACTTCTTTTCCATGCTTTCTTTTTGTTTGTTTAAAAAGGTGAATAATTCTAGGGCATTATTCCCAAATGAGAATAATGTGCATAGAAAAAGACTTCCCTTGAAAAATGTGATCACAAGTGTAATATATTCAGAAGAGGACCTTCCACAGTGCATAGCCTCTGCCCAAAGGCAATTCTTTTCCTCACTGACACTAAAATGTTCTCTTGTAAAAGAATGTTTTGGAATTGGGCACACATCTCAGTGGTGGAGCCCTTGCTTAGCATGTGCAAGGCCCTGTGTCCCATCCCCAGCACCGAAGAAAGCAAACATTTCATGTTTAAACATGTCCCACAGAAATACACTCTAGCAGAATTCAGGTAGAACTTCTGTAGCACTACTAGCAATGAAGCTTTCAGAGGTAAGGCCTTAAGAAATGTGAAAGTCCTATCATTGCACTTTTTCATTAGTTCAGAAATATTTTTATCTATTTAAAGCAGCAGTTTTCAACCTGTGGACTGCAACCCCTTCAGGGTCGTAGACCCTACATATCAGATATTTACATTATGATTCATAGCAGCAGCAAAATTACAGTTATGAAGCAGTAATGAAGAAAATTTTATGGTTGGGGTCAGCACAACACAAGGAGCTATAATTAAGTCACAGCGTTAGGAAGGCTGGGAGCCACTGCTCTAAAGGAACCTCCTCTGAACTAAGCACTATCTGATACTTGGTCTAAACCTTTGCCTGGAAAACCGTCTCCATCTTCTCCTCATATTTATAGGCTAATTAAATCTACCTTCTTTTTAGAAAGGTGACTTATTCTAAGCACAACAGTACAATTCAAATATTTCACCACTATAGTGAAAAGAAAAGCACTTCTTAAAGCAGGGTTGAACCCCAGAGCGCGCTCTTAAAGAATTATAGAAAAACTTTAAACCTGATTGTTAAACTATTATCAGCCATTAATTTTATTTAGCCTTATTCCTAGTCTAAAGGAATTACAGAAAGGACTAAAGATCATGTTGGGTTGTTTAACTTCAAATGCAGCCTGCTCTAAAATAGTACTTGCCTCTTACCCCAGGGAATGAATATCTAAATTGCAGAATACACATATGTGTGTATATGTGTGTGTGTACACATGCTGTCCTTTTCTTTACATTTTATTTGCTATAAGGTGTAACTTACAAATTAGACACAAAAATATTATTAACAACAAAATATAACTATTAATAATGCAGCAGAATATTAATGAACTCTATGAATGTGGCCTCTTTCTGAAATGTCTTATTAGATTCGCTCGCCTCCCAATATAACAGGCGATGACACACGATCCATGACGTGCTGCGTGCGATGACGCGAGGGGAATGGCACAGGCCTTTCGGTACTGCGGACCTTCTGATGTGTCAGGAGATGATCTTGGATCACGAGCTCTGACAACCCTGGTGGCTGGATGTCCAGAGGAGGAAATGGTTCAGAAGCTTCCACAGCAGAAAGGTCTCCTGTCCAATTCTTGTGGAAAAACGCTGTATTCGGAAGTTGGTGTCTCTTTTTAACTCACCCGTTTGTTGCTGCAGCCGTTACAGTCCTTCGGATGACTGTATGCTGACCTCCAGCCGAGCTCTGTGTTCCGTAGCTCTGTCCTTTAATGCCTTCGCGATCTAATATACACCGCGATCTAATATACACCGTTCTCATTCACTTCTCTGTCTCCACTGCAGGCTGTTTCAGTTTCTTCTTCCCCTTCTGCTGATTACTAAACACGTTCTTCTAATTCCTCATTTGTGAAAACTTCCCAGTAGCCTTCAGCATTTCCAGACATCATGCAGGCTAGCAAAGCCTTCAGCAACCTGACTTGCAGCTTCTCTTTTACGTTCTGTTTTTCAAGTTATGTCCATCCCTGCATCAGGGCAGGGACCTGTGCCACTGACTTCTAGAGAACTTTATGACTGATTTATTTTAATTGTGTTCATTTACTTATGATGCACATGTATTCTTATTTAGATATTTATTATTAATTATTATGTATACTTATGTAATTGTATGTGCTTGCCTGGTGCCTGTGGAGGTTCCTGGGTTCTCTGCAAGAGCAAGTGCTCCTAACCACTGAGCCGTCTCTCCAGCCCCTTCAGAACTGTGGCTCAACTCTTTGAACAAGCCTACTGCTTCAGCACAGCGAGCTGTCAACAGCTAATCAGAACATGGCTTCCCTATTATGTCTTCCACCCACACACTCAACTTTTTAAAAGATATTAAATATTTATTGTGCACTGTGGTTATCACGTTGTAAAACGAATTCAACAGCAAGACCAGTGTAACTTTCATCCCTTCTTCACAATTTCCCAGAAGCTTCAATCTCACCATGGATTTCAGTTGATATCGGCATAGCCTCCTCCCCCCATTTATGGGGAGCACTTTCACCTTAAGAGAGGCACATCGTGGCTTCTCTTAGGCAAATCCAAATTACCAGTATCATTATCTCCTATGCCATGAAGCTATTATTAAGTAAAATAAGGGTTACATATAAGTGACCTGGGAACTAACATGTCTACTGAGCAACTAGGAAGCAGGTGGTATATACGGTGTTGATACAATGGACACATACAGGATGAAGGGATCAACCATGTTCTGGCAGGACAGAGCAGAAGGTGCAAGATAGCATTAGGCTGTTCAAAATAGCAAGCTGCTTAGAACTCAGAAATTCTTTATTTCAACAATGTAATATTTTTGGCCTGTAATTGAATGTAAATGAAATCATGAAAAAGGAGAAATTACTATAACCTAAAAAATGAAGTACTACAGAGAAGTAAAACTAGGGAAGCTGTAAGTATGATTTTACTAACACTTGAAGTTAGCTTTGGCAAAAATCCATATACAACTGTGGGAAAAAAGTTCAGTTTGAATTTAAAAAATTTTTAAAAGACCACAAACTCTTTTGAGGGAAGCCAGGATTCAAACTAAGTGAGATGGTGGCTTGCCACTTTATAAACAGAACACAGGGTTTACTAGGGCTTAACCAACACTTCCAAAAGTAATACCGGTGTATTTACGGTAATAAGCATGTTAACAGTTAGCAGACAGGCACATTTGAGCTTTTTCTTTCTTTAAACAGCTACCTTTTTGTAGGCTGCGTTTAGGAAGTTCTTGGCTTACTGCTACTGTGAAGGGAATTATCCCACCACAAGGCTCTCAGTTCTGCTAACAGTGCTTTACTTCTCCCATAAAGAGAAGCTGGCCAGCAAGCAGCCTCGTTAGCCAAAGAGGAACTACCCAAGGCCTCTGTAAAGGCAGTGGACTACTGGGAAGACCAGCCAGCCTTTGTCATTCTTTACACATTTATTTTCAATTTCAGTTCAGACTCACACGCTCACGACACGATGACAGCGCCACCCCTCCGAGTTGTCAGGCAGACTAACCTAATATTGTGGAACTATTCAATTAACATGTGGCTCTAGGGAAGGCGCAAAAGATAAAATCTTACTCATTCAATCGTTCTCTAAAGACAAATATTGGATGGTCAACATAGCCACGTAGACTATTTTACCAACTTCTTAAGTTATATTGACATTTCTCTCCTGGAACATTAAATCCTTGCTGAACAGTACAACCTGCAGTGAGGTCTTTGTTCTCCTCGTTTTGTGTGGGATGAAATAAGAGCACGGTCACCTTGAGGTAGTTTCCAACTAATTCAGAGTTTTCCCGCAGTGCCAATGTTCAGTGAAGCACTAGTTAGCAGTGTCTAGTCAGCTAGTTAACAGACAACACTAGTTCCTCCTGACCTACAGATTATTTTCTGAAGTTTCAGTACCTGTAGTAAACTTTAATACAGAAATAGTAGCGCAAATTTCCAGAAGAACGTGGCTTGTAGGTTTCAAACGACACATCATGCCTTGCAGTGGGATGAAATTGCATGCTGGCTGCTCTAAGGCTGAGAGTCCCCCTTTCGTCCAGCGCAGTCACGCTGTCCATACTGTCTGCCACTAGTTACTTCTCTGCCCTCTTGGTTATCAGATCAGGTTCCAAGGACCGAGGTACCTGCATCCAGGTGAGTCTTGTCTTACTCAACAGAGGTAAAAGTACAGTAAGGTACTTTGGAACTCAGAGATTACATTCACAGAACTTTTATTACCGCACTGCTGCAATAATCTACTTTGTTATTAGTCATTTTTATCTCTTACCGGGCCTAGTTTGCTAAACTTTACCATGTGTATGATATGTAAAGAGGGAAAAACACCTACACTCACACGATAGTATATATAGGTGCTGCTATATACTGGGGGCCTTCTGGCATGTCCTCTTAAACACAGGGGACGATTACAATATTTCAAACATTCTGATTCCATATTATTATTAACATCCATGTAGTAAGGTCTTTTGCTTTCCGTGCTGTTTCTATAAGTTTCCCGAGCTGACTAATGATCCTATCACAAAGTATTTTCCAGTCTCTTCTGGGGCCCTTTGTACAAAGTAAAAGTACTACTGAGATAGACTGTGTATCACTACTGGTGATGGAGAGAAACAGGGTGGGTAGGATTTTATCCACCTGCTGGGACAAAACTCTCCGGAGCCTAATAATCCCTACATCAGAAAAAGCAATGTCTCCAGGGCTAAAGCACGATTTCCCTCCTCTTCCCTTTTTCCTCTCCTGGTCAGACAGACCCTGCGTGGGCAGACTTATAATCAGTGCGCTTCTCTCTGCAACTGATTACTATCAGTCAAGTGATGCCCAAGTCACAATGGTCACTTCCTTTAATAAGTCTGTGCAACCGCGGAACTGTGAAGCAACCAGGTCATGTCCCACAGAAAAGGGGAACATCCTCTCTAGAGCTGCAGCCTACGTTACTGAGCATCCGCAGGCACCCCATGCAAACTTCTGTGAAATTCTGCCAGCGTGCTGCCGGTCCCTACTCTATCCCACCCGCGCTTTCTCCTCCCGGGCGGGGACCCTCGGAAGATCCCAATGGGTCCCAGGACCGCCACCGTTCTGGCTGACGCAGGGCCAGGCCCCTGGGGCCCAGGCATCTGGCAGTGGGGGCCGCGCCCGCGATATTCCCAGCGGGTTCCCGCAAGGGCCCGGGAGAAGCTCGGGGTTAGGGAACGCGGGCCAACAGTGGAGACGAGGCCCATCCCCATCCCCTCCGCGCCGCCGCGGCCCCCGCAACTCCAGGGCTCGCTCCGCTGCAAAGCCAAGAGAGCGTTCGCTCAGGGGACAGGAAAGAATTCAGCCCGAAAAAGAAAAAAAAAATCCCGCTGGACTCCAGCGCCGGCCGGCAAGCCGACCGAAGCAGCAGCCCCGCTCCACCCGCGCGTCGCACTCACCCACTCGCCGCTGTTGCGCCTCCACCGCCGGCGCAGAGACCACAACCGCAGCCCGCCCCGGGACCGCCCCGACCACGCCCCTTTGCGTCCCCGCCCTCCAGCCCACCGACCTCCCTGATTCCGCCGGGGTCTCTGCGGGTCTTCGCGATCTTCTTCCGGTTTGTCTTTGGTCACGCTTGTGGAGTCAAGCTCTGAGCTGAGGCAACCGACACGCACCTCCCTCGCACACCCTCCCCGGGCTGTCTAGACACCACTCCCACAGAGAAGGAAAGGGCAACTGGGATGGCTACAGACGCCATCTTCCACGTGGGCGGAACTTGTCTCTGCTTGACGCACCTCTGCTTCCTAGCGGGACACCGTAAGTTCCGGCTTCGCGCTTTGCATTTGCTCTGCCCGTGCCTTGCGACGCCAGTGACAGCCTGCGCGGGCGGAGGCTGATTTGCACTTTCTATCTTTTCTTTCAAACGCTGCTCAGGACAGATAGTGCCACCTGCCTTAGGGAAACCTGCTGGGCCCCAGAAAGCATACTTAGTGGTTTAAGTAGTTTTGGTTTTGGTCAGCAGGTAGTGAGTGCTCAACAAACACAACTTGTAATTCCTCCCCCACTGTGCGTAGTCACTGCCCGTTCTTATAAACGTCATTTTTGCTAAACTACACAATGCCTTTTTTTTTTTATTTTTTAACTTGGGAAACCGCACTACTATTTTTGATGTGTAAAAGATTTTAATCTTTTTGGTTTGTAAAAATTTTTACGGTTTTTCACTACAGATGAATAGCGTTTAAAATTTTTTCAGAAGGTTGTCATTTACAGAAAAAGACAGGCATTAAAAACAAAATACCTCTGAAGTCCACACCTTCCGTAAAAACAGACCCCCTCGCCGGGTATTGCATGTCTTTTTAAATCCAGCAACAGCCGTCTATTAGTTCTTACACTGTTTTGTATTATGCTCTTCAGTCTACATAAAGAATTATACTTCATTTGTGTGTGGAGTTAAAAATGCATCTGAATACATAGAACCATGTTTGGAAGGCTGGGGTTAAGAGTGAGATGCTATAGGTCAAAGTGAATGAACTTGCAGTTAAGACAGATAAGTAAGACTAGCCACCTAATGAATAAGATGAGGAATATGTTTATACTATATTCCATACTGAAAAGTTACTATGTGGGTTTTAGGGACTCTCTCTCTCTCTCTCTCTCTCTCTCTCTCTCTCTCTCTCACACACACACACACGGTGTTCATTTGTCTGTAGTAACGCAAAGCTGTCAAAGTAATTCATTTGATCATTTTTTGTGATTCCCGCTGGATGCAGAGGACATTTGTTTGGTGTCTGTTGAAGTAAGCCCTTCTCTCTCTCTCTCTCTCTCTCTCTCTCTCTCTCTCTCTCTCTCTCTCTCTCTCTTTGTTTTTCGAGACAGGGTTTCTCTGTAGCTTTGGTGCCTGTCCCGGAACTAGCTCTTGTAGACCAGGCTGGCCTCGAACTCCCAGAGATCCGCGAGCCTCTGCCTCCCAAGTGCTGGGATTAAAGGCGTGCGCCACCACCGCCCGGCTAAGCCTTTCTTTTTTAAACTTGTCTGTGGTGATTAAAACTAACACTGCCCTTCAGAGTAAGACTAGAACTTGGATTAAGTGCCTGGGCAAAGAATACACCTCCCCAGTTTTTCTTACTTCAAAATTTTGCCTGGAGACAAAAGTAAACTGTATTTATCAGATATTTGATTTTGTGTCTATCAGTCATAGAACAAGTATGTTTTATAACAAACAAACAAACACACACAATAACAACCCAAGAAAGGATTAGAAATGAAATTCAGTGGGTAGAGGACTTGCCTAGCATGTGTGACTCCCTGGGTTGGTACCTAGCATAGTCCTCTTTCTCTCTCTCTCTGCCTCTCTCTCTAGAGAGAAATAATGACATACTGAAACATAAAACTCTGTATGACCAGCAGGGCGGTGGTGACACTTGTTTTAATCCCAGTACTCGGGAGGCAGAGGCAGGTGGATCTATGTGAGTTTGAAGTCAGCCTGATCTGCAGAGTGAGTTTCAGGACAGCCAGGGCTACATAGAGAAACTCTGTTTTGAAAAAAACAAAACAACAAAAAAAAAAAAGAAAGAAAGAAAGAAAAGAAAAGAAAAGAAAAGAAAAGAAAGAAAAAAATTCTGTATGACCACAAGAAGTGAAATAAATCCTGATATGTTGTAGAGGTCCTTTACACCGGGTGAAGATGTGTCACTGTGATTGGTTTAAGACAAAACTAAACAGCCAATAGCGAGGCAGGAGGTATAGGCAGGACTTCTGGACAGAGAGAACTCTGAAAAGAAGAAAGGCAGGATCACCAGCAGACACAGAGGGAACAGACATGCAGGAGGAGAGGGAAAAGCCACAAATCATGTGGCGACACATGGGTGAAGATAAATTGGTTAATTTAAGTTATAAGAGCTAATGGGACAAGCCAAACTATAGGCCAAGCTTTTATAATTAAGAATAAGTCTCCATGTTATTATTTGGGAGCTGATGGTACCGGAGAAAAATCCACCTACAATGATAAAACTTACATTTTTTCACTGTATTTTGTGACCAATGAATGGAAACCTTTATGTCTGATGGAACAATTACTTAGTCATTGGTAGAGTAGCATAGTAGCTTATATATCTTTAATTGGGGTAAAATTTTAATAATTATGAAGAAATTAAAAAGTATGTATGCTGGCCCATAATTCTTTTGTTGCCTGAAGATGTACGTTAGTCTATCACACATACATCTTTTCTCTAGGGAAACACAGAGAAGATGATGCTAAATGTGTAGGGATGTGATCCTTGTTATTGGTGTGGGAGATTTTTAACCCTTAGTCTCTCAAACTTTCCAAATAAACCACCTCAAATAGCTCTAGGCTCTAAGTCTTGCTATGGAATTTTATCTCCAGGGCTGAAAGTGTAGTGCATTTCATAGAGGCCTACTCCAGACCTGGCAAGACAGCAAGCAACTATAATCTGAGGCAGGAGGATTAGAAGTTCAAGGTCATCCTAGGCTACCTGCCAGGTAGATGGCTCTGGGGTCTGTTAAAGCAGAATAAGAAGTTGGGCTCTGCAATCACAGCAAATGCAAGTAAGGTCTCTGCTTTAGATCCACCGTTAACATTTGGACGGTCCTTTACATCCTGGTGCCAATTTCCTCAGTGTAGATTACTTCAGGTGGCTTACAGGAAGGAATGAAAAACAGAATGAGGGAGAGGCCAGTCTGACCTTTCAGCAGGACTGCTTATTCATGGCAAGGGTGCTTTTTGTTACCCATGTGCGTGAATGGCAAAATGCCTACACAGAAAGAATGACTGTGCTCCTTTAAATAGGGGAGGAAATGACCACCACAGGTACATTACATTCTTTCTGTAGTTTGTTCTTTTTTTTTTTTTTTTTGATTTTTGGTTCCTGTCCTGGAACTAGCTCTTGTAGACCAGGCTGGCCTCGAACTCACGGAGATCTGATCTGCCTGCTTCTGCCTCCCGAGTGCTGGGATTAAAGGCGTGCGCCACCACCGCCCGGCTGGTAGTCTGTTCTTTCTGGTGTTGTCTTGCCTAGTTACAAAGGAAACTTGCAAGTGTAGTCTTTTAGCAGGAAACAGCCACTCAAAAATAGAATGCCCAGTATTCTCTTGTTGTTGTGCAATCAAGCAAGCTATGAATTTATTCCAGTACATTCTAGATGCGATGACTCTACTTTCATTTTGATAACTGCTACTCAGAGATAATAGATGTAGTAATAAATGATTTACCATTCTCTTATGCTGTGCACATACTTACAGTTCTAATAAATATGTCACAACGCAGAGAACCTTCTGGCTGCATCACAAATGCCAGTTGTCAGGAAGGCTTCTCTCCATCTTCTCGGCTAATGTGTTTCAGAAGTGTGATATGTATTGCTTCAGAGCCGAACCGAGGGCTTGCTGATTAGCTCCTACTTACCGAGATTACAGAAAATTAGTTGTGACTGAGACTGGCAGGTGAACAATTTCAAGGCAGATACGGACGAAGAATATTGCTATATAAGCCACACAGTTCATTTAATTTCTCTTAGGTAATGTAATTGTATGTGGTTGCCTTCCTTAATCATTGACGACTTAATAAATAGGCACTTTATGATACATTGCCGTTTGTTGAAATATGAATGGGACAACACCCAAATAAGATACCTCCGGGTGGAACCTTAGTTTGTTGAGCCAGTATGATGTACCCAGGGAGTTTCTGTCTGGAGTTAACACTTTATAGTCCTAACAACACACAGTGTAGCTGCTGTGCTGCAAGGAAATGTCATTAGGACACAATAAACATTTCTTTTCAGCCCCTCCCAGGACTCATGATTTTATCAACAATATCCTCAGCGAGATAATATCCTTAACCGGATATTAGATTTTTTTCCTTCACATTGGTGCTGTGCACCTCAGGTGCTGTGCACCCAAAATAGTCCCAGGAGGTGGGTTTCCTAGCTCATTGCACCCATAAAACATAGGAAAGCAAAACATCATCTTAAATCTTAGACATTAATGTACAACCACAAAGAGATTATGACATTATGCTTCTTTAGAGGAAGAGAGGATTTGTGGTTGTACATGTCTGACAATTTGATAGATTACAGAGCAGCCAACAGTGTGTGTTGATGGTGTTGGTACCCATACAGACAAGTCACAGCGATAATGTACCCTTTCCAACCACACACTTCCCGGTCTAGCTCAGAATGCCTGAGCACCTCTGTCAAGTGTCTCCACCTATGCGGAACCATTAGCAACTTTGCAGTTATATTTATATTTTATTGCATCTAACGGGGCTTGGTAAGCAGGATTTTCAGTACTTAGGAGTAGCTGCTGCATGTTATTTGAAACCCAAGACCGTATGCCTATAGTTGTACCTGTGGATTCATTTGCTTTTTAGCAAATTGTATTAGAAAATGTCAGGCGTCTAATTGAAACCATTCCAACTTCTGAAAAGTGTTATCCTTAAGGCGATTTTCTCCTCTTCCTCCTCCTCTTCTTCCTTCTCCCTTTGTACCCAAAATGATAGCACTCTGTAGCTCAAGTTGGCCTGGAACTTGTAGCAATCCTCCTGTCCCAAACTTGGTTATTTGTTTGGAAAAGAGCTTCATTTGAGAGTCAGACTCACATTGGTTTAAACCAATCAAGCAGCTTTGGAAGCTGATGTCTTTCTTGCCACCAGTTTAGCTTCTTTCTTGACGCCCTTCCCTTCTCGCTAGTTATTTGACTCAAGTGAGAAACAGGAAAACACGACTAATATCTCAGGGCTGATTTAAAGTCATTCAGTTAAAATATAGTGGGTTCTTACATTTGGTTTTTTCTTTGTAAAAGTTGTTTTCACAAATTTGTTCCTTTCTGGTCGATACAGATACAGGGCCTGGCTCACCTTTAACTCTCCAGAGTACCTGTATGAATTTCTTACTGGACCTGAACTGTTTTTGTTGCTCACTTGTGTAGGATTGTGGCAGAGCAATCTGCACCATTTCTAATAACGTTTTATCTGAGAAATTATTTCACACATTTTGTGAGATTTTTTCCCATTATATTTTAATGTATTATGAAAAATCATTTTTCTAAAAATGACATTTTCTATTTTTTTCTGACATCTAGCAATACTAATTTCATATGTTCATCTTGCATTTGGCAATCTAGCTGAATATCCTTTCTGGTTATATGATTTTAAAAAACACAAAAATCAAACAAAATAAATTTGCCTTAAACCAAAGCTAATAGTCATTTCACTTTGTGTCCTTCACACTTCAGTGGCTTCCCATTTTCTTGAGTCGAGGTTCCTTGCGATGCCTTCAAAGCCTCAGCATGCCTTGTTTCTATGAGCTTTCAAGGGTTCACTCCTAACTACCTTTCTCTTGCTCTTGCTGATTCACGTGCTGACAGCTCTGTGGGCCACATACCCAGCTTGTAATATTCTTACCTCTCAGTTTTGCTAAGGTAAAATATTTGTTTGTTTGTTTGTTCATTTATTTATTTATTTTGGTTTTTCAAGACAGTTTTTTTTCTTCTGTGTAATAGCCCTGGCCATTCTGGAACTTGCATTGTAGACCAGGATGTTCTCCAACGCTTGGAGAGCCACCTGCCTATTCCCCCTCCCCCCCACTCCGCCCCAGTGCTGGAATTAAAGGCGTGCACCACCAGGTCTAACTTGTTTAGGTAAACCTTAGCTCTTGCCAAAGGCTATCTCTTCCACGAGGTCTTCCTGTATTTTTCCAGTTGTAATGAATGACTGATTCCCTTGTGTACAGTTAATCTCCACTAGTAATACAAAAGCCAAACTTTGTCTTTACACTTGACATTTCTAGGGTAATATGGTTATCTAATATTGACAGGTATAGTAGAAGCTACTGGAAAACGCTGGGACTGATAGAGTGTAACGTCGTGAACTTTGCAGTCATGCCTGCTGAGACAAATTTGAGTCAAACATTTCATACATTGAGTCACAAATTATCTTTTAGCCTCAAATTATTCCTTCAGAAGATGATCATTTTTGAAGACTAAGTGAGATAATCTAATGAAAAGTGTTTAGCCTGATGCCTTCCCTTTGGTAAGTGAACCACTCTCAACACATGCCACATGCTAGATACTCAGTTGGTGATTGGTGAGTAAGTCTATTCTAAGATCCTAGTTTTCAAGATGAAGACACTGAGAGGGAAGGAGAGATAAGGAAGAGAGAGGTAGAGATAGAAGAGAGACAGAAAGAGGAGGAAGGGGAGGAGCCAGAAGAAAAGGAAGGAAGAGCTAAAGCTGAAATAAGAATGGGGGGTTCTTGCTTAACTTCACATCTGAGGTTTGTCAGATTTGTAATATTTTTGCATGCCAGCAACCAAATCAGTGTCCATTATCAACAAAGACACATGCACATCTCTCCCTCATTGGAGTAAAAAGCTTCCTAGAAAGCAGGGTCTTGTCTGAGTCACTTTTACCTCTCTCTGCATCTCGGCATAGTGATTATCTATGCTAGGTTCCCAATGCAAAATACAATTCAAATTCAGTACATTTCCATTAGAAACAAGAAATTAATAAAATATCTTTAGTTAGCATATAGGCCTGTCTCACTTTGCAAAACATTACTAAGCTCCCAAATGGCATACGCTCACATGACAATACAGAAAAGCTCAGTTTGAACAGCATTGCTTTTGTAAGTGACAAAACAACAGTCCACTCTATACTCAACGTTTCTAGATAGACAGTTCACACATTGTGAAGCAAAACGAATGAGAAACCACGTGGTGATCTGAATAAAAGTGGCCCCTATAGGTCCATAGGGATGGAACTGCTAGGAGTTGTGGTCTTGTTGGAGGCAGTGTACTTCAGTCACTTCCTGCCGCCCACTGATTTGGGTGTAGTACACTGGAGTGTCTACCTCTCCAGCACCACATCTGCCTGCGTGCCTTTGTGCTTCCCGCCATGACGATAATGGACTAAACCTCTGCATGATAAGCCATCCCCAATTGAATGTTTTCCTTTTAAGAGTTACCATGGTCATGGCATTTCTTCACAGCAATAGAAACCTCACTGAAGACCCCCTGACACATAGGTTTGGCCTGTACTTAGGGCTAAAGCATTTGTTATCAGTTTGAGATTTGTATATAAAATGTAATTAAGTGTTGTTTTGATAGATGCAAGGAAATTTAATAAGTTGTTATCACACAAGGGTAGTTCTCTCTGAAAGAGTAAAGGACTAAGCTGCAGGCAGGAAAGTGCTTCAATAATATAAGGGACGGGTTGTGGTGTCGTCGTCTTTCATCTCAAAATATGTAGGGAGATAGCCATATTAAATATCTTATTTAGAAAATTATAGAATATCTACTTGGGCAAATTTAAGACTGAAGTTTCACATGAATTTTAGATATAGGGACATCATACTCGAGACTAGAACTGCATACTAGTAGGTAGCTGGGAGGCCTGTCATTACTTCAAATCATAGTATTTTATCAGCATTTATCTTCTTACTCCTAATTGGTCCATTGTCTGCACACTTGTATCTCATGCTCTGGAATATGAAGAGAACCAGTGTTCGCACACTGCTGGTCATGCCTCAGGACTCTCAGTTGCCTTTACCACATAGATCTTTAAGAAAAGAAGGCGCTGTACAGAAAATGCCATAAGAATCTGATTGGAAGACGTGTTTTCTGATAATTAACAGTAGATTATGAATCAATAGATGTTTACTTGTTTTATTAACCAGAGAAGAAAAAAAAAAGAAAAAAACCCCAAATGATCTATTTGATGAAACATAGGCACTTTTGCATCCTCCCATCCCATCTTTGATGGAGTTGAAGAATAGATAGTTATTATTAGTTATTATTATAGTTTTCCTTAGTTATAATAAAAGATAAACTATAACTTTTGTTATATGTAGTTTTACTATATTAAAGTTAAAACCTTCTTCTATTTAAACAGAAAAGGGGAGGTGATGTGGGATTTCCCTCCACTACACACCACTACTGTCTAGTTTCCATGGCAAGCTAGGTGGCTACTGGGATAGCAGGTGTGTGCCATTGCTGCCTGGTCTGGAAGGCTGGTCAGTGTGGCTGTTTTACTTTTCTGTTCTTCAGGCAAACTTTATTTATTAAAATACATATGAAATACACTACACATGTTTGCAGCATTCTTCCATCCCTTTTCCCCTTCGCTGAGAGAAGATCTTCTGCTATGTAGCACAGGCAGGCTTACCATGCTGGAATTACAGGTTTGTGCCACCACACATGGCTCTTGCACATCTTCCGTTTTTATGGTCTGCTCTTGTACCATAACTAAACCATAACATATAACTAAAAAGAAAAAAAAAATCTTGGCTTGGGAGGTAAGGGCACCTGTGTAAGCATGAGGACCCGAGTTCAGATCCTGGCATAAACACAGAAGGCCTGCATAGCCATGTGAGTGCCTTTGACACTGTCACCGTTGGTAGGAAACAGGGGGGTCACTGGGTCTTGCTGGCTGCGCAGGCAGGTTCTGTTTCAAGGGAGCAGGGTAGAGAGAGATAGAGCAGGGCCCTGAGTCCTTTTCTGCAGGCATGCACACCATGCACGCCTTCTCTGTGTGTGAAGGACCCAAGTGAAGACGAAACAAAAGAAAAGCACTCCAAGTTGCAGGGCAGACAATTTCAAACAGCTAAATAGTCATTGTTCTTCAACAACAACAGCAGCAGAAAACCTGCAAAATGTGTGGCTAGAATTCAGACTCGGTAGCACGCTGCTTTAGCGCTGTCCAGCTCAGTGTTCTGAGCGCTTGTTAAAATTAATTATCATACAGCAGCCTCCCTCCCTGTGTCCAACTCCCAGAAAATGTGCTTGGAGTGGAAAAATGCAAATTGGGTTCTGAGGTAATTTTGTACTCGAGGGACAGATTTTTTTTTCAAGTCACATTACTTCATGTTGGAAAAGGTTCATTATTATTTATAAAGCAGAACAAGCCCCAAAGCCAATCCATTTTCAGCTACATTGTCACTTGCTGCATTCCAAACACCACTAAATTCCCAATTGAGGAGGCTAATTCTTTCCTTACAGAGCCACCCAACTTGCTCAGGGTATTACCCACAGAAACGGCAGCACTTTATCCAGAATAACTCTTAGTCTCCACCACCAGCATTCAGTTTTAAAAATATTTATCACCATTAAATTTTGTCTCTTTGAGTAATGTTGTCCTATTCTGCCAAAACACTTGGAAGTGTGGACTTTGAAGGCCATCGTTATCCTGTCAACCATTCTGTGTGTCTGGCTGTGCCTCTGAAAGTGTTCATTTTCTTAGTGTATTTGGTCAGTGAGATGGTTACTTTTTTATGTATGTGCATGTTTGTGTGAGTGTGGGTACGTGTATATACATGCCTACACGGATATCAGAAGACAACTTCTGTTCTGTAGATGGTAGTACCAGATTTCTTTTGAGACAGGGTCTCTCTGGTCTGGAACTGTAGCATGAATAACAAAAGTCCAGAGACAGATATTAGGGTTCAACCTGAAGATAAGAAAAGCAAAGCAATCGGTCAATAGCTCTCATCTCTACCTCTATGCGAAAATGGACGCGATCCTGTCTCCACGAATCCTGAAGAGTCTACACCCACACTCCACTCAGTTCCTGTCTCTTTCCCTTTATATTCCTCTCTCCTCCCAGCCATGTCGTTCCTGTCTCCACCTCCCTAGTGCTGGGATTAAAGGTGTGTGATCCCAAGTGCTGGGATCACCTTTGTGTGAGCTCTGTTTCTTTTTTAGACAGATTCAATCTTGTGTAGCCCAGGATGTCGTTGTACTAATAGAGATCTGTCTGCCTCTGTCTGGGATTAAAGGTGTGTGCCAATACTCTTTGGCCTGTATGACTGACCAGTGCCTGTTTTGTCCTGTGATCTTCAGGCAAGCTTTATTTATTAAAACACAAATAATATACCACTATATGGAACTTGCCACACACAGTCTCAGTGATCAGTGAGCCCCCAAGATACACTTTTCTCTCGTCCACAGCACTGGGATTTTAAGAGCACACTGTTAAGCCTAGATTTTCTTTAGCATGAGTTTGGGGTAATCAAACTAAGGTACTTTATTAACTGAGCTATTAGCGCTCCAGTTTTAACTAGTATATTTAATATAAAACACTGCCATACTTAGTTTTGGATAACCAAACATTGTTACGTAGTTAATAATTCTAAATACAAAATCGATACAAGTTCATAACCAAACAATGATGGTCCCATCTCCTGTACCCACTTCCCCAGTCTGACATAAGAACTGTACTTGAGGGCCATTTTTCTGAGTGACAGCTTTGACTTTGTGGTACAGTGCTTGTCTGTATGTCTCTGAGGTTACCGTACAGAGTGTCAAAGGTAAGAGATTTCCCATCTCAACATGAGGACTTCTGACAGTCAGAGCTGCATCAAGGCAGCTGTGGTGATAAATTCTGTCATGGGTTGCTCAAGGATGGGCCAACGAGGCCACTCAGGTACTCCATGTTCCTGTGCCAAGAGTGGACACGCAATGGCTTCTTTAAGTGTTGTATTTCCTCTTTTCCTTGCTTCTTAGTTCCTGTTTCAAAGAACATTCACAAACAACTCTTTGTTAAGTCTAAGACAGGAACAGAAATGGGCGGCTTCCCTTCTGATGTCCCCATCCCATGCTGAGAAAATGTCCTGACAGCTGCCAAAAGGAGAAACTTCTGAAAATGATAGATCTGAAGCTGGAAAGGAATGAAATAAATCAAGATTTTCCTTAAAATGTAGATTTCAATCTGACTCTTATTTTGGTAGGACTGCTTTCAGGAAAGAGCGAAGTCTGTGGGGGAGCCCAATTTTGCAGTTATTCAGTCTTTGGTACTTGAGTGGCGACCCTAGCACATGGCCTGCAGACCACTCTCAGTTCCTTATGCTGCTGGAGGAATCAGTACAATCAAAAACTGCTCTTTGCAGCAAAGCTTTTTAGGAAAAGGTTTCATTTATGCACCATCCAGGATGGGTTTTAGTTAGCTTCATCTGAGTAGTTCAAGCACAGGCCTCTCCTGCTTCAGCACAAGAGCATGGTTATTTGATTTACCCCCCATTAGGCTCCTTTCAAACTTTAGAAACAAGTTGAACCACTGTTGGAAGATGGTCTAACTTTTGAGAGGTAGAGCCTCAGGAAAGGATTTCAGGTCATGACTGGGTTTGTTTGCAGATGTATTACTAGATGTGCTGCCTTACTAGATGCCCAAAGCCATCAGGCAGTTGACCATGGACCAGCATGTCACAAAACTGAGCCCAAATAGATCTCTTCTCTTGTGAAACTAATCATATCAGGTATTTTCTTATGGTAAGGGAAAGCTAACACATATTCCAAATAGCTCAGTTCTAGGGCCAATTACGCATGCCAGGCAGCAACTAATCTTTCAAAAACCATCTCACATCAATAGAAACATCATTACAACACAAAATCAATATTCCTTATGTTCGTGCTTATGGCTATTCTTTGATAATGACTGAAATTGTCATTTATATGGAGATGTATTCTATTCTGATAATGCTAGAGAACAGATAATGACCTTGAGACTATCAAGATTAATGCTTCTCAGATCAACATTTTCTCCTAGTCAATGCAATATCAAAGTCACTATGTGAGGTTCACCAAATCTGGCCAACGAATACTTTCATAGGAAGTCATTGACTGTTGTCTTTATTTCTTAAATCTATTTCTAGGGTTCACTTTACTTTTAATTATGTGTGTGTATTGTGTTTCCACACAAAAATATGTACCTAAGTACAGATGATCACAGAGGCTGGAAGAGGAAGCAGCCTTTCCTGATAGTACAGTTGCAGTTGGCTGTGAGCTGCCCAGTGTGGATTCTGGGAACTGGACTTAACGTCTTCTGAAGAGCAGCACCCTCTTTTAACTTCTTAGCTCCTCAACACCTAAGTCAGAGAATACAGCACACCTAAAAGAAACTGCACAGTGTGTAGGTGCAGTTTGTGGATGTCACAATGTCGCACACATGGGCAGTCACCCCCAAGTCAGGAAAAATAACATTGCTGAGATGACTCAGTGGGTAAAGGTTCTTGCTGCCAGCCTGAGTTCAGTTCTCAGGGCCCACATGGTAAAAAGAGAGAATTTATTCCTGCAGCTGGTCCTCTGACCTTGACTTGTGCACAGTGGTGTGTGCATTCAGCCACTTCTCACCTACCCCAAACAAATAGAGGTAAAAAAAAAATTAAAGCTTATTTGCCTCAGGAAGACACGCAATCTCTTTTCTCCATCACTATCCTGACCCTTCTCATTAAACAGCCACTCACTGTCTTGACAAACTAACAAGATTAGCTTTGTCTGCTTAGGAATTTTATACTGCATAAAATTTAATCTGGAGGGGGAGAAGGGTGGGAGGAGGGGGAGGGAAATGGGAGGCTGGGAGGAGGTGGAAACTTGTTTTTTTTTTTCCTCCTTTTCTCAATAAAAAAAAAATGGAAAAAAAAATTTAAGCTGCCTTAATCAGAGCTCCCAGAAACCATTCCTTCTGTGACATCGCATTCCAGAGGTAGAGTAATTGTTTCTTTGTAGGTAACTCTGTCACGTAGCTGAATGGCTTACCCTATAAATCACTACTATGAGAGCGTATTCATAATTTGCATGAGAAGTCAGCATCAAGAGGAACATTATGACCTTGGGGCCTAACACACTTAAAAAATGGAATTATTCTGATTAAAGGCAGATGAGCCTTGACTGGGTCAATCAACCTGTGAGCCTCTGGCTCTCTGTGCTCTACTCTTTTTGACAGTATGACTCTAACCTTTGGACCGTAGTAGCCGTTGTTTGATTAGTGAAATATTTTTCTTTCCACTTGCTTGGTTTCTTATTGGACTGTGTTTTTCTTGACTTAACGTGAATATAGTTTAAAAACAAAAGTTTCTGAGTGCTTGAGCTATAGCTCGGTGGTTGAGTGATTGCCACACATCCATGGATCTCTGGGCTCTATCCATAAGGCAGTGCCTTAGTTATGTATTGCTTAGCATTGCTGCAATGAAATACTATGACCAAATACACTTGGTGAGGAAGGGGTTCATTTGACACTTCTGCTTTGTGTTCCTTCACTGAAGGATGCCAGAACAGAAACTCAAACAGGGCAGGAACCTGAAGTTAGGAACTGATATAGAGGCGGTGGAGGCTGCTGCTTACTGGCTTGCCCTTCACGGCTTGCTCAGCCTGCTTTCTTATAGAACCCAGGGCCACCAGTCCAGGAATGGTACCATCCACAGTGAACTGGACCCTTTAACATCAATCACTAATTGTCTAGAAAATGCGTCGGGGACACACACAGCTGTGAGCTTGTTCTACCTTGTCTGAAGGTCAGAGAGTTTGAGCTTACTTTTGGTCTTTCAAAGTTGTTGACAACAGGTGTGGCTAGAAAACAAAATATCCCAAGTTAGGGTGCAGTTGCTTGGTGTTTTGGACATTAAGATCTGCTCCACCCTGACCAAAGGTTAGAGAGTTCAAGCATTTGAACTGTGCTCCTTCTTTTAAAGTAAGAGGTTTGACATAGGGAGTGGCTGCCTACAGGATACTTGGTCTAGGGTGTGTTCATTGCCCCAAACACCAGATACTCAGGAAATAATGGCTTGCCTTCTCAAGTATTGAAACATGTCATTGTTCTGGTTGTCCTTTGTGTCATGGTAAACCAGTCTTTTGCCTTCTTCCTCCCTTTTATATTTGAGTATAAACGTGTATGAAAAAATAAACATGGGCGAACTCAGAATTCAATATTTACTTAGTTCCCTCCCCCCCGTACAATCCTATGTCTCTATGGTTTTTTTTTTCCATATCTCTGTTCCTCCTACCTAACATTTCTAACCCTCATGCCCTGCCCCTACCCTGGAATGTATAAACCTGCCGTGGGTGGATTGTGTCAGAAGTCACCCCCAAAAGGGTGGCTTTTGACAAAAATTCCCTACAGCCGGATCTTAAGGAGTCATTTTCTTAATTGACTTCCCTCCTTTCAGATAACTCTAGCTTTTGTCAAGCTGATATCAGACAATCCAGCCCAGACGGAATGTGTGGGTGTGTGGGAAAAGGTCTTGAAAGAAAGATCATAATATGTAGAAAGGTTCATCTTTGATTATGGTTTCCTTCCTTCTTCTCTACCTCTCCTTTCTCTTTTTCTTCCAAGACAGGGTCTCACCATGTAACCCTGGCTAGTTTTGGTAGATCAGACTGACCTCTAACTCAGAGATATGTCTGCCTCTGGCTTGCCAGTGCTGGGATGTAATGTGTGCAACACCAGCCCTGACTGATTATGGTTTCCTAAATTTATGCCAGAACCCCAATTCCTGTAAACACTCGTGAATATTATTTTTACTCTATTTCAAAGGGGAAATCAGGAATGAGATGCAATGAGGAAAGAAAATGAAAGAGCGCATTGAATGGCGGTGTAAGGAGTAATCTATTTTCAGAAAGGCTGGTGTGTGTGTGTGTTTATTGGGGAGTATGCCTTAGAACTCAGGAGGCACGGTGGTGCCATTTGCTAATGATAATGGCCAAACATGGCTTGATGTTGGTAGAATTCTTCTAAAAACCACAAACAAACAAACACACAAAACCCTGACCCAAAACAACAAAAATCTTTAGAGGGGTACTCTGATATTGATATTTCGACAAATTTGTTTTCGAAAGTTGTGTGATGCCCATCAGCTGTCACTGGGTGTAAGAATAAGTTACCCTTCCAGGTAATGAGGACGTCTACATATCAAGTTATTTACAAGAGTTGTGGGAAAACTGTGTGCTCTTCAGTGTTTGCTCCCCGGCCCACACACCCTTTCTTTCTACCATCTTAGGATGTTTGGGAAAGGAAGCTGGATCCTTGCTTTCTTCTCGGTTTTCTCTCAGTTTATTTTGCACAACTTAATTGTGTATGTTAGTTAATTGTCACTATTAAAAGTGACTCTAACCTGGAGGGAATGAAGTTTAGGGCAGACACTTGTTAATTACCAACTGTGATCTCAGTTTACAGAGCAGAAAACTCACTTTGGAGCTTGAGAGCACTGATTAACACAGAGAGGGTCTCCCAACACTGTAGCAGCCGAAGCCCACAGGCCGACAGAGCTTTTTCTCTACCAGTGTGACTACGTTCGGCTACTACCTTTTTAGCATGTGCTTTAAGGAGTGCAGTAAACACTGCCTATTTGAAATTGTTTTTCTTTGAATCACCAATAAGAAGATGTACTCAATGCAAGGCCATTTGTCATAGTTTGTACATATTTAAACTATTACTTTCTTTAATTCAGTCTCAGTTTCTATACATTATTTATTTTAGAGGAAGATTTTTAGACCATGTCCACAGTACAAAACTATTATTGCTCCCCATAAATAAAAGATAAATGTGAAATAAGGAAGTCTTTAAAGACATCTCCCACTTTTGGAAATGGCTTAGAAAAATGGATCTGCGATTTGGAACCAGAAGACTAGACTTGTCGTAAGGTCTGCTCCTTCCAAGTGCTCTGCTTAAAAAAAAAAAGAATCACTTCTCTGAGTCCCAGTGTCTTCATCCGAAAGGGAAAAGGCGTGATGACAATGCCCACTGCCATGGGTAACCATGGAAACAAAGGAAACATAAGAGAGAAGTGGCAAAGCCCACTGCAGAGGGCAGTTATAGTTGATCCTTATCCTGGCATTCTCCCTTCCTTCCTTCTAGAGTATTAGACCAACCAGCTTACAGAGGAAAACAAGTGTTTCCTTTCATTTGACGCCCAAAGCCAAGGCTGGCCTGGTGAATGGAGCTCATCTTGCATGTACGAGCCCCTTAGGTGGTTGTGTTGTGGTTTGTGGGTTGTTTCCTTGAGAGGAGCAGGTCTTTAGTGCTGTGACTGACTAATGGTGCTTTCTCCAAGAAGGAGGGAAAGCTCCTGGTACAGGATATCTGATGTCACTTCCTCTGGTCTTCTCTTTACCAGGCCCCACGGTTCTCCAGAGCACACAGCGAAAATCACCTTTCAGTTAGCGGGTGCTTCTCAGAAAGCGACCCGAAGTCAACTCAAGTAAACCATACTTAGTAAGCATCCTGAAATCGTCTCCAGGAATGAAATCTTGTCAGGCTGTTCTCATCCAGTCTCCACTTTTTCACTCTCCTGAAGGAACGCACCATGCTTCCCAAGGGCTCCTTCTGTGGAGCAAGAGACTGGGAAGATGGTGCCTGTGAGATTGGGGCTATTGTGCCAAGGCTTTCTCTGTCATACCTCAGAAAACAAACAGTTCCCTTCCCAGGGAGGCTGTGCTGAAGGAACTCTGTGTGAAGCCTGGGATCCGCTTGCTGATGAAGTTTCCTCAGCAGCTAGCTGAATGCCAATTTACTAGGATCTGCAAGAGTCGCTGCAGTGGAAAACCCATGGGAGCTAAAAACCCATTTATGACACTTTCCTTTTCTCTAGCTCACACTCCAGAATGAGCCAATGAACAAACCGTTAACACAGAGAAAAATTCTTCTTCTGAGGCTTACAGCTCTGTCGTCGTAGAAAAAGAATATTGTGGAAGGAAACTTGTCAAAGAACACTTTGAAGAACTTAACTTTGAAATGACATTTTGATGCCACCAGATTCTAAAAGCTGACATCAACACTTCTAATATCTGTGCATTGCTGTTTAACACAATAGGTTAAGTGCTGCTTAGGGGGTTTAGAGTCGTTCACTTCTCAGAGGCGAAAAGGATGCTCATTAGCTTCTTATTACTTTTCATGAAAATTTGCATTGCTCCTCTCATCCACAAACTGCTCCTTGGCAATTCTTATTACTAACAAATCCATAACCTGACTGACTTCTCTTGAAATAGAGGGTATGGCGGAGTCACCGAGGAAATAGACACTGGACTGATGGCATCAACTGAAATGAATTGTAGGCACCTTGTGAAGCATTTCAATGTGACCAAGATGAGTTTAGGAATAATCACTGGCTTTTCTGACTACATTTCATAATCTTACTCACCCAGGTATTTATGACAAACACATCCTGGACCCACATATAGAACGATAAGGGAAAACAAGCTGGCAACATGACTTAAGAGGAATTGGTGTTTATGGAGGGGCTCTTAAGCATCTCAAAGGGTTTTCAACAGAAAGTGTCTTCTCTTGTGAACAGCTAAAGGAAGGGGGTGAGATTTAGATGGCGTCTATGAAACTTCCCACTGTCTTCTTACTGCATGCCCATCCTTACTCCCCTGCTCATGAGATGTCACAGATCCTCTGGACGGTATATTGGGAAATGACCAGAAACCTCCTCTCCTCCAAGTCTTTCCTATAGGCCTACATCAAGATGGGTGTGAGACTGTGCTGTTAACTCCTTATCGAATTGAGTGTCTAAGCTGTATAATTCTTGTGCTGTTATCTGGGCATCTGAATTTAGTAGTATACAAGAACATTCCAAAATGATGAGGAGTTGAAACAACTTGTACTAGACTTTCTGAACTAGAAAGAGACGTTCTTAGTTTCAGCTTTTTTGTCTTTTCTTTTCTTCTTTTTTCTAAGACAAGACAAAGTTGCATTGTATAGCAATGGCTGTCCTGGAACTCCCTTTGTAGATCAGGAACTCAGAGAGATCCACCTGCCTCTGCCCCCAAGTTTTGGGATTAAAGGTGTGCACTAGCACACGGAGCACATTTTCCTTAATGCCGGCTTTTATTGAAAAGCTCCCTAGGTCATTAGGGAAATGCAAATCAAAACTACTTTCATATTTCATTTTACACCAGTCAGATTAGCAAAGTTCAATAAAACAAGCGGCAGCTCATGCTGGCAAGGATGTGGAACGAGGGGAACACTCCTCCTCCATTGCTGGTGGGAGTGCAAACTTGTACAACCACTATGGAAATCAGTGTGGAACTTCCTCAGGAAGCTGGGAGTAGATTTACCTCAAGATTCTATTCTATCACTTTCATTAGTTAAGGTTTCTATTATTGTGAAAAGATACCATGATCAAGGCAACTCAACTCTTACAGAATAAAACATTTAATTCGGGCTGGCTTACAGTTTTGGAGGTTTAGTCCATTGTTGTCATGGTGAGAAGCATGGCGGCACGCCGGCAGACATTATGGTGGAAAAGGAGATGGGAGTTCTACATCTTGAGTCACAGGCAACAGGAAGTGAAGAATGTCCTACACTGGGACATAGCTTTAACATATGAGACCTCAAAGCCTGCCCCCATAGTGACACATAGTGACATAGTTCCTCCAACAAGGCCACACCTCATAATAGTGCCACCCCCTATAGGCCAGGTATTCAAACACATGAGTCTATGGGAGGGGCCATATCTGTCCAAAGCACCATGTCACTCTCAGGCATAGCATATACCTGAAGTACTCTTCATCATACTCCACCATGTTCGTTGGTACTCTATTCATAATAGTCAGAAATTAGAAACAAACTATATGTCCATCAATAGACAAATGAATAAAAAAATGTGATATATTTACACTAAAGAATATTTCTCAATTGTTAAAAAATGGAATTATAAAACTTACAGGTAATTGGATGGAGCTAAAAAAATTAATATCGAGTGAGGTAACCTAGACCCAAAAATGCAAATATGGTATATATTCTCGAATATGTTGTGTATCAGCTGTTAAATATTTAATAAGCAGACTAAAATAACCGCAGAGGTTAAGTATCGAGTAAGGGACTAGTGTAGGTGGGGGATGGATCTCCTTAGGAATGGAAAATGGAAAAGATAGTTACGGGAGCCGGGCAGTGGTGGTGCACACCTTTAATCCCAGCACTCTGGAGGCAGAGGCAGGTGGGTCTCTGTGAGTTCGAGGCCAGCCTGGTCTATAAGAGCTAGTTCCAGGACAGGCTCCAAAACCACAGAGAAACCCTGTCTCGAAAAACCAAAAGATAAAAAAGATAGTTAATGGGTGGAGGAAGGAGATGCCTGAAATGGGAGGATCAAATGGGAAGTGAAAGGAAGGAGTGGGTAAGGGAGGAAATCCTGGGAAGGACAACTAAAACTAAGGGCCTTTTGAGGGATCGTATGAGAAGCGAACACAGTAGAACTTTTAAAAAACGTAAACACATACAAAGAAGATTTAAATGGAATTGGCAAATATGGGGGGGGGGGAGACAGAAACCTAACTAGCATTTCTTGTCACCAAATGAGGCTTCCTGTTTTCGAAATGGGTTACATCTGATTGAGTTGTTGGAAAAAGGGATCCCACAGGAAATGCCAAACAACCCAGTCTATTGTGAGAGCTATTTGTTGCTCTTCATAAACTGATGGTAAAGCCCCATGGCTGAAGGCAACACCCACACAACTCAGTTATCATGGAGAAAGTCGAGCTGGTGTCTACCTGGAGACTTCACCCATATTGACTAGTGTTCACGGCACTGGAAGGTACTCTGCATCCTACTAGAGGAGAAACCCTTTGATAGACAATGATAACCTGTACGCAAGATACACTGGTACAATAGTGGCAAAACGCTGTGGGAGTAACAAACAAATATCTCATTAGATTTAAGGCCTACCTATTCCATGGGATAGAACCCATCCCCAGCACTGCTCAGGCAGTCAAGAACCTGAAGCTAGACAGGCTAGGGACCTAGGAGAAAACCAAATATTACTGTTTTCTAAAGAAATATAACAATGAAATGACTCCTAATGATATTCTGCTACACTTGTATATCGGTGCCTTGCTCAGCCATCATCAAAGACGCTTCCTACTCCAGAAGATGGGAATAAATATTAGACCCACAGCTGGACAATGTGCAGGTAGCAACGGACCTTGGAACACTCAATCCTAAACGGGATGTCTCCATCAAATTCTTCCCTCCAGGGATCAGGGAACTCTGCAGAAGAGGGAGCAGAGAGATTGTAAGAGCCAGTGGGTATGGAGGACACCAAGGAAACAAGGCTTTCTAAATGCAGCAGGACTGATGTACACATGAGCTCTCAGAGACTGTGGCAGCAAGCACAGGACCTGGACAGGTACAGCTAAACGGGGGTCCCAGCACTGAGAGGGCAAGGTGGACAAAAGTTACCCTCCTTAACTCAGAAGCTGTATCTTCTGTTGGTACCTGCTTGCAAATGAAAAATTGCTCTTGTCCAGTGGATTCTCACTGAGAACATAAATCACTTTTTATAGTCAATGCCAGTGGCCGTTTTGAGGTTCTTTGTCTCAATGCTTTGCCATGGCAGTTTTTTTTTAAACCTTACAGGTCTTTTTTCACATATTATAGTTTCTAGTTTTCTGTTTTTATTGGACTCTGCGTGTCTCTATGTTTATATGTATTTCTTATGTTTTTTCTTTGGCTCTTTTTCTTCTGTTTGTTTTCATCTATCCTGGCTTTTTTATTTTATCTTATTTTATTATTATTTTTTGATGCCTACTTGTTTCCTTAGAAGAAAGAGAGAAGGAAAGGGTGTGGATTTGGATGGAAGGAGAGGTGGGGAGGATGTGAAGGGAGTTGGGGAGGGGAAACTATGGTCAGAATATATTGTATGAAAAATATATTTTCAATAAGAGAAAAAAAAGAAATTAAAAACTGCCTTGCCTGTGCTCTTTCAAGCACTGCCTTTCTGTTTGCTGAGGAAACAGGAAGTCTGTTCATTTTTTTGTACTGCCTTTTTCTTCCTCTCTTTGATCCTCCCCAGCCTCTGCAGTCTTCCTCACACTCCATCTTTCCTCTCTGTCCCATTTCACGTTCATCTACTGACCTTCATTTATCACCCTTTCTTCACCCTCAGCTTTTCCCTCTGTGTGTCTCCAAATCAGGAAGATCCAGCCTCATTTGTTCATGGTGACTCAACTCAGACTGTTCACTGCTAAGCCGCAGTGCTGTCCTAGGGACATAAATGACAACCCCATACAGAGTTTTATGTTTTCCTGAAACAAGGAAAATCATTTGGTATGTACTGTCTTCAATATAATATGTCTAAATTATCACCATTCTATATGTAATCAGTTGAAAGTCATTAATGAGATATCTCCAGTTTTTTTTTTAAGTCTTGGAAGTTCAGTTTATAATAAATTCATGGCACATTTCTTATTTGGATGGGCTATAGTGTAGGACTAGTTAATAAGTTTCAAGACTGTATCATATCCTCTGGCTATTAAACATGTACTTTAATTTTAAATCTGTTTACTTGGATCAAATTCTATAAAACTGGGAGGCTAGGACTTTTCCACTTCTGGTTTCATATTTCATTCTTGCGTGTGTAGTAAACAGTTTGCATTTTTCATTATTATTATTATTGCACTACTGTTTTCCCTGTACATATGTCTGTGCATCACAGGTATATTTGGTGCCCGCGGAGGCTGGAAGAGGGCATAGGGTCCCTTACAACTAGAGTTACAGATAGCTGTGAGCCATCATGTGGGTCCTGGAAATCAAACCTGGGTCCCCTGGAAGAACAGCCAGCTTAACCACTAAGCCATACTTCAAGTCTTACAGTAAATGTTGGATGTATTGACCTGTCTGTCACTTCTTTCACAAAGCATACTTCCCCCATAATGTCTTCATGCTTGAAATTTCCCTTTTCTTTCTGCACTTGTGATATGATTCAATAGCTGTGCCGACCCTGTTCCGGCTGACGCTGGAACCTTTGTGTTGTTGGAGGAGGCTGTGAGAAAGGGATGTGCATTATTTGCACATCTGCTGCACTAGAGAGCAGCACTTTCTCAGAAACCATTCAGACGAGTCAGACACACCGGATGTGCAGCCGCAATCAATGGAATAATTGCATCCGTCGTTGTGTTTTTACTCCCTAAAGGAGATGTGGTTGATGACAAGCAAAAATGTCCTGCTTGTAGGAGGTAAAAAAGAAGCAGGGCTTTTCCAATCTGATCATAGTACAGGGATAGAGTTTATAAGCTGATGTCACATCATTGCATAAGACTGGCTTATAAACCAGCAGGGAGGGGGGAGTCCCAGGGCGAGCAGGACACAGAGAGGAACCCGAAACAGGAAAAGACGAGGCAACTGCTAACCTCTGCCAGGCTTGCTGAAATTGGAAGAACAGGGAGAACACATAAATCTTACTCATTTCACAATTTCGTGAACAAATTGCTGATGCATGTACTGTTTCCAGCCCTCTCATCAACTTGTTTCAAGGCAAAAGTCCCCTGCACAGAATTCTAGGATTACAATTCTAGACCTCCACTGATGAACACTAAATCAAAGTCCATGGTTTTTTCCTTATTACGTACATTGCCATCGTAAGCTACAGACGCTGTCTTCATACAGTCTAGTGTTCAAGGAATCTTAAGAATTTACCAAATAGTCCTTATTAAGGATGCAATGTTTTTAAATTTAATTTTAAAGTCTTACCTTCTTTCTGTTTCCAATTGATAATATCAATCTTAGTTCCCTATTATTTTTCTCTTTGTGGAGTTAATATATCTGATCCCGAACAGAACTCCTTATCTGGCTAATATTATCTTTTTAAAAATGTCCATTTTAAACCTCGGTTGTCTTTTGAGCTAGTGGGATTCTGACAGCTGGGTCCCCCATCACAGGCATGTCCCTGACAGCAAAGGCAAAGTGAGCTTGTATCCTTCAGATGAGGTTAGGGGACTACGGTGTGCCCTAGCAGGCTCTGTTGCCGCTGCTTTCCTCTCTCTCTCTCGCTGCCTGTCCCTGTTGCCCACATTCTGCCCCGTTCTCGTCTTGAACACAGGCTTGAACATGTGCACGTGGATTTCTGAGAGGCCTGGAGAGCTCTTCCTCAAAGCGTCTCACTTGGAGGGTGACAGCTGGCATTCTGAAACAAAGAAATCTCTCCTTTTGCTTCCACAGTTTGCCACTGGGAGAGGAAATGGAAGGCTTTGCTTTTTTAATAACTTTTTCTAGTATTTGGCCAAGGGAGTATACTTTTCAGAATGGGCCAGTCTATGATACTTATTTTTCTGATACTATCATTGCTTTGGTTTTGTTATGAATACAACTTTGAACATATTAAAGCCAATAATAATAAGGGAATTGAGACTTCATTTTTGAGGGGTTTGGATTTTTGCTGTAGGGAACTGAATCTGTATTCTCTTTTTTTTTCATTTTTTTTATTGAAAAGAAAAAAAATTTCCGCCTCCTCCCAGCCTCCCATTTCTCTCCCCCTCCTCCTGCTTCTTTCCCCCTCCCCCACTTTTCTCCTCCCTCTCCAGTCCGAAAAGCAGTCAGGGTTCCCTGCCCCATGAAAAATCCAAGGTCCTCCCCCCTCCATCCAGGTCTAGGAAGGTGAACATCCAAACTGGTTAGGCTCCCACAAAGCCAGAACGTGAAGTAGGATCAAAACCCTGTGCCATTGTCCTTGGCTTCTCATCAGCCCTCATTGTTCGCCATGTTCAGAGAGTCCGGTTTTATCCCATGCTTTTTCAGTCACAGACTAGCTGGCCTTGGTGAGCTCCCAATAGATCAGCCCCACTGTCTCAGTGGGTGGGTGCACCCCTCGTGGTCCTGACTTCCTTGCTCATGTTCTCCCTCCTTCTGCTCCTCATTGGGACCTTGGGAGCTCAGTCCGGTGCTCCAGTGTGGGTCTCTGTCTCTATCTCCATCCATCACCAGATGAAGGTTCTATGGTGATATGCAAGATATTCGTCAGTATGGCTATAGGATAGGGTCATTTCAGGTTCCCTATCCTCAGCTGCCCAAGGAACTAACTGGGGACATCGCCCGGGGCACCTGGGAGCCACTCTAGGTTCGAGACTCTTGCCAACCCTAAGGTGGCTCCCTTAACTAAGATATGTGCTTCCCTGCTCCCCTATCCAACCCTCCTATATCCCAATCATCCTGTTTCCCCAAGATCTCCCCATCCTCCCCTTCTCACTTTTCTCTTCCCCTCTCCCCTTATCCCCATCCCGCCCACTTCCAAGATCCCAGTTTTTTGCCCGGAGGATAACTATATGTTTCTCTTTGGGTTCACCTTCTTATTTAGCTTCTTTAGGATCACAAATTACAGACTCAGTGACCTTTATTTATGGCTAGAAACCAATTATGAGTGAGTACATCCCATGTTCATTTTTTTGGGTCTGGGTTACCTCACTCAGGATAGTGTTTTCTATTTCCATCCATTTGCATGCAAAATTCGAGAAATTGTTTTTTACCGCAGAATAGTACTCTAATGTGTATATATTCCACTTTCTTCATCCATTCTTCCATTGAAGGACATCTAGGTTGTTTCCAGTTTCTGGCTATTACAAATAATGCTGCTATGAACATAGTTGAACAAATGTTTTTGTCATATGATAGGCCATATCTTGGGTATATTCCCAAGAGTGGTATTGCTGGGTCCAGGGATAGGTTGATCCTGAATTTCCTACGAAACCACCACACTGCTTTCCAAAGTGGGTTTCCAAAAGGGTTTGAGCCAATTGGTTATTATTTTACGATGGCAGCAAACTTCAGACATCTTTGTTTACTGCATATCTTCATTGTACCATTTGTTTGGGGGATTGAGTTAATGCGCTGTTGTTTTTTCTGTTCATCATGACCCTAGAAGAAGCAGGCTGTGTCACATATATGTGGCATAGATACCAGTGTACCAGTGGATATGTGTTTGCGCTTTATGTATGTATATTCCCTATGACATCACACAATGAGGAAATCTAATGATGCATTTCTCAGAAAGTGTCCTTGTTGTTAAGAAATACATGAGGATAGATATTAGGAGAAGACAGTATCCACTTCAAACTGCTTTCTCTTATCAGGATTGTGTGCTGAGTAAATTGTAATTATAGCCCTGCGATGCATCCCTAGGAAATAAGAGAAAAAAGTTAGAGTATAAAATTCTTCATTGAACCATCATTCAAAATAGCAACTCTTTAAAACAACCCATTGTCCACTAGAGAGGCATGGTTGAATATTGATGACGTCTCCAAATGATAGACAATTACCTTATTGTTTGAAAATGACAATTGATGACTATAGGAGCTGTCAGTGTATTACATAATGTGCAATTAAATCACCAGGATGCAGACATATGGTTTTTCCTACGACCAAAACAAAGATCCACTGGGCAAAGGAGGAAATGAGGAAGCAAGCAGAGGGTGTGAGATAAAGCATATGCTGGCATCTCAGTGAAGCTGGTCCTAGGAGCCGATGAAGGACAAGAGAGGCGGTGCTTTTCATTCACCAGTGACAATGTTGTTGTTGGTCCCACCAGGAAATGAAGCGATGGTCTAAAAACTGTTTCCACAGACCCTTGTCTAGACACGTTGCAATTTCATTGAGAGTTTTTAAACTTTGGAGCATTTTCAGTTGTTAATATATTCAGATTATATTTAAATTCTTCAACAAGGTATGATTTATCTTTTAAAATAATAGCTCTTTCCAGAATACACACTATGGCACAGATAGTTACTAAATGTTTAAATTTTAACAATTTTAAAGACTGCTCCTTGTCCTTGAATTTGGTTGAAAATGATTTGAATATATCTTCTCAAGTTGCAAAGCAAGCAGAGCCTGAGTTGACACCAAGGACTCATTATTTTGCCACCAAGAAAGCTGCAAAAATCGTATTTATTAAGCTCTTGGGAATATGTTAAGAACCAGATGAGTTGCCCAGAAGACATCAGAGTTTGCAAGAGGCTCGCCTTGACTTTGAAAGTAGACTGGCAAGGTTGACGCACAGATTGAAAAGGCCAAAGGGGGCTTGAGAAATCATCTTTCCCATCACTTGCTCTCATGCAGAACTTCCGTTAACCCATCCTAGAAAAATGAGACCTTGCTTTTAAATGGCATTCAGGGAGGCATGCGGTAATCATATTGAGGAATGGCTTTGTGAGCAGACAATAAATATGCCCAAATATCAGTGTTATTGCACTTGAAGAAAGCATTGTTCAGCCATAGAAAAACTTCAAGGATTAAAGATGCCTGCGTTAGGCTCTAGCTCTGAGGCGGCAATTTGTTTCTCTGGATTTCCGCGGTCTGTGTGCAGGGAAGCAAAGCAGAGACACACAATAAATTGTGCACGCGCACACATGATCATATTTAAAAGGAAGCCCAGCCACACACATTTCTACAGAGGACTTCAAAATTAACTACAGTTTTATCAGATGACGTCTTAAATAGCTTTAACGCAGCTGAAACCACTTAGGGTATGTAGCAATTTCATTCACTGCTCATCAAAAATATTTTTTTAAAAATATTTATTTATTTATTTATTTATTTATTTATTTATTATGTATGCAATATTCTTTCTGTGTGTGTGCCTGAAGGCCAGAAGAGGGCACCAGACCTCATTACAGATGGTTGTGAGCCACCATGTGGTTGCTGGGAATTGAACTCAGGACCTTTGGAAGAGCAGGCAATGCTCTTAACCTCTGAGCCATTTCTCCAGCCCTCATCAAAAATATTTATTGAATCTCCTATTTATTTGGGGTTTGAGTGGATCTTCTGTTGTTCTGTTCATCATGACCCCGGGAGGAACAGGAAGTGCTACATATGCATGGCATAGAGACCAGTGTACTGCCAGATAAATCCATTGATCTTTGTGTGAATATGCTCCGTGACATCAACAATGAGGAAGTCTCCTAATGATGTGTTTCTCAGAATGTGGGATATTTCTTTTCCTCTTAGACAGGATCTTTCTCCACCACCCATGCTAGCCTGAAGCTCATTATACAGCCAGGCTGCCAGGGAACTTGTGGAATTCTTCCTGGTTCAGACTCATGTGATTGCTGAACTTATAAGTGAGAGTTCCCATGCCTCTTGCTTTGCGAGAAGTACCATCTTAGGGACAATGAAGCCTGTGCAGGCACACGAAGGTGATCCTGCCTAAAAATAAATGAGGAGTAGGAAAGAGACATAAGCAACATATACATAGAGCATGTGTAATGAGAGCCTGAAAGAGCTGAAGCTATTAGGGACCTTGGGCTTGCTCTATAGATCAAATGTTCCTTGGATAAGCACATTCATTGTGTCAGCAAATATGTCCTGAGTGACCACGGGCCATGCGCTGTGCCGGTAAAGAGTAAACAGTGGTGAAAACAGACTAGATCCAAGTGTTTTTGAGTTGATAGTATGATGAAGAAATAAGTATGAAATCACCAAGTAAAGCCAAAATATTATCATGAGTGCAGGTGGTAAAAATGCATTTGTTTCTTAGGGATGTCGTCAAAAAATGTTACAGCTGTGCAGTGGTGGTGCATGCCTTTAATCCCAGTACTCAGGAGGTAGAGGCCAAGTGGACCTCTGTGAGTTCAAGGTCAGCCTGGTCTACTGAGTGAGTTCCAGGACAGCCAGGAACAGAGAAACCCTGTCTCAAAAAATAAAAAACAAACAAACAAATAAAACCCCTACAAACTGAGCAACTTAAAAGAACAGAGATTCATCTATTTGTGGTTCAAAATGCCAGAATCCAGAGTTTAAGGCACTGGCAGGTTAGAGGCTGAGGCCTGGCCATACTGTTAGCTCCTTGTGGTTATTGACAGTCTGCAACCTTCCTTTTCTGTGGCAACATAGATACACTCTCTGCCTCCTTTGTCACGTGATATGACACACTCTTTTTGAGTCTGTTTTTGTGTCTCAATTTCCCTCTTTTTATAAGGGTACCAGCTATATTGGATTCAGGGCTAACTTAGCATAAACTCACTATAATTTGATTTTCCAGTTTCAAATACTGTCACATTCACAACAGCCAGGATTTGGACTTGAATTCATCTTTTTTTTTTCCCTACACAGTTCAAACCAAAACAGTGGAAAAGAGAAACTAGTCCTCAAAGCCTAGGAGTACTAACATTCTTCTCTGAAACATTTTGAGCCAGGGCCCAATAGTTCAAACTACCCTCAGTACCACTGTCTTCCATGCTCCTACTAGTATGGCCCATTAAGCAGTGCTTGAAGCATCCCACTGCTTTCCTACCCAAAGACCCAAAGTCCAAATTCCTCCAAACAAAAGCCTAGTCAGAGCTATCATAGCAAAACCTCAGTCCCTGGCACCAGCTTCTGTCTTTGAATAGACACTGTGATCACAGCAACTCTTGTAAAGGAAAACATTTAATTGATCCTGGCTTACAGTTCATAGGTTTAGTCCATTATTGCCATGGCATGAAATATGGTGGTGTGCAGACAGACATGCTGCTGAGAAGGACCTGAGCAGTTTACATCTCAGTATGCAGGCAGTAGGGAGAAACTGCCATATTGGGTGAAAAAAAGGAAAAAAACCTTGTCATGGAAGCTGTTGTGTGACACAGTGAGTCACACAGTAAACCCATACACACACACACACACACACACACACACACACACACACACACACATCTTTACTTTCAAATGTTCATCGCAAAGAGTCATCAGTCTGGTTCAAGGCTTCCATTCCTGCTATACTATCCATGCTGGGCCCTCGCTGGTACTTCTTTTGGATGTCCCGTTGCTGCCCTGTGTCATGCAAATCCTGCAACTTCGGGTCTGCAGGACTAGTCCCTTCTTGTGCAGCAACAGATCACAGATGGGGTGGATGTTGGGGCGGGCCAACTCATAGCTCTGGTTCTGGGCTTGGATAGTTGCTGGTTGTTCAGTCTGCCAGCTCTTCCCAGTCTTCACCACTAGGGCGAGCTCTCAAACATTACCCCAGCTAGTTCACCGGGTGCAACAAAGAGCAAGGGCCAGGGCCAGTACTGCTTTCATACCCTCCGGGTCGGCTCTCCCATACCTGGACCATCAGGGACAGCTCTACTGTGTTATCCAGGTGAGGTGCAGGGACCACTCTCCCGAGTGCTGCAGCTGGTGAGGGGCAAGAACAGCCACCTAGTTCTTTTTTTTTTCTTTTTTTTTTTTTTTTTTTTTTTTTTTTTTGATTTTTCGAGACAGGGTTTCTCCGTAGCTTTTGGTTCCTGTCCTGGAACTAGCTCTTGTAGACCAGTTCTAGTTCTTATAAACTCAGAGCGCATCTCTCCTATGTATCACAGGCGATGAGATGTGTGTGTATATATGTCGGCGGGGGGGGGGGGGGGGCGGGTTTGGACATCTGTCCCCTGCCCACCTCGCCATATGGTAGATAAGGGGCTGGTCCAGGGCTCCCATGCTCACGTTCTAGGAGCAGCTCACCCTGTCAATAGAGTCAACTCTACCGTGATGCCTAGGCAAGGTGCAGGGACCACTTTCCCTAGTGCTGCAGCTAGAAAGGGGAGAGTCAGCACCCTCAGCCATGACGGGCTGCAGGGGTGGGGGCATCTTTCCCTCACCCTTACCACCACATGGCAGATGAGGGAGGTGTGACCAGTTCTCCCACTCTCATTCCCTCACCTACGCCTCTGCCAACAGGGCCAGCTCTAAAAATGATACTTTAGGAAACTGAAGAACCATTTTGTATTTTACCACAGTTATTATTTATGATGTTCTGTTCAGGAGGTGGGAGATGGGGGCCTTGTAGGGTTCACATCTGTCATTACTGCACTTTGATCATCAGAATTCCTTTGTTAGCTACTGTGATTGATTTTACAGGTAAGTCTTGAAAACATTCATTTATACTCATTGTTCTAATATATTATGCCATCCGCTGTTGATCTCTTTCCGTGAACAATAAGATTTGAGCGTCTATGCCATTACCTGCGGTTTCATTTAGTGCCATTATCTACCATAACCCATTCTTATTATAGAACCATTGCATACTCCTGGATACTGACTTATCAATGCACCACAAAGAAGTCGTATTTCAAAACAACCATCAAAGGCAGGAGAGTTACACTCGAGAGGACAGCCTCTCAGAATAGCTTCAGTTCCTCCCTTTCAGGGCGCTCCATTAATGAGTATTTATCACTCCCAGCTGCACTGCTCTCAGTGTTTATGACCAGCTCTGGGCCCAAGCCATATGCAGCACTAGTTTCACCTTCCAAAAAGAATTTGAGAATGCTTTCTCTGTAAACTGGGTTCTGGGTCATCTTCATGAATGGGTTATGGTTTAATATGAATAAATCTGATCAGCAGTAATATGCAGAAATTTGCCCCTGCGTGATGGATTTGTGCATGCTAAACAGCTACTCTACCCTTCAGGTCTTATCTATTGTCACAGGAATTTAACTTGAAATAATCGATTCTAGATGCTAATTGTGTAATCCTTTCTTTAAGCCGGATGTTATGCATTAACCTAATGTAGAAAACCTGAATATGGAACCAGTTTGATTAAAACAAGGGTTGGAGGCAGGATTCTCGGAATATATGTCATGAAGCCACCCTCAGACCTCTGAATACCAAATCATGTAATTAGTGAGTCCCTGTGGCAAGAGACCCTTCCAGGGGTCCTTTGTGGAAAGATCATTTTCATAAGAAAACAATATAAGTTGTAGATTTTAATATTCCCCTTATGCCTTAAAAAGCCCCTTGTTCCTGATTATGTGTTGCGAGACACAAAGCTTTTGTACCAGGCACCTGTTGTTGTTTGTGCCTTTCGTCATTGTCATTATCATCACTGTTATCACCGTCATCATCATCATTGCTGTCGTTACTGTTTTAAAGCATTGAATTCTTCCTCTATGGAAAGTGGAGTTACAAGTAGAAGAGTCAGAGGTTTTGCTTGTGTGTTTGTTCACCGACATGAGTCATGGGGTGGGGGGATAGTTTGACAAACAGTCCCTTCAAACCATATTCAATTTCCTCCCTGTCCAGTCTCAGCAATAAGTAGACAAATGAGCAAGTTTTCATTCCAGCACATTTTATTTCCTCCGGATGGAGGTGTGAAAAGCCAGGTTTTGTGTAGCTGAAGGGAAAGGCAGAGATACAACCAAGGGCCCCATTCTCAGAAGGAGCCATATGCGAGAGGCTCCTAGAGGCGGGGAAGACAGACACAGGGCTGCCGTTTAGTGCTGTTACCAGCCGCCAGGATGTGTAAATTTAAAACCAGCGGGATGTCACTGCTCCATCTCTGCCTATCACTCAGCTCTGCCATTCCCCCTCTTCCACAGCTGAAGCCTTCCTGATCCTTGTGTACAGGCTGTACCCTGAGCCACGTCAGCGAGGACATGCAGTGGCCTCCTGTTCTGATGTCTGCATCACGTTTCTCTTCAAATTCTTGTCCTGCTTTGTTGAAGAGCTCAGGTGAGGCTGTCTAGAGTCCTGTTATTCTAAGTAAGGCTCAGGGACCAGCAGTGTTGGCACACACTTCTGTCTTGTTAAAAATGTACAATCTTAACCCTCAACTCATACCCCCTAATTAGAATTTGCATTTATTTTAGATTCCCATGCACAATTATTAGATACACATGGCTATAGAAGCAGCTGCCTGCTCTTTCCATCCTACTTACTGACTGCCTGTAGTCCGCCTTGGCGGGTCACTCAGTCTAGGGGCTGTAACCCGCCTGGCAGGTCAGTAATTCCAGGGTCCCGGAGAGGCGCTATCTGAAAGATATGGGCGGGAAAGAGGAAGAAGGCCAAGCAGAGAGTTCTTGTCAAAGCTTCCGTTTATTAGCGTCATGGTTGCAGCTTATATAGCCCCTGGATGAGGAATTTGGTGGGGGGGGGAGGGACATGACCAGAGCAGGAAGGGATCTTGCAGCATGGTCCAAGCTGGTCACGAGGTTGTCGGCCAGGAGGTTATGATCGGTCAGGTTACGATTCCTGGGTCGGAAGTCACAAGTTGACACACCTAGTTCTCTAGATATTTTGGAATGTGGGGCAGGTTCCGCTAACAGCTCTCTATTAACAGATAATTGGGTGTGGGATAGGCTCTGCCAATAAAACAGTTCTAAATACTGTTGGGGTGTGACAAAGCAGTTCTAAATACCTTTTGGGTGTGTGGCTCTCTGCAAACTCCCCAGGGCAATGGTCCCTGCAATAATTTGGGGGGAAATGGCTCCTGACAACTGCCTGTGGCCCAGATTTGTCCCTAGAGTCAATGCTTCCTTGATGGTGACTGACCTTGGCCTGTCCACTTGTGTCTTTGGTCTTGTTGTTACTACCTCTTCCCTGATGGGTTATCACTGTGCTGATTTAACTCTTGCCCACTGCCATGCCACCTCAGATGGCCCTGAGCTAGAGTATCTCCTCGTATGCCTTCCCTGTGTCCTCCTAAATGCTCTTTGGAAACGATGTATCTACTCTGGTTTAAATGTGTCCCTGGGCCACATGAGATGGTGGAACTTTTAGGAACTGGGGCCTGGTGGAAAGAAGTCAGGTCATTGAAAGGATGCCTTTGAAGAGGATCTTAGGAGTTCAACCTAGTCCTGTTTCTTTCTTGTCTTCCTGCCAGCCAGGGAAGAACGGCACTCATCTGCCACCCATTCTTACTATTATACACTGCATTGTCAGAGATCCAAAGCAACAGGACCAAAAGGCCTGAACTGAGACGCCCTAGAATTGTGATAACTGTACTTTTAAATATGGCAATTTATATCCTCTTATGCTTTAGCAATCTCACTGTTAGCAAGCCGCACTAAAGAAATACACACATGCATTGTAAAATTATACTCAAGGGTGGATGCCAATCATAGAATAGCTTTACGTTATTTTAAAGAATTTATTTATTTTTGTGTATGAATATTTGCCTGTATGTATGTATGTGTACTATGTGTGTGCCTGGTATCTACAAAGACCAGAAGACAGTTGGATGCCAACAGCACTGGTGTTACAGATGATTGTGAGCCGCCATGTGGGTGCTGGGAGCAACCCCTGTCCTCTGCAAGAGCAGTCAGTGCTATTAACTGCCTATCCATCTCTCCAGACTCTAGGTTTTTAGTGATTAAAAGGCAGGGGGAGAAAACCAAAACAGTTATCAGTAAAGATATAAGGGCCAGTTCTCTCACTTTCACGTTTGCTGGGTTGGTTCTCCCACACCTACGCCATCAGGGATGGCTCTTTTGTGTTGCCCAGGCATAGTGTAGGGGCCACTCTCCAGCGTGCTGCAGCTGATGAGAGGCAGGGACAGTTCTCCTACTCCCATGACCTCAGGACCAACTCTCCCACCTACCCTAGCCAAAAATGAAAAAGAGCTGTAAGGATACTAGAGTACTAAATTGGGGAGATGGGGTTGGCGAGTGCAAGAATGAAGAGCCCACCCTTTCCTGACTTGTATCATTGTTGTGTTGCCTAAATGTTTACAGCAAGAGCACAAAGGTGTAATATTTGCTTAAAAGTAAACACAGTAAGGAGAGAAAAATGTAGAGAAAAGCAATGAGATGTCATCCCTGGACAGCTGATAGTCAAGAGCCAATGTCTTCTTACTTAGAGAACAAGTGTCATGGGAAAACTTTAGGGGGACACAGCTGAGTTTCTCTGAGTCCCATTTTCCTCAGTGGGCAGGCCTCTAGGGCAGGAAGAAGACGGGCAACATACACATACACCTTGGTCCTCAGATTCTCGCAGCCGAGGTTTCTCTTCCAGGACAGCGGCTTCTGAGGTGTTTGCCAATGTATCGTGTCCCTTTGCAGTTCCATCCGCGTCGTGTGAGGCTCAGACTCTTTCTCACCAACACCTATTTCCTTGGGATTTTCTTCTCAATTCTGCTGGTGGCTAGTGACTATGAACACTTTTATGTGCTTATTTGCTATATGAAATTGATCAAGGCTCTAAATTCCAATAGAATAGAAGAAAATGTAGAAAATAGACTTTTCCACTTGAGCTTAGCAAAGATTTCATAGGACAAGAAAACCCCTACGAGAAGTTTTTACAATTTAAATTTAAAATTTTTGTCTTTTTAAAAGATGATGTTTGTATGTGAGAATTTTGACACAAGGTGTATGTGGGGCAGGGGCGTGCAGTAAAGAATCTGCCCACATGACCAGGCTATGGTAGCTTCAGGGGAAGGTTTGTTGTTTTTGTTTTGTAGATATGAGACAATGAGAGAGAGAACAGCCAGTGGCATCTGGAAGAATCCAGAGCAGAGAGAGAAAGAAGTGGACTAATCATGGCCAGCAGACTGGACTTGGCCAGGGCTGTCCAGTCTATGAAAGAGGGGAGAATGGCTGGGAGCGGGGAACAGAGAACATAAAGAGCAGAGCAGAACCCAGAGTAGTGGGAAGAGCTCGGTTATGAGAAGGGTGAGCAGCTGGAGTGTGGGCAAGGAAGAGCCAGGAGACCTGCACGGTGGCTTACAAAGAGGCGCCTGAAGTTTAACACGGACCTTGATTGGCTGACAGGAGCTGCAGGTATATGTTAATTGGAGAGCTATATGTCCCATTTCCAGAGGCCAGGGCAAGGACCCTTTTGGCAGATGGGAATCAGTTTCACAAGTTCCTGAGGGGTGCTGGCTTTTATCTAAACCACCAGAAATTCTCCTGTAGCTCAGCTGAGCTCATTTCTGGGTATTTGAACTGCCTTTTGGAGTTTGGGGAATTGTGCTTTTCTTTGGACCTGACACTATTAATATAATGAAAAGGTAAAAATCACAGACTAGGAGAATTTTTTTATATATAACATAATTCTTTGGGAATGTTACATCATACACCCCAATCCTACTCACCTCCCAGTCCCTCCATATCTACCCCTCACCCCTCACCCCTGTAGTGTCCCTCTCCCAAAAGAACTCCCCAAAATATCCTCTCAAAACAACCCCCTGAATAAAAACAAAACAAACAAGCAAAAAAACCCACCTAGCTCCTCTGTTTCTCCCTCCTCTCCCACACCTCTCCATTTGTCCTAGTGGCATTGGGGTCACACAGTGCACCTTTTGTCCGTTCAGCCCCACCTGCAAAATGTTCATTTCAATGAGTCATTGTTCTGGTTCAAAGCCTCTGACCTCTGGCCCACCATTATAACTGTACCCTTGCTGAAACTGTTCTTGGATATTATGCCCCAAGTCATGGAGATCCTGCAGTTATTGTTCCGGAGGACCAGTCTTTAGTGCGCTCCAGCCCCTCGTAGATGGAATAGATGGTAGGGTGGGCCAACCCAATGCTCAGGATGTGGGCCTCGGTGGTAGCTGAGATAGTTAGTATGGGCTGCTCAGACCGCCTTCCTCAGGAGAGGGGCAGAACCAGCTCTCCTATGCCTATGCCCTGCGGCCAGCTCTTCCAAGCCTGCAGTTTGGGAACCAGCTCTCCCATGTGGGGCTGGGCATGCTCTCCAGCAGCAGTGTTCAGGAGCGGCAGGGCCAGCTCTCCCAGGGCTGGTGAAGGGCGGGCCTGGCTCAGCACAGCCCTTGAATTTTAATACGCATGGTTCCTATGGCTCCCTGTGGTAACATGGGGCATAGACGTCAACACAGACCCCCAGCTGCAGCTGACCGTGGACTCAGACATGGCTCTTGGCAGCAACTTGGGCCTGGATGTCACTAATGGCCCTGGTGGCAGCACAGGCCCTCAGATCAGCATGGTTCCAGCAACAACATGGCCCTCAGGCACCATTATGGCCTTTGGACACTTTAGGTGATAGCCTGGACCCCTGCCTGGTATCAGCAAAGCCTTTGATGGCCTCAGAAGCTGCCAACATCGACACAAACCCTCGATTCTATAGGGCCAAGGACTTAGACATGACCCTGGGCAGCAACTCAGATGTCTTCACGGCCCTGGATGGTAGCACAGGACACACGGATCAACATAGCCCCAGAGACAGTGCAGGCTTGGGCACCAACACAGCCTCAGACGGTGGCCCAGACCCCGGGGGTGTTCTTGTGGCCTTTGGCAGCAACTTAGGTGATAGATGTCAACACCGACCTTGGCTGCAGTAGGACCGTTGACCCAGACATGGTAGTTGACAGCAACCGCACCTCAGATGTTACTCAGGCCATTCCTCACTGCCTTTACATCTTCAGTTCTGTCTTTCCCCGCTGCTCGTGAGCCGTTCTGCTTCCCTTTCTGTCCCATTTCCCCACCACATGTTTGCTCGTCTTCATTACCTGTGTCACCAGTGGGGCCTGTGGATGACTCGGCCCCGACTGTGAGCACCCCAGCTAGACTTAGGAGAAATAGTTTTAAAAGTTTATGATAAAGGTTTTTTTTTTTTTGTGTGTGTGTGTGTGTGTCTGTGTCCAGAATATAGAAAGAAGTTTTAAAACAACAAGAACAAAACAACCCACTAGAATACAGCTTTTAAAAGAGTTGAACATTTTCTCAGCTGCTCTGTTGGCAATGGCTGATGCTAAAGGCCAATGTTCTTTCTCTGGGCGCACACTGTGCAAATATTTGGTTGATCGGGGACTTAGCCAGATGTCATTATTATTATTTTTTTCTATAATAAGTATCCTTTTGCTGTTCTTATCTACAGTTTATAATAAACAGCTAATTATCGTAAAATGACTAATATTTCACTATGAGTAAATAAATAAATGAATTTCTACATGAAGTTTAACTAATTAGAGTCATAGTATGCAAATTGTGAGCTACTTTTGTTTTTTAATTAATTAGTTAATTAATTAAAACTATCTTTTCTCATTTTACATACCAATCCCAGTTCCCACTCCCTCCTCTCCTCCCGCTCCTTCTACCTTTCCTCCACCCAATCCCCATCCATTCCTCAAAGAGGGTAAGGTTTCCCATGGGAAGTCACCAACGTCTGAGCAGGTTCTATTATTCCTCTCCATTGCAATGAAATAAATAAATCTCTATATAGCTAAGGTTTAACTGATCAGAGACACAATATGCAAATTGTGAGCTAGTTCTGATCTTCCTCTCCATCACAAAGAATTCTGGCTAACATTTTGGGGAGGAAGACACTTGGTAAGGTACACTTTGCTCTACACTTAGCTTTTCAACTGCCTTGTGTTTCATAAGGTAAGAATTTAGAACATGGACCCGTCATTGCTCTTTTCTGTTGTAACAAAGGTAGTACACTCTAGACCAAAACAGCATCACTGTGTGCGATACTCGGCTTTTGTTATTATGAAAAATGCCCAAACACAATTTAAAGGAAAAGGATTGATTGACTCATTATTTGAGAAGTTTCAGTTCGTGGTCATCTGACTTTGTTACTTTTGGGTCTTAGTTGAGGTAGAACATCATGACGACAGGAAGGCTTGGAAAGAAATACCTCATGGTATCTGTCTTAGTTAGGATTCAATTGCTGTGAAGAGACAGCATGACCATGGCACCTTTTACAAAAAGAAAACATTTAATTGGGGCTGGCTTACAATTTCAGAGGTTTGATCCATGTCATCATAGCAGGAAGCATGATGACCCATAGGCTGACATAGTGCCGGAGAAGTAGTTGAGAGATACATCTAGCTTGATCTGTAGGCCAAGTGAACAACATAGAGGGCCTAGCTTGGGATTGAAACCTCAAAGCCCCCCCACCCCCAGTAACACACTTCCTCCAACAAGGCCACACATATAGGAACTACTATTTCATAAACTTCTGGAATGTATGTATTTATATTTTAAAAAGAATTTAATTGGTGTTATTCTCGTTGGAGTGGGGGCAGTTCATCCTGCTCCTAGAAATCATAGATTATCAACCAAAAAGCACAATACCAGAATTGGGATATTTCCCTTGGAGTTGTTAATTAAGGGGGTCCCAGGGACCTTCAAAACAATATGGGCTATAGACAATGCTCTTATTTGCCTATCAGCGTTTGATAATAACATCCTACTGCTGAAGGCAACATGATGGAGGAAGGTCATTGGTTAATTAAATAAAGAAACTGCTTGCCCTGATAGGTTAGAACATAGGTTGGTGGAGTAAACAGAACAGAATGCTGGGAGAAAGAAGCTGAGTCAAGGAGTCACCATGAATCTCCTCCCGGACACAGACGCAGGTTAAGATCTTCCCTGGTAAGACACCTCGTGGTGTTACAGGGATATTAGAAATGGGTTAGATCGATATGTAAAGCTAGCAGTGCGGGCGGCTGGGTGACGGGACACAGCCCCGCTGCTCCTATTACAACAGGCAACAGATATTTTTTGGTTATAGGACAGGGAGAGGTGAGTTTGTTGTTTGATGCTGTCTAGGTTTTGTTGATTCTTTTTATGGCCACAGGTATATTTCTTACTGTGTTACTAAAAAGTATCTTTTTTTTTTTAAAGTAACTTTTTTAAAAAAATGATGCTAACCACTATTCTGCTTTGGGTCCTAACTTTAAATATACCTCTTTACTGCCTAAATTGCAGTTTCCATGCTCATTCCTCTGAGTTTTGTCCCTGATTCTCACTGAAAACCTGGCTAACACAGCCAGTAATATACATGATGCAGCAGGGCACCCGAAACTTCTTCTTGAGATTAATTAATTTGTCATCTCTAAGTTCAACCTCCCCAAAATCTCAGAGCATGGATCAAATGTAGATACGTTAATTTAGAATATGACCCGAGGAGATCTCTTGTCCAAGTTCCAGGAGCCTTCATTTCCAGCAGAGACCCCATAACACGGCCTTTAGAATCCATATTCCTGTTGGCATCCTGCTCTTCTGAGCTCCCACTAAAATACTTCATTAAGTTCTGCTTATAGCACTCTAGGGTTTCCCTTGCTTTCATCCCCCAACTTCTCCATACTCCTTCACCAGATCGGTTTGGATGTCTCTGACCCACATCACTAAGTCTATTCACAGCATTGGGGCAACTCCTCAGTGCCAGTTTTCTGTCCGAGTCAGCTTCTTACCACCTCGGTAAATCCATTTACTGGAAGAAATCGGCAAGCATGTGTGTGTGTGTGTGTGTGTGTGTGTGTGTGTGTGTGTGGTAGTGTAGTTAGCTGCTCACCTTATGGTGGCCAGGAAGCAGAGAGTAAGATAAAAAAAAATACCCTAAAAGGGCAAAAGATACCGTATCCAGGCACATCGTGTGTGGTCTTCTTCCCCCACCTGAGCCCCATCTTCTAGCAATCTATTCAGTGTGGTTAAAGTAGCACTGAAGGCCCATAGGGGAAAGCTATTACCTTCCAGTGAAAACATTGGAATCTGCCTCTCGGTGGAGACATCTTCTCCCTTAAGTAAGAATCCGGTTGGACTGGTTAATAATCTGTCCAAGGGACCACCCCCTGTCCCCTCTCCTCAGAAGCAGAGGTTTACCTGATGCCATGGTAAAGAGAAAAGAGAAACCATTGTTCTTGCCTATCCAGACTTCCCGTCCCCTAGGGCAGTCCCTACAAGCTACCATGAGGTCCTGTTGGGCCTGTTCCCCTTTCTGAGTTGACTCAGAAAGGCCTACATTTCCTCTTACTTCTCTTCTTTTTCTGTCTGACGCTGAGCAGAGCTTATGCGTGCATTTTCTAACACATGGGCTCTCCTTCCTGCCGTGTGGCCACTCCTCTGCTACGAGGCTGACCTTCAGGCTGGTTTACCTCAAACAGCATTTTGTTTTGTTTTGTTTTTCCTTCTCTTCTGTATTCTCACCCTCTGGGAAGCTGCTGAGATTTGCAGTTTGTCTGCCCTGGGATTTTTATTTTAAACTTTAATAAAATTGTCCTTGAACTTTCATTTGATTCTAACCTTAAATTCTTTTGTTAATGAGGCTGAGAACCCCAAGAGGGGCCTTTTATTTACCTGGTATCAGTATGAGGCAGCAGTGAATTTGATGAGGTTAGTGTCCCTGTGATTCAATCGACTTTCAGTATCACAGACTTTAACCAAACACATGAGCCTTAGGGGAGACATTTCATATCCAAGCCATAACAGAGCACACCTATATTTAATCAGGAACAGTGCTTTGTATGTGTGATAACTCTGGTGAGCAGTGTTTCTGGACCACCCCAGAGCAGCAATAACTGAATGTGACTCCCTTCACTTCGTCCTGACTCTTGGGTCTTGCAAACCTTGAAGTAACCATTATTATCATCAGATTTATCCCTGAGGTTGTCTCTATCTCAGCCCTCCTTTCTCTCTTTTGAGACAAGGTCTCCCTGTGTAGCTCTGGTTGACTTGGAGTTCTATACACCAGGCTGGCTTTGAACTCATAGAGAGCTACGTGCCTCTTCCTCTCACGTTCTGGGATTAAAGGTATGTACATCATGCCCAGCCCTCTCTCTATTTCCAACATATATCCCTTCTTTTATTAACCTTATTCTTCCTTGTGTGTTCTGTCTTCTTTAGAGTTCGGCTTGGAGATGCTGGAGTACTGAGAGTACGGGTGGGGAAGGAAGGGAAAACTGGCTATTCACATAGTCTGGTTTCACATAACCCGAACATTGGCTGATTTCTGGAAAGACTACAGATGGCACCAGAAATGGAGGTGACTATGTTAAGTAAAATAAACCAGGCACAGAAAGATAAATACAGTATAATAGACTATAGAAAAGTTGGAGCCCAGTGCTGGGGATGGCAGCCTTCTTTTCTTACCCCATCCCATTGTTTCCACTGTCAACACCTTAAGCACTATCCCTGGGAAATGGTCCATTATTATCATGGCAGGGAGCACGGCAGCAGGCAAGCAGGTATGGTACAAACCAATTTCTGTTATTAAGATTGATGAAAAATAACTCAATAAAATACTTGCAAACAAAATACAAGAAGATAATAAAAAATAATCTATTGAGGATATTTAATCACACTGTGAACCCTTGATTGTGTTATTTACTGAAAAAACCTGTTTCTAGTTGTGGTGTGGCTCAACCCTAGCACACACCTTTAATCCAAGAGCTTTCTGCTTGAATAGTATAAATAAAGTCAGCCATAAGTCAAGAGGCAGAGCAAGCAACCAGTAGACAGGAAGCATACAAGATAAAACCACAGAGAGTAAGAGGGAGTCAGGAGGATGGCTGGAGAGATGCACAGGAAGTAGAAGGGAGGGACATTTGGTTCAAGGGTTTTGCTTCAGACAGCATAGGAGAAAAGAAGTTTTTTTTTCCCAGGGACGTTGGCTAAGGAGGAAGGTCACCTGGGTGCTTTCTCTTCCTCTGTGAGCTAGCAGGCGTTCACACTAGCATCTGGATCTGGAGTCTTTATTGGTAAAATTAAATGATATGATTTTGTTAAAAACAACTGTCACCTACCATGTTCAAGTAGGCTCTATCCCAGAGATGCTGGAATGGTTCAATATATGTAAAAGGGTACATGTAATCCACAAGATACATGCACCAAAGGAAAAACACATTCCATGTAGAAGAGGCCTTGGAGAAAATCTAACACCCTGTCTTGATAAAATTTCTTGAGAGACTAGAGATACAGGGGACATAACTCACCATATTAAAGGTGTTTTACAGCAAGTCCACACTCAGCATCAACCTAAATGGAAACTCAAAACATGTTTCCACTAAAATCAGGAACAAGACAAGTTGTCCACTCTCTCTATACTTATTCAATATACTTCGGGAAGTCTTCTCTAGAGTAATAAGACAACAGAAAGAGTTCAGGTGGGTTTGAATAGGAAGGGAAAAAGGCAAAGTACCTTAAATTTCATATGATATGACTGCATATACAAGTGACCCAAAAAATGTCACCAGGAAACTCCTATAGCTAATCAACACTTTCAATAAAATAGCAGGATATAAAGCTTATACACAATAATCAGTAGAGTTCCTATATACAAATGACAAACAATGAATGAACAAAAAAAATTAAAAAAACAATAGAGTTCACAATAGCCTCAAAAAATAATTGTAGGTTTTTGGTTGTTTTCCCCTTTAACTACGTTGGCTCTTTTATTCTTTGGGGTCCTGCTACTCAGCTCTCCCCTAAAAAATACATGGAGGTTCATTCTTTCTTATGAATGCCTGGCTTTAGCTTGGCTTATTTCTAGCCAGCTTTTCTAACTTAAATTATCTCATCTACCTTTTGCCTCTGGCTTTTATCTTTCTTTGTTCTATATACCTTCCTTTACTTCTTACTCCATGGCTTGTTGTGTAGCTGGGTGGCTGGCCCCTGATGTCTTCTCCTCCTTTTTCTTGTTCCTTGATCCTTTTCCCCCCAGATTTCTCTTTTATACTCTCTGCCTGTCAGCCCCACCTATTCTTTATCCTGCCTAGTTATTGACCATTCAGCTTTTTATTAGGCCAAACAAGTGTTTCAGACAGGCAAAGCAACACAGCTTTACAGAGTTAAACAAATGCAACACGAAAGAACACAACACATCTTTACATCATTAAACAAATATTCCACAGCACAAACAAATGTTAAAACATATTAAATTAGTATTCCACAACAAATAATATTGTGGCATAACACTAATCAGACAAGTGAAAGAAGATACTGAATAAAGAAATTGAAGAAGACAGATCTTATATGCTCATGAACTGGTAGGATTGATACAGTAACCAGGGAAATGTAAATCAAAACTACTTTGAGATACTGTGAGCATTCGGAATGAACCAAATTCAATAAAACAAGTGACAACACATGCTGGTGGGAATGTGTGGAAAGGGGAACACTCATCTCTCGACTGTGGGAATGCAAACTCTTATAGCCACTATGGAAATCAGTGTGGCTGCTCCTCAGGAACCTGGTAATATTTCTACCTCAAGATCCAACTCTCCCACTCTTGGGCATATACCCGAAGGACTCTACATCCTACTACAGAGACACTTGCTCAATCATGTTCATTGATTTTTCATAATGGCCATATTCACAGTGATAATATCCAGCAATTAGAAATAAGCTAGACGTCTGGCAATAGATGCTGCTTACTGTATAGGTGTGGCCAAGCCCATTCTGGTGATGAGCATGTGGGATAACTGGTGGAGTGACCAGCCCAGAAACTACCCAGGCCTAGAACCAGGGCTCTGAGCTGGCTCATCCCAACATCCACTTACTTCATCTAGGATCTGCTGGAGCATGTGAAGACCAGGTCTGCAGAACCAAAGCCGCAGGATCTCCATGACACAGGACAATAAAAGGATAGTCAAGAGGAGTTCCAGTGAGGGCTCAATAGCAAGAGGCCTTGAACCAGACGAATGACTCATTGCGATGAACACTTACAATTAAGGATGTATGGACTAACGGGTTTACTGTGTGACTCACTGTGTCACGCTACAGCTTCCACAACGAGACTTTTTTCTTTTAAAGTTTATTTTGTTTTATCTTGGTGGGGAGGTTTTAAGGGCACAGGGCAAATATGAAGGGATGAGTGGGATTGTGATGCAGGATGTGAACTCCACAAAGAATCAATAAAAAGTTAAATTAGAAAAAAAAAACCAATGACATTGTTAAATTTGAAGGCAAATGGATGGAACTAGAAAAAATTATCCTGAGTGAGGTAACCCAGACTCAGAAAGAGTCTGCACTCTCAGAGTGTTCTGCACTCACTCATAAGTGGATAGTAGCTGTAAGTGTAAGGCTCACCATGCTATAATCCACAGACCTAGAGAAGCTAAGTATCAAAGAGGGCTCAAGCAAGGGAAATGCTTGGATCTCCCTGGGAAGGGCACATAGAATAAATTTCATGGTGGACTGCGGAGGGTGCGGATGAGAATGTGGAGGGTCAGATGGGAGAATGGAGGGGAAGAGTACTGGAAGAGATGGCTGGGAAAGGGGGGAATTTCTGGGTGAGGTAGAGAGTACATCCCATGTTTGTCTTTCTGGGTCTGGGTTGTCTCACTCAGGGTGATTTTTTTTTTCTAGTTCCATACATTTGCCTGCAAATTTCATGATGTCATTGCTTCTAATAGCTGAGTAATACTCCATTGTGTAAATGTACATTTCCTTTTTCCATTCTCTGGTTGAGGAGCATCTAGGTTGTTTCCAGTTTCTGACTATTTTGAATAAGGCTGCTATGAGCATAGTTGAGCAAGTGTCCTTGTAGTAGGATGTGTTCTTTGGTATATATGCCCAGGTGTGGTATAGCTGAGTTCTGAGGTAGATTGATTCTCAGTTTTCTGAGAAATTGCCATATTGATTTCAAGAGTGACTGTACAAGTTTGCATTCCCACTAGCAATGGAGAAGTGTTCCCTTGCTCCTCATCCTCTCCAACATGAGCTGTCACTTGTGGTTTTGATCTTAGCCATTCTGACAGGTGAGATGGGGGATATTATTTATACCACTCCCAGGGGCACAATTATGATGATGAATCCTAACATGTGAGGGAGTTGCCCAGCTGAATTTGCAGGACCGTTAAGATGTGACATGAGGATTCCATGCATCTTTTTCAGCTTTGGAGACAGAGATAGATGCTACGCCCCAAACTGTGGGAAGGTCCCAGAAGCTAGAAGTAAAAAGGACCAGACTCTTCCCTAAAGCCCCCAGAGGGGTTGCAGACCTTGATTTCAGCCCCGTGAAATTCAGTTTGGACTTCCGACCTACAGCAGAGGAAGATGGCAAATGTGTACAACAGACAGCTGTCATTCATTGTGGGAGCAAAGTGGAACTATGCTAAGGGACGACGGCATGATTTTATCTGAAGTGCATAAAAGATGATTTTATGAAAATTTTAATAAATATAAACAAAAATTTAAACACTTTTTAAATCTATCTTTTTTCTAATACTATATTTGTCAGATATTTATTATCAATCATAATTAATGTAAACATCAATTTATAGAAATAAATGTGAATATTGAACATGAAATCATTTATGTAAATCTGAACTTTTAATTTTTGATTTTCAATAAGTTTTTTATATTTTCATGATAATAAAAGTATGCGCACTTCTCATATCCTGTGCCCTCCTGACTGCCAATATTTCAAACATATTACAGGTAAATTTACATACATGCAAATTTAAGGCTGTTGTGGAACACTTGCTATTGCAAACTGGATTTAAACAACTGTGGGTTTTTTTTTTTTGTCAAAAATGGATTTAATTCCGATGTTCCTCCAAACCACAAAAGAACATGACAGAAGTGACTCATGGTGCTCCTGGGAAGCCACACTTCATTATGCAAGCATCTATTGCGTCCATCATATCTAAGAGGCAGGGCCTGACAAGTTAATTAATGTGTCTTTGCTCTCACCTCAGTGCTTCTGCCACTCCAGCCCTCTTCACTCCCTAGAGCAGTGTCTGCCTCTCCTTCACGCAGCCGCACAACTCACAGCCTTCCCGGAATTCAGAGGCGCTTGACTGTTCTCTTTGAGTCGCAGGACAAGAGACCTGGGGGGCAGTTTAGAACAGCGTGAATTCTGCAAGCAGAGGCTTATGGTGGTGAGACACTGGTGCCGGTGCTGAACATTGGATCCCCGGGACAGGCCGCCTGTACCTCCTTGAAAACGTTTAATTGTTGTGTCTCTATATGCCGGTCCCTCTAATGAACGGGGTCTTCTATCTGGGTTTCAAGATCATTTTGAGATATTTAAGACCCCATCAAATCTTGCAGGCAATGAAGGGTTGCTATTTCTTGGTGTCTATACCAATGAATGTCAGAATCCTTTGGAGTTGAGTTACAAAGGGTTTGCATATAGTTACCTCAGTGCCAGCTCCAGAAAGGGTGAGAGGAAACATTTAAGACTTCTAGTCCTTTCTATCTGGAAGCTAGTGAGACTCGCTATTCTCATGTTCCTTTCTACTATGTGACTAGCGCTTATAGATTGCTTTTGTTACTCTGTTGATACTAAATTTTTATGGTTGAATTCCCCACCCCTATGTGTTTTACAATCTGATTCTCTTCTCCAGTGTCTCTCCTTCACTCACCTCCCCTCTCCTTCTCTGTACCCCAGGCATTTGCACCCCTGCTGTGTGACACACATTTCCCTCAAATACAGTTGTGCCCTAGCCAACTTCACTTCTTGTCTCATGGATAAAACTTCTTGGAATTTTCTTCCTTTTTGTTTTGCGTTCATTCTCATTGAGTTGCAAAGTATGAACATCTCAAGAAGATCCTTGAGATCAAAGTTTTCATTGTAGGGTGTGTTCCCAGTGATAGAACTAAAGTGAATACAGTAAGTTTTAGTGGGGGATGGTCTCATGGTTCAAAAAAATTGGCTCCCAAAGGCACTATTAGGGCCTTTGTTGAAGTGGGTGTTGGAAGAAGTGTGTCACTGTAGGGATAGGGTTTGAGGTCTCTTTTGCTCAAGTTTCAGCCAGTGTATCATTCAGTCTACTTCCTGTTGCCGTTGTGTACTTCTTTAGCACCATGTCTGCCATGCTTCCTTCCATGATGATAATGAACTGAACTTTTGAAACTGTAAGCTGTCACCTCAATTAAATATTTTCTTTTATAAGAACTGCAATGGTCATGGTGTCACTTCACAGCAATAAAAACCCTTACTAAGACAGATGAGAAGACAAAGCCTTATCCATACTAAAGAGGACTATGGTCCAGGCAATTTTTTAATGTAAATGGTCAACTGAGTCTTGTATAGCCATGACTCTTGTTTCTGGAAGAACAGTTGGAATATTACCAGTCACTTCTTATAGTCATCTATATTTATTTAAACAGGTCTTGGTGATAACATAAAAATAAAATATGATGGTTGTTGAATTGTGGCTATAGTCTAAGACATTAGTAAGTATAGCTAAATTTAAAGATTCTCTTGGTGCCAGCTGTCTCTGTACTGAATTTCTTTCTCCATTCCTTTGTCTCTGTATTGCCTCCCCACCCCCAATACTCCCAGTTAAAGTCAGGCAGTTTTTCTCATTTCTCCCTTTATAGCCTATAGATTCCATTATTTCCCTCTGTAGAGCTCTGTCCTACTCACATTGACCTGTTTCACCTTCCTAATTTTTGTGGTTTTTCCATCTTATATGTTTACATAGAAAGATTCAGAACTAGGTACTAGGGCTTGAGGCTATTGGTGGATCAGTACTCATGTATTAACCACAAGTGCCAGCATGAGATCTATACCCTGATATCAGCATCAGACAACCAGACATTTCTTCTGTAAGATTAGTCCTACCTTCTTAGAGTAGAGCATCTATAGTGGATTACAGTTAAAGATAATTTGTGGTCTTCATCTACTGAAGTCAAGATAAGATCTGGGCACAGATAATTTCAAGTTGCAACTTATGCACTCCAGATATGTTATTTGTTTTTTGTTATTTGGTTGCAGCCAGTACAGCATTAAGGTTGTAATATGGTCTTGACTCCCTTGAAGTGATGATGTTTAGATGGGACAAGGTTCAGTCCACACACTTGAATCTGAAATGTACATAGGATACTTGATGGTCAAGGAACATCCCAGTCAGTGTTGATATCAGGATATGGCCTTTGCCCTGATGTCTGTCATCAGCACTGGAAACCATGTTGTGAGTCAAGATTTCTCAGGTATATTGCTCAGGTAGGGCAACCTACATGTTGTCCATGATTTGTTCAAGACATACAGGACTTGAAGACTAGAGAGCCCCATACATGGCTATCAAACCCTGAATGTTAGTTGTTTCTAGGTTGTTTGATGGTTAAGTATGTCCTGAACTCCCTTGAGACAATAATGTGGGATCCTGGTTTCATTTAGATGAAGATGTTGTCTGGGCTCAGATGAACACCTGGTCACCCCGAACCCTATTTTGTCATCATTGTCTGGTCTGACCCCACTGGTTCATATGTTCTTGAGAAGGGGAGTGTGGATTGAGGAAAGAGATAGACATAAGATGGAAGATAAGAGTCAGGAGGGCTTCCAGTGAAGACTGTAACAAAAAGCCCTGAGTTATCACTCACAGTCCTTATATACCCCAATCTAAAGGGGAGGGCATGAGACTTCCATGGTACAAAGAACTAGCAAGCATAATTACCTCCTTACATCTCTAAGCACCATGCCCTAAGTCAAACATCCTGTTGTCTGGCGTTTGAGTAGCAAGACATCTAATAGCCACACCTTTCATCAGACATTTTGTTGTTTGTTCTTGAGGAGCAAGACTACGTTTGAACTCTGTGTCCTTTAGTCAAGATGGAACAGATACAAAACTGTGAGCCCTCACACATCATAGAGTGGTCTTAAAATGAATCCAGTGTCACATATCCTTCAAGTCATGACAAGCCCAGCCTCTTTGCTGTTTCTGAGATGGAGATTTCCCTGGTATTTTTGTGGTTAGGGTTCAGTTAGAGTCCCTTGAAGTTCAGGGAATTGCCCAGGCTCATTAACATTCCTGGTTTGCTCCTAGTTCCTCTCTAATGTAGTGTCTGCTAGATGCTTTTGTTCCCAGGTTTTCTGGAGATAGAAACAGACTTTTTTGTCTTTCACTTTTTAAAAATAATTTAAAAATTATTTTTATTGAGCTCTACATTTTTTTTTTTAAAATCTATTTATTTATTAAGGATTTCTGCCTCGTCCCCGCAACCGCTTCCCATTTCCCTCCCCCTCCCCCGATCAAGTCCCTCTCCCTCATCAGCTCCAAGAACAATCAGGGTTCCCTGACCTGTGGGAAGTCCAAGGACCGCCCACCTCCATCCAGGTTTAGTAAGGTGAGCATCCAAACTGCCTAGGCTCCCACAAAGCCAGTGCGTGCAGTAGGATCAAAAACCCACTGCAATTGTTCTTGAATTCTCAGTATTCCTCATTGTCCGCTATGTTCAGCTAGTCCGGATTTATCCCATGCTTTTTCAGACCTAGGCCAGCTGGCCTTGGTGAGTTCCCAATAGAACATCCCCATTGTCTTAGTGTGTGGGTGCACCCCTCGTGGTCCTGAGTTCCTTGCTTGTGCTCCGTCTCCTTCTGCTCCTGATTTGGACCTTGAGATTTCTGTCCGGTGCTCCCATGTGGGTCTCTGTCTCTGTCTCCTTTCATCGCCTGATGAAGGTTAATATTCATGAGGATGCCTATGTGTTTGTCTTTGGATTCACCTTCTTATTTAGCTTCTCTAGGAACATGAATTATAAGCTCAATGTCCTTTATTTATGGCTAGAAACCAAATATGAGTGAGTACATCCCATGTTCCTCTTTTTGGGTCTGGCTTACCTCACTCAGGATAGTGTTTTCTATTTCCATCCATTTGTGAGCTCTACATTTTTATCTGCCTCTCCCTACCTCTCCCCTCCCCTTCAACCCTTGCCCAAGGTCCCCGCACTTACAATTTACTCAGGAGATCTTGTCTTTTTCTACTTCCCATTTAGATTATATCTATGTAAGTCTTAGTGTCCTCATTGTTGTCTAAGTTCTCTGGGATTGTGATTTGTAGGCTGGTTTTCTTTGCTTTATGTTTAAAAACCACTTATGAGTGAGTACATGTGATAATTATCTTTCTGTATCTGGGTTACCTCACTCAAAATGATGTTTCCATTCATTTTCTTGCAAATTTCAAGATGTCATCATTTTTTTCTGCTGTGTAGTACTCCATTGTGCAAATGTACCACATTTTCCTCATCCATTCTTCGGTTGAAAGGCATTTAGGTTGTAGAAACAGATCTTGAGAGAAAGAACTGGAATTCTGGCCTCTAAGGCCATGGGTCTCTGCAATCTGAAAATGAGTTTGAACCCACAATTCATACCAAGTTCTTAAAAACCTGGAGATAGAATTTAGAAGATTCACTCATGGACCAAGTTGACCTATGCCTGGGCATAGACATCTCCTGGGTGTAGCCCACCCTCATGTAAACCACTCTCATGCCGTGGTTTCTAGATTATTTGAAATCAGATCTGTCCTAGGCACTATAAAGCTCAAGGTGTAGTCCTGGTTCTACTGTGATGAGGATGAAAAGAGGTTGCTGCCCACCCATCCTTATAGTTTAATGGACTCAGGGTACTTGGTGGTTAAAGAACTGTTGGAACTGTTGGATTAGCATTGGCAGAGTTCATGGCCTATGATCAGATGTCAATCATCAGTGCTGGAGAGATGGAGTAGTTAAGAGCACTGGTTGCTCTTCTAGAGGACCCAGGTTCAATTCCCAGCACCCACTTGACAGTTCACAAACGTCTGTAGCTAATTCCATGGTATTTGGAATTCTCTGCTGGCCACTGCAGGCATTGCACACATGTAGTGCTCAGACATTTGTGCAGATAAAGCATCCATACACATAATAAAATGAAGTAAAATAACATATTTTTGACAAAGCACAAAAGTTGAATGGATGGAGAAATGGGTAAATCTGTTAAGAGTTGTGGGAGGAAGGCAAATATGATTAAAGCACATATGAAACTCCCAAAGAACTAGTAAAAGTAAAGCAAATTTGAGCTTGAAAAGGTGACTATAAAGCACACAGTTGTATGTAAATTTCAGATAAGTGACAAAAATTTATTGGAGTATATATATCCCAAATAGGGATTGCATAGGACATACATTGATTAATTTTTTTGTTGATGTTCATCTAAAATACAAATTTAATTGGGCCTCTCATCCTTTTTTTTCTTTTTTCCTGTTCAAGACAGGGTTTCTCTGTGTATCCTTGGTTGTCCTGGAACTCACTCTGTAGACCAGGCTGGCTTCGAACTCACAGAGATCTGCTTGCCTCCTGAGAGCTGGGATTAAAGGTGTGCACCACCACTCCCTGGGGGACCTCTCAACTTTACTGTGGAGCCCTTCATTTCAATTCTTCTTCCTAGCAGAAATGCCGAGTAGTTGAACTAGGATCCCAGGGAACTGCAACCACGTGAGTTAGTATCTAATTCTGACTTAAACAAACAGCACCTTGATGTGCTTTCAAGTGCTGAGCTCACTCAATCTTACACTCAAGGTCATCTTATGCCCTTCATATTCTTTGTCTTTATGTCTCAGTGTCAGCTCATATATCTTTGAAAATGCTATCTCTTTGCCATGTGTATGTAACTGGATCCAAACGAGCTCTGCCTTAATTACCACCTGTTTCTTTCACACAAGTGTTTTCTTCTCTATAATGATATTTCTATAGAGAGTGGACCATTGCAGGGGCAGCTGAGGATGGAATATGTGCAGCCTTGGTAGTGATGTGTGCCTTAGTTACTTTTCTATTGCTGTGATAAAGCACCGTGATCAAGCCAACTTATAGAAGGAAGAGTTTATTCGTGCTCACAGTTCCAGAAGGCTAAAGTTCACAATGGCAGGAATATCACAGCAGCAGGCAGCAGACATAGAGTTGGAGGCTGGGAGTATACATCCTGAACCATAAGCAGGAAGCAGAGATAGCGAAATGGGAATGGTAAGTGGCTTTCGAAAACCCTCAAGAACATACTTCCCACAGCAAAGCCACAGCTCTTACACCTAACCAAGGAGTACCATGAACTAAGGCCACGTGTTCAAATGCCCAGGATTATAGAGGCCATTTATCATTCAAACCACTACAGTGTGTATTTCTGCATATGAAGATTTCTTTTGTGCTCTTGGCTCTTATGTTTGTAGTTAAAACAGTGGAAATCATTCTGTAGTCCAATTTCCTCCTATTGTTTTATTTTATTTTGATCAGGCATGTTTTTTTTTCATTAAATCCTGCATGCCTTGCATTTATTCACTTCACTTTGTGTTGCTTTTATTCATAGACCTTGCTTCACAGCTCTTCTTGTCCAGGACATTGTGCTTAACGATGTACAGCCAGGAACTTCAGGCACACGTCATGCAAGTCCTATGGACAAAGACAGTTGACTACTCAGAATCCATCAGTATGTCTATGCTCACTCATTCCACAGGTAGCACTCATGTCCTAGGGATGAAGAGGGCAGCTGACGTATCTAGTTCTTACAGAGGGGAGCGACCATAAACTAATAGACAAGCAAAGGAATAATTGACGGAGGGATCAGTGTGCCCTGGGATGGGAAAGAGAGCGCATCTGAAACATGATGTCAGAGTTGTGCAAATTGTGTGATTTGACAGAGATTTCATTGACGAAACTAAAACGTTGTGAGACCTAGACAGAGGGATATGCATATAAGGTTTAGACTCAAGAAATTCAGGAAGGCGGTAAGAACTGAGTGGGGAGCAATGAGGAGAGTAGAAAGGGATCAGTCAGGGCACCCCCACATACTTCACAAGTGCTCACATTCCCAGTCCAGTTATATCGGCACATTCCTCCCACTCCTCAGGTTCCCCTCTCTTCCCTACGGGTATTGTCTTCCTCCTTCACAGTGCTTTGCCAGTCTCATTAGGGCCCCATCACTATGACAAATCTCTCAGTTTGCTAGTGTGCTGACACCTCAAACTAGGGTGGTTATTTTATTTTATTTTGTTAGGTGTATGGGCATTTTGCTGGCATGCATATCTGTGTACCATGTGCATCTATTGCCCATGGAGGCAAGAAGAGAACATCAGATGCCCTAGAGCTGGAGTCAAATGTGGTTACTAGCTTGGTGCCAAAACGAGGGTCCTCTGGGAGGGTAGTGAGAACTTTTAACCACAGAGACATCTCCTCAGCCCCAGGTGTTTCTTTGTAATAAAGCCTTAATCCTCTATATATTAAACTTACATAAAGTAGCATCACATATGTTCTTTGTGAAAACTGTCACGGAATGCCACAAAAACATCCCGTGAATACCAAGGGCATGCTTGCTATATGTGTTGATTAATGGCGTGACTGAAAAGGTGCTACAAAGGAAATGGGGTACAACTATTCACTGACTGATGAGATGTGCGTTCACACTTGGGTTTCGTTTTCGGTACTATAATAGGCCTATTGCAAATAATTTGGATAAAAGAAAAATAATTACAAAAGAATAGTCTTACCATAGCATCAGACAGAAAGAGGAAAAATACTGTCATATGAGTTTGGACTGAAATTCTGTGATTGTGAATGGCAATATACAAGGAAGCTCTTAAAGAGAATTTGTAATTGGGGATCTTCAAGCATCCAGAAGTGAGGGGGGCTATGATACTTGATGGGGATGAATCCTGCAAAAGTCACTGTGGGTTATAAAGACAATTTCTTCAAGAGACACTGCAGCTGAACAAGATCTTTTTCCCCACATAGCCAGGGGAGGGTGGTAAGTGTTTGGCATTGAAGATGTGTCTTCTGTTGAGAGGTACAAAAGAAAGTGAAAATAGCAAGAAATGTAGCAAGTTTTGATGTCAGCCGTCTTGGGCATCTGCTGATCTTTGGAAGCCAAGTTCCAAGGGCAAAAATGAAGGGAAAAGAAGCCCCTCCCTTGACTGGAGTGCAAAGCCAGGTGTGAGCTCGTGATTGAGTACTGGTAAGGCATTTTCAGTTGTAAGCTTGCTTTTCTACTAGAGATTTTCTAATTTGCATAAAATATACCGTAAAATAAGAACCCTAGGTGCTGGTGGGGGGGAACTCAATAAGTAAAGTGCTTGCCCTTTAATTCCAAGGATCTGAGTTTGATCCTTGGAGTCCATATAAATAAAGTTGAGCTCGGTAGCACCCTTGTAATCTCAGTGCTGGGGAAGCAGACAGGTAGATTCCTGGCTCTAGGTCAGAAAAACTCGTTTGTTTGTTTGTTTGTTTTTTTAAAAGGTGAATGACACCTGAGAAACACCGCCTGAGGCTGAAGTTGTTCTGTTGCTTCTGCACACGTGCATATCAGTGTGTGTGCACCTATCTATATGTACACCCCCACACAAACAACCCTCCCCGTTCATTCAGGTTTTCTTCAAACACAATGGCAGAACCAGAAAGACTTGATTTTCTGTTCTAGGATGCACGTGGCAATGTCCTGAGGCTCTGTCTCCTGCCATGTCCTGGTGAAGGTGTAGGATCTGTGGAAACAGAGGCAAGGAAAGCAGCTAAAGTGCAGGTCCTCCAACTGTGACTCAGTGGTAATTAGAGGTCCACAGCCTCTGAGCCCACTTCAGACCCATAGGATCAACAACACAGGAAGTTTCATTTAGCCATTGTGATGATGCTGGTGATGAGGAACACTGAGTCAGATGAAGCTATTCTTGGCAAATGTTGGCCCAGCAAAATTGTAACTCCTTCATTCACTGTTGTGGGTGAGATGCTTTCCATATAGCTTCTTGGCAACACTTGACAACATTTTTGTTTTGTTTTGTTTTTCAAGACAGGGTTTCTCTGTAGCTTTGGTGCCTGTCCTGGAACTAGCTCTTGTAGACCAGGCTGGCCTTGAACTTCCAGAGATCCGCCTGCCTCTACCTCCCGAGTGCTGGGATTAAAGGCCTGCGCCACCACCGCCCGGCTTACTTGACAACATTTTGAAGATGGGGGTCTCCCTGGTGGTTTGTGGGGACCCACAGAAGTGGGTTTACTCCATCTTGATTGGAGGTCAGAGAGCTTAAGCCTGCTCTTGCTCTTTCAAAGTTATTGACAAGAAGTCTGACTTAAGGAGTGGCTACAGGCAAGATATCCTGACCTAGGGTGTGGTTACCTGGTGTTTTGGATGTTACTGGATATTACAACAGCCCATAGAGGTGGATTTACTCCACCTTGACCATAGGTCAGAGAATTCCTGTTCACGCTCATTCAAGGATATGATAGGAGTTTTGACCCAGGGAGTGCTTGCCTACCGAATGCTTGGTCTAAGGTATGGTTGTTAGATGTCCTGCCTAAACAACAGAATACTAATTAAAGGATATAGTTGCTTGATATTTCAAGTATTAAAGCAAGTGATTGTTCTGCTTGTTCTTTGTGTCATGTTAAAGCAGTCTTTTGCATTTTTACACCCTTTTCAATTGGGGTATATGAACATATGGAAAATAAACATGGGCATATTAAGCATTCAGTATTCACTGGATATCCCCACTCCCGGTTCTATCCTATGTCTCTGTGATTTTTTCGTATCTCTGTTCTTCCTACCTAGTTTTTCTGATCCGCACACTTCTATCCTGGGACATGTAAACCCCGTGGAGGCTGGACTCCAACAGTGATTAAAGAATGCATCCATGCTTTGTTCTCTTCTCAGCATAGACTGAATGCTGCTTAATTTAAGAACAGGTATGTAGGGACATTGCCTAGGTAACAGGGCCAGAGACAAGGTCAAGATAAATGCTTGCTTCCCATCTCTTATCTCTCAGGCACTGGCTGCAGTTCACTAGCCATAGGTGGTGGAGATAAGTGGCTAGGACCCCCTAAAACACCTAAAGGTAGATTCAGAGAGCATTCCCACAAACTATGTCCTTGTGATTAGTATTTCAATCATGGAACTTCTTTTTTTTAAAATTGTTTTTATTGAGCTATGTATGTTTTTTCCACCTTCCCTCCCTTCCTCTACTCTCTCCCAAGGTCCCCGCACTTACAATTTACTCAGGAGATCTTGTCTTTTTCTACTTCCCATGTAGATTAGATCCATGTATGTCTCTCTTAGGGTCCTCTTTGTTGTCTAAGTTATCTGGGATTGTGAATTGTAGGCTGGTTTTTCTTTGCTTTATGCCTAAAAGCCACTTATGAGTGAGTACTTGTGATATTTGTCTTTATTGGTCTGGGTTACATCACCCAACAAGATGTTTACTAGATCTATTCATTTGTCAGCAAATTTCAAGATGGCGTTATTTTTCCCCCACTGTATAGTACTCCGTTGTATAAATGTACCACATTTTCCTATCCATTCTTTGGTCAAGGAGCATTTAGGTTGTTTCCAGGTTTTGGCTATGACAAATAATGCTGCTATGAACTTAGCTGAGCACATGTCCTTGTGGTATGATTGAGCATCCTTTGAGCATATACCCAAAAGTGGTATTGGGTCTTGAGGAAGGTTGTTTCCTAATTTTCTGAGAAATTGCCATACTGATATCCAAAGTGGCTGTACCAGTTTTCGTTCCCACCAGCAATGGAGGAGTATTCCTTTTACCCCATATCCTCTCCAGCATAAGTTGTCAGCAGTGTTTTGATCTTGGCCATTCTTACAGGTGTAAGATGGAATCTCAGAGTTGTTTTGATTTGCATTTCTCTGATGGCAAAGAGTGTTGTGTGGGCATCTGCTCTTTTTTTTTCCTTGGTTAAATCTCATAGAAATGGAATTACAGGGTAAATATTTTTGTTTAAAATTTGTCTTATGTGTTTGCTTTATTTTGCGTACTCTGGGTTTAATTAATTATCCTCTTATTTGTAATAGTACCACTTGATTAAAGTTTTTCTGCAGAAAAGAGCCACGGTCTAATTTTCTTTTTATCTTATTTGGTGTTTAACTTGTTAGACTCTGGCAGTCGTTCAGATCCATCGCCACTGCTTTTGCAATATTGTCTCTATTTCTGGGCCTGGGAACTTGTCCTAGCTTATCTGAAATGGAAGGAAATTATGCTCTGTTCAGAGGCAGAGGACTAGAAGCAGGAAGTGTCAAGATCATCAGCTTATGAAGCAGGGTTAGCCTAGGGAGATACGCACAGGGGAGGTGAAAAAGCTTTTGAGTAATTGCCAAAGTAGTGATTGTTGAGGCCAGAACTCACTTCAAAGTTATCAAGGACTTTCCATGTTTTGGATTACAAACATGTCTTATCACTATGGTTTCTTTAGAAACTCTAATAGATAAAATCTCTAGGGATTTTGGTATTTCTCATGAGAAGAAAACAGACATAGGATTTTTCTCTTTGTATCCAATAGCTTGTTATGCTTGAGTGTTTATATTAGAGTTCTTCCAAGTCAGGATGTCCAGAAACTGTTTCCTCTTCTAAAACCAAGCAAGCAAGCAAGCAAGCAACCAACCAACCAACCAACCATCTATGTTACTTGCTTTCCAAAGTTTTCATGCAAAGTAGTTGATCTACTTCATCTTGAAAACATCTTTTATGTTCGGATTAGGATTCACTTGCTTAAAACCAACAGAACTTCATATTGATTCAAGTAAAAAGAGGTACATAGAGAATATATAAGCCCATGTTATTAAGTTCATGGGAACTGAACCAGGCAATGGAAAGCCCCTAGGGCAGTGGTTGTCAAACTTCCTAATGCTTTGACCCCTTAACATAGTTTTTCATACTGGGGTGACATTCAATCGTAGAATTATTTTCACTGCTATCTCATAACTGTAATTTTGCTACTGCTATGAATCGTAATGTGAATATCTGTTATCCAGATGGTCTTATGTGACCTATGAAAGATTTGTTTGATCCCCAAAGGGGTTGTGACCCACAGGTTGAGAACCATTACCCTAGGGGCTCAGACTTCTGTTGTTGACTATAGCCCACTCTGATTCTCTCCATGGGATTTTCTGTCTCACTATCTTTAATTCCCCTTAATTTTGTCTCTATTGTACAGTCCAGTATTTTCTTTCAACTCTGCCACTCTCCCAGTTTGTCATTCATTGTCCTCTTAAGAGGCTCAACCTGTTGACGTATATTTTGTCTTGACACTAGTGGTGGTCTCAGTTCTGCATGGCCTTTCAGCTTTCTCTGACACCATCTATGCATAAAAAAGTTCTAGTCTTCAAGAGGGAGAGAATCCACTTAATGATAGACAGATCATTGTATTTAAAGACCAAGGGGAAGTTGTCTATTTTTTCCTCCAATACCATGGCCTGCATGGGAATGGTCATATAGTTTTAATGTGGCCACCCTCACCTTCCCTTCCAAGTAGGGAAAATATGGGCAAGTTAAAGAGAACTTAGGCATGGGAGGCAAGTGAGTGACAGACCACCATAAATAGACTTCTGCTTACTAGATCAGGCAGATAGACTGGAAGTACCAAAGGAAGAGCGGAACTTCAGTCATTTGGAAAAGACAGCTTTCCTTCAAGTCTAATGGAAATAGTCAAGACTGTCAAAGGCCTGCTAGCTTATTTCATTTAAAGCAGCTACATTTAATAATTTTGGGATTCGATGTGAGAATCAACAGAGATGAGCCATTTTAAAGGATAGCGAGTCAAGAACCGCCGTGACATTTAAAAATGCGCCTGAATTTGCCTAGCTGAAGAGTCACTACTATCTTTCAGCCTGATGTTTTAAAAATCTAACTGAAGTCATGGACTTGAAGCCTGTATTTTGACTGGCTTAATATGCGGTAATATTCGGATTTAATGAAAATCAGCCAACAACTTTGACTTACTTTGTCTTTAACTCATCAGGGTATAAATGGGCTTCTAGGTAATTTTTAATCTATATGTAAATTAGCTGTGTCTATAGCAGCTGTAGTACGAATTTGAGGATGTGCAGGAAAGATTGGATACAAGCAATATTTGAAAATCATGTCAACAAGGAAGAGGCTGTGCATGTGATACACGGCTTTCAATGAATTCGGGTGTAGTTTATATTAAGATACCTTTGATGAAATTATTGTCATTGAAAATCATCTGGGGCCAATAATTCATGAAGCAAAATGTGAACCAGAGAATGAAAAATAAGATTTTACTGCAGATTGTTAAGCTGTGTTAAAGGTCACACAGTTTTCCACTGGAACGCTTCCGTTTGGCATGTTTTATGTCAAAGTTGATAATTTTTTTATTGGATTCATTTTCTACCCAGGCAGTAAAGCAATTTAAAGTGATTAAAACTCTTGTTTGTTATACAAAAAAATGATGTGCTTTATGTGCTATTTAAATCTAGCTTCATAAGTAAATAAGTTGTGTTGTATTTTATTTATGACTATAGTTCAGCTACTAAAGTGTCAAGAAAATCCTACTTTTAAATTTTTAATTAGAAAGACAGCCACGCTCGCTAGTGTGTGTGTGTGTGTCTGTATGTGTGTATGAGCTTTTAAGTTTTCCAGTCACTTGCAGCAGGAGGAAATGCTCTGGAGGATATTAATAGAAACCACAGGCTTCAGATTTCATGATGAAGTTCCGTGTTAGTTTTCCATTGCAGCTTTCTGTCCTTTGAGACAGGAGGGGAATCATGGAAAGGTGGAGCATGAGCTAGATTTGTATTTTCCTTTATCTGAGAGCCCAATCAAAAGAAAAGTGGAAGCTGACCTTGCAGAGAGTGACTGCTCACAACTGAAGCAGATTCTAAGTAGAGCCTGGGACATATCACCCTGATCATTACAAGTTGATTTAACTCAGGATGCTGCGAGTTGATTTCCAGAGGGAACTCAGTCCATTTGTCAACGATTTGGACTGTTGCTGTTAGAACTGATCTAAAAAACAAGTCACCATTCTTAAGATCAGTTTTAGGTGCCTATGGGAATAAAGGAGTTCTATGCTTACCTTTGACTGTCTTGAGAAATATCTAGACAGATATTTCTAGCAGCCTGGTCCTTTAAATAGCAACTCAAAAAATTAAAATATTTTGACTTTATTTCTACTTGTATGCTCCCCATGGGATTTAACTGCAGAGCTGGATGGTTCTCACTAGGAAGAAACTCTCATGCAATTGCATTCATGCTGGGAAATCATTTTATTGCATAAGAAAATAATGTGCCAGAACCAGTGAGCTGTGTCTGCATAGGTTATAATTTGCCGACACTGATGTCAAAGCAGGGTCGCGATCTGTGACAACAGTTGGCAATTGCTCTATTGGACAATTCTGTGGCAGCAGAACATCATGTCATGCACCTTCTTCTACCACATTACACATATGTAAGTTCAGTTTTTACACACACACAAACACACGTAATATTAGTCATATTAAAGACTACATAATGCCCCTCACAGTAAAATAAGAAAATAAGAGTTAATTTTAGCAGTGAATCTACCCTCATTGTTTTCTGATTTTTTTTCTAGCAATAAGACATACGTATTTTCTGTTAACTTGTGCATTATTTTAAAGTACTCAGTCTTTCACAGTGAGAACATTTTTGTGTGCACCGAGCTGATTTTCTGTCTTCTGAACAGGCAGGCCCTTTTGCAGGTTTTCGCTCATACTAGTAACTCTTTGGACATTTTGGACAGCCATGTTCTCTTACAGATTATCTGTGCACCGGGTCTCTCAAGAAACCACGGTGCTGGCGCTGGGAAGGACTTGGCCCTCATGAGCTTTGTCTACAGTGGTATGTTGCTTGTTATATTTCACTTGGCAAAGGAGACTTTGCAGATGTAGTCAAGGACGAGGCCTTAGGAGAGGAGAGTGACCGGATTATCTGCATGGGTAGAGTCCAATTGCAAGAGCACTGAGAATCACAGATGTTTCTGAGTAACTTGGAAGAGGCAGAAATGAGAAAGTCAGATGAGAATCTATCATGAGAGAGGCTCCTTGGTTACTAGGGAGGACCACAGGGAAAGCAGGAGAAAGGATGCATGCAGCTGGGAGCAAATACCTACCCGCTCTTTATAGTAGCAAAGGATCAGGGATCTTAGCTCTATAATTCCATGAAATTAAATTCTCCCAACAACCCAGATGAATTTACAAGCCGGTTTTTCTGTAAGAACATTAGAAAGCAGCGCACCTGCTCAGCACGTGGTCTGACGTGGGAGCGCCTAAGTGGAGTGTGTATTCCAGCACACCTGGGCTGGGGACATTAGGAACTATAGGTGACTTTAAGGCACTAAATTTGATAAAGCAGTGACAGGAAACTAATGCAGCATTCACCTTCGAGATGTCCCTCCATATAGATCTGCAGTCTCCACTGAACTTATACCTCACTTTTAAATCCTCCTGACTCTAAGCCCATCTTAGGGCATCCTATCCTACCATATAACTCATAATTATTCCCATTAATAGCCTATAACTTCTACGATACCTCTACAATATCAATTGCCTTTTATAGCACTCTTTAATTTCTATGATGTGCCCAACATAAATCTAACAAGGCTGGAAGGATAGTTGGGGAACTCATTTATCTGACCCAAGTATTATATCTTTGGAAAAGGACTGAATAATATCACAATCTATTTTTAAAAATATGCTAACCATCTCCTTTCTACTCTCATACTTTCTGCTGGCAGTTTCTTTCCCCTTAAGCAACTGATTTTGGGGGAGTCTCAAATTTAGATTGGGAAAGCTTGAATTTGTCATAAGAACCCATAATGCTGAGCTACTTCAGGGCTGTCATTAGCAAACTCGAGCACTACTTGCTCAGTTGAGAATCGCCTCTCCTTGGTCCACTTTAGCTCAAAGAGCAAATTGACTCATTTGTTTACTTAGAAATTTGCTCATGGAGTTAGATGGGGAGAAGATGAATTCACAGCAGAATTAACTATGGCTTTGCAAGCCCTCTGCATTCACTCCAAGTTAGTGCGAGAAGTGTGCTATGTCTGTTATTTTTGTCTTGTTTGCCAATTTGCAAAAATACCCAGAGGTTTAATAACGGTGCCTTTGCATTCAGAAATAAACAAGCAGGACAGTCAATTATGTTTATGTACACATAAATCAACATTATTTTCCACATGTGTGCTTGTGCAACGGAAAAATGATCCAGGCAATATTTGTGAAAATTTTCCCATACTGAGTGTTGGTTGGTTCGCTGGCAGGAATTGCTACCCATATCGTCCATCTACCTTGGAGTCACAGAACTTTTGAACTCCAAATCCATCTCTTAATGGCTATGTTGAGTGAGTTATTCAAATTATTCATATCTGTGAAGTACCATGTGTACGTAACTCTCAAATGACCATCAAAAAGGATGTTCTCATCAAGGTGATTTAGTTTTGAATTTTTTTTTCTTGAGACGGGATCTCCCTATTTATTTCTAGCCATCTCTGTGACCCAGACTCACAGAGATATACCTGTCTCTGCCTCCTGAGTGCTGGGATCAAAGGCTGATTGTGCATTTATAAATTTATGACAGACCCCAATTCCGGTAAAGACATATGAGCATTACTTTTACATAGTTCCAAGTGGGAAATCAGGACAGAGACAAAATGAAGAAGAAAATTGAAAGAGTGTGTTGACTGGTGGCATAAGGAGTAATCCAGTTTTACAAATGTTGAGATGCGTGTGTGTGTGTGTGTGTGTCTCTGTTGGAACTCAGGAGTCACAGTACTGCCCTTTGCCGATAACATCAGCATATAATATTAGCCAAACATGCTCAGGATAGCATTTATGTATGTATGTATGTATGTATGTATGTATGTATGTATGTACGTATTTATTTATTTATTTATTTAATATTTATTGAATTGAGAGCAAGATCTCATGTAGTCTAGGTTAGCCATGTACTTGCTCTGTAGCCAAGAATGACCCTGCATTCTGAATCTTCCTGCCTCTACCTTCCAAGTACTGGAGACATGTGTCCCTATTCCCAATTTATTCAATACACTGAGGATCAAGGTATCCGTGCATGCTAGGGAGGCATGCTATTAAATGAGCTACAACCCCAACCTTTAACTCCTTTAAAAGTAGTTTGCTGGGAGTGGAGAGCTCAGAGGCATTGCTCTTGTAGAAGGCTTGGGTTTTGATCCCAGCACTTACAGGGCATCTCAGAACCATCTGTCACTCCAGTCCCAGAGGCTTTAATGCCTTCTTCTGGCCTCCAAAGGTACAAGGCACACACAGTGTGCACAGGTATTCAGGCAAATCCTCATAGACAAATAAAATTTTTGAATAAAAGATAGTTCTGTGTATATAGTGCATTCTGTGTAAAAGGCTAAACTGTCCAACGCCTTAGGCTATTTCTTCCACTAGCATGGTTAGGGTTTTATTTTTTTCCTTTCAAAAGCATAAGGATAACAAAATGAACTAGTCAAGAAAAGGGACACAGTGGAGAGACTGAAGTGGCAGTAGGACTCACAGGGAGCCCTTCTATACGCACCCTCAGAATAATTAGTGGATCAATGTCACACACACATTTGCCCTCGGAGCCAAATTATTTCGAAAGATGCTCGCATGTAATTTAAAGCTGTTTTGTTTCTGAGGCGCTATGATGTGTTATTATCCAAACCGTTCTCAGCTGAAGTCACTTTTCAGCATCTGAGACGAGACTTGGAAGTTGCGTGTGTTGTGTTTACTCTGGTGAAAGGGCACAGCAGGACAGGTCTGTACAGAGAAAGAATTATGATTTCGCAGGTTTGGAGGATCTCTGAGAGGGAGCTGTCTTCCTGGATAGAGTACTAATGCTTTTTTTTTTTTTAAATGGAGACTTAAATTATAGAAAAAAAAATCAGTTGTTACAACTTACCGTCTCTGTTTTCGGCTTATACAAGTCCTTCCAGAAGCAAAATGGAAATCTGTTCTTCCTCTGAGTGGAGGCCATCATGTTTATCATTTATGTTTTTTTTAAGAGTTCCATTGTTTCTTTAATAGTAGTTTGTCAGAAAAAGCATATTATAGTGTTCTTAAAAATAATTTAAAAAGAGAATCATCTCAAGCGAATTTATCTTATCTCACAGGGGAGGCATGTGAAGTAACCTGCAGCCAATAAATAACAGGAACTTTCCAATAAGTTAGGACAAGATCTGACCAGAAGTGTTAAACTGGGACTCAGTCAAAGTCATAAAGCTCAGAATTTGCCTTCAGTCCTCAAAATCACCTGAGAGCTCCGAGTTCTCCTTCTCAACACGGAACAAAACAACACAACAAACCAACCAGCCTAAGAGAAACCAACCGCACAAGCCAAACCCCAAACCAAAATGAAGCAAACAAAATACATTAAAAACAAATTCCTTTTATCCTTTCCATCTGTGCCATCCTTTCCCACCTCGGCAGCCCCTGCCCAGCCTCCTAACTTGGGCTCCTCTTCCTTCTGGGTGAGACCTCACACAGCCCTGCACCTGTTTCTGTCATTCTCCCTGCAAACATCACCACCTGTGATACAATGGGTCTGAAGCCCGTCCAGCCACGTTGTTGCTCCATCTGAAAGCTGTGCTGGCTTCCATTCCATGGTTTAGAATGAGGTTCAAGTTTAGTTTTACACACCAAGGCTCATTGATTGGCCTTTAGCCATTTCCATTTTTATAATCTTATCTTCATGACCCCCTTCCTCACTCCTACAGCCTTCATGACCTACCAGAAACATCCTGCTTAACCAGGATTCACCAGGCTGTTTCATTGTCCCATTGTCTCCTCTGCTTTGACTGTCTCTTACATTTGCTGGTCAGTTATTTTCAACCTGGCACAAGCTAGAGTCATCCGGGAGGAAAAAAACTCAACTGAGAAAATGCCTCCATCAGATTGCCTTGTAGGGGGGCTGGAGAGATGGCTCATTGGTTAAGAGCATTGCCTGCTCTTCCAAAGGACCCGAGTTCGATTCCCAGCAACCACATGGTGGCTCACAACCATCTGTAAAGAGGTCTGGCGCCCTCTTCTGGCCTTCAGGCATACACACAGACAGAAAATTGTATACATAATAAATAAATATTAAAAAAAAACAAAAACAGATTGCCTTGTAGGTAAGTCTATGGGGACATTTTCTTGATTAATGATTGATGGGGGGTTCCTCCAGTTCCTTTATGGGCTCTGCTTCAATGTCTGCCCCCATGTTCCTACTTGGAGATCCTACACTGATTTCTCTTTGTGATGGACTATGTAAGCGTAAAGATGAAACAACCCTTTTCCTCTCTGAGTTGCTTTTGAAAAGGTTTTTATCACAACAATAGAAAGCAAACCGGGACACTCAATTTCCTTATAGACTGTACTGAAGGCTAAATATCTCCCTCAGAATTGACTCCCCCATGTGGGGTTTTTCTTATATTCTGTAGAAATTTGGGCAGTGTTTGACATATCTTGTTTATCCACACGATCAGTTTTCAACAACAGACAGAATCCGAGATTAAGAGTCTATGTTATTTTGCTTGTAGCAATATGCCTGGAGCGTACCATGTGCCTAAGCCCTATCTGTGGATAGGAAGAAGGAATAGAAAGCTTGGGAAGCTGGTGGAATGTTGGCAAGCCACATAGCCTCTTAGCGTCAAGCTCACTAAGTTGTGAATGGTGGTAACATTTGTAATTCTTCCCACTGCAGAGAACAACAGCCTGTACACCGAACCACTAGTGGCAGCCTTAGGTACCCATCTTCGGTGGCTGCCTTTCCCGTTGTCATTCCCCACCTTCTCAGCTCTCCGGAGGAACTCTCCTTCTGACAGTTTTCGAACATGTGTCCAGATGCTTTTAGCTCCCACGCCCCTCCCCCACCCCTGCACACAGGGTCTTTGCACTTGCTGATTCCTCTGAGGGAGGCAAGCCCCGGATTGTGCACTGTGTGGTTGCCTGCTTCTTTTCATCTAAGGCCACCTTCTCGGAAGCCCAGGCTGACTCCTGCAGGGCTACTCCTGTTGCACCTGCTTTCTGTTCATATGTGCACATATATTAGAAGTCAAACAGACACGTGTATATGTTTTTCTCATGCATTCCAGGCTTGCCTCTAGCTAAGTTTCTGTTTCTCCTCTCTCGTGAGTGCAGCCTATGTAGTGAACCCAGGGCCTCCTTGCACGTTAGGCAAGTGCTCTCCCAAGATTCCTAGGTCCCGATTGCCTTTTTATGTGGTAGAGTCCTTGGTGCTTTTTGCTCTGTGACTCTGTGTCTTATGCTTTGGATCTTGGTATAGTCATCCCATCCCTTACAGGCAGTTTTGTTTTTCACAATTTCGGCTGCCTTCAGTCAAATGTGGTTAAAGTATACTAAATAGAAGATATGAAAAAGAAACAATTTATAAATTTTAAGTAGTTTCTATTACAGTAGACATATTGTTATATTTATATATAACATATATTACAGTAGAAATATTGTCATAGTATATATATTTATATAATACAGTAGAAGTATTGTCCCATTTTTCTGTTAGTTCCTGTTAATTTTTATTTTGTGTGTGTTTGCCCACTTGCATATCTGTGCACCATGTGCATGCAGTGCCTGTAGAGGCCAGAAGAGGGCAGCAGTCTCCTGGAACTGGAGTTACAAAGAGTTGAAACCTTCTATGTGGGTGCTGGGAACAAAACCAGATCCCCTACGAGAGCAGCAGGTGCTCTCAACCACAGGATCATTTCTTCAGCGCCAGTTATTATTAATTTCTTACTGTATTTAATTATTAAATTAAGTTTTTCTATCATAGGTATGTGTTTGGGAAACACACAGCATACTCGGGTATGTATGTAGGGTGTTTGAAAAACACCCTAGAAGTGTTTGCATTTTTCTCTTGGAAACTATCATTGTTTATTTGTAAGCTTATTTTGGTTTTATTTCTCACTGATGTCAACACTAGAGGATTGAGTTCACATTGGCCATTATTTATTCCTAGGGCCTAATACATTAAAATATGGCATATGAAGGTTGGCATGTGGTTGTGATTAAAAGGAAACGATGGGTCACATCAATTTTTTTTTTCTAAGACGAGAAAAGTTCTTCACAAAGTGCATAAATATCCATTTGCTTTGGGGAGGCCTAAAGGATGTGCACAAGGTTAGGTATGGATAGCAAGACAGAGAAGAGGCACTAACATACAATGCAGCCTGAGTCAGAGCAGGTCCCATATGTGGGTGATATGGACACACCGCAGGCACAAATCAAAATCTAAGATACTTTACACCCACATCTTATAAGTTGTTACAAAATGACATTTTTAGTCCGATCCTGCACAGTTGATGCTAAGTAGCTTTCAGTGATTTCAAATATAAAAAGTTTCCCTCTCCTAATAGATGAAAATTTGAGGATATGGCCTAGGGATGGTAACAGTTCTACAGATGGCTCCTTTCCCCAACATAAAATTTTGAGCAATTGCAACATAACTGAATGCCGGGTTCTCCAGCAGATAGGGCTGAGGCAGAGCCAGTCCGGCTGGTCTCTCCCTGGGGCTGAGCAGGATAGCAAATGGCAACGACCCAGACCTCCCCCCTGGCCACCAGGGAGAAGTTCACTGAGTTGTTTTATTGCATCAGACAGGGATTGTATAGGGCTGAGATGGGGTGAGGTGGAGTAAGGAATAAGGGCCAATAATATCCTGCTGCATTAGCCGTGGCTGGGCAGAGGCAGATTTAGGTCGGGCTGTTCTGAGTCACTCTTATGCAAAAGTTATGGCCAGAGACAGGTCACCAAACTCGAGTTAGGCTCAGAAAGTTACACTCAGCCTCACGCCTGGGCCTCATGAGGCCCAACAACTGAAAATATTGAGTCTTTGTCCAAGGACATACTGTGATAGTTTGGTTAAGGACTGTGTATGCTTGCTTCATTTTCACTTTTGGAGAAGTTGGAGTCCTTAAGAAATAATCAGTTGTGCCTCCAATAGCAAGCCAGTGCTATCTCAGAAGGAGACTTTGCTCTGCCTATTCCCTCATCCATCTTACCCTAAGAATGAGACTGCCTCTGTACCTCGTCCTATCCTCTTTGTGTCTTCGAAGACTTCATGAGAGTGAAGGGTGTGTTACAGAGAGATTCCCACTGCGTTGAAATCAGAAGACCTGGTTAGGAATCTGGGTAACTGACCAAGTGAGGCGGTGATTTTGAAAGCATGTGTCCAGGGTGTGCGCATGTGCTCCCTTCTGGCCCTCAAACACTGATTTTGAAGCTTAAATATTCAAGATACAGCTAGATGTACTGAATTTTATATACACAGTGTGTAATATAATGAGAACAAAATACGCACTGGAATAAGTCAGTCTTTAAATAATCCTAAACGGCAAATCTCGTAATCCTTAATAAAACAGTGTAAAGGGACTGAAGCATCTAGCCCTTAATTATCCTGTCAGGTCGTGAGATAAAGGCAGGTAATTTTAGAACACTCAACAGCTACACTTTAAACCAAAGATTGCCTTTAGTCAGTGTGATAATCTTTTAGGTTTTCTACAGCGGTGTTTTTTTTTCCTCTATATAGAAATGTTTAGTTCGTCACATTTTTTTAGACAAATTAGTTATCTTTCCTAGCCCAGTTTTTAATTTAATTTCTATCACAATGTACACACATGCATATGTTTCTGCGAGTTGCTTGCAGCATAACACGATGAACACACTTGCATGTATGTATTTGGGCACTCACATATTCTCTCTTACCCCCAGCATATGCAAATTAAGTCAAGCAGACCTAATGAGTCACCCTTGCCTTGAAGTGCAGGTTTTAGGGGAACCACCTTTGTCGTCCTGTTTTTCTCATCCGAGGAAACTACACAGAAACGCTTTGGCATTCTCAAATGCACTGGCCGCACGCATTCCCTTTCTTGCACAGGTCCTTGTCACCTGGCCAAGGGTTTCTAATATCTGCATGTCAAACTCGGATTCCAAGGCCCCTGGGCTGGATTCATACTGGCCTCTCGGCTTTTTACAGAACCTTACATAGCCTTGTCACTAGCTTGATGTTAAAGCAAGTAATGCCTGGCCTTTGTGCCCAAGACTGAGGAAAGGGGGCCACAATAAACATACCGAGAATAAAATCAGGCTCGGTTGTAATGATTAGGTCAGAGAGCAGGTAGGTGTAATTATTTCTTTACTGAACAAAGACAGATGGAGAGGGGCTGGTTCTGCAATGGGGGGCAAGGTTCACAAGGGCTGGGATGTCCAACCTGCAAGCCTACAGGCCGTCAACACCTGCATGCAACCTCTCATGCAATTCCCCCTCCATACCATTCTGCCCCTTTGTTTTTAGAAAGCAGTATTAAATTGGTTACACCGTTTCTCCCTTCACAGACTTCTTTCTTTGCTTAAAGGCAAGGACAGGAAATTAAGCCTATCGGAGGATTTAATGTTCAAAATCACCTTGCGTAATTGGCTTAAAGGGTTGAGGCGTGCTTTTCTCTCCACCTCTTAGTCTTAATGCTGTTTCCCCTCAGAGGGTCCGCCTGTCAATAATTGATGGCGTTTTCTTGGGTAAATGAGCTCTTTCTTGGGATGCTGTAAATAATATTTGGAATCCGGTTTATCGTCAAGCTGCTTTTAAAGCTGTGCTGCTGGGCCGCCCAGCTGAACAGAAAATGCTAAATGTTTGACAGAGTCATGCAAGCTCTCAAGTGCTAGAGGTGTGAACTAGACTTAAGGAAACAAATGGAATTTATGCCCTCTGAGAACATGGGAACACATTTGGTTTCTCACAGAGGCATATCAATTTGGGAAGGATGTTTCTAGAAGAAAGTATCATGTTTCTGTACGTTGGCTTGTGGGACATCTGGATCCTGATAGACTTACCTGGCAAACATGACTGGCCTTCATCCATGGATAAGGAAACGGAAGCTCAGGGAAGTTGGCTGCTTCTCCAATGCACAAAGTGAGCTGATTATGGTGTTGAAATTGGTTTGAGTTGGATTATAAAGTTGTGGGCATTCCATTCTACCTACAGTCAGACTTTTCTATGGCCTGGTTCCACTCTGAGTACTGCAGGGTTCTGCCCGTGGTGTCTGATCACTGACTTCTAGGTTTCTCTTCTGTGTTCCAGTCAGGATCATTCTCCTTTTGTCTGTTTTGTAGAGAGGGTTTTAAGTGTGGGATTTTAATAGACACTTCTGCGAAGAGAACTCTGAAAACCACATCTGAGTGAGAATAAAGATCTGCATTATAAAAGAGGGATATTAGCACATGGAAGAACACAGCTGATAAGTAAAAAGGGAGCATGGGCTGAGAGATACTTTTCTCCTTTTTTTTGCTCCCAAAGATATAGTCAAAGACAATTCTAGAATAATCCCACTGGAATTGAGATTCAGCATCTTAGGTTTTCATTTTGCTCAGTCATTATCCTATGCTGTGCTATTATTTCCTTTCTCTCAGTTTCAACATCTGTGGGCTGGGCCACTTTCTTCCACCAGACTCTTGTTGCAATGACCCAAAGAGAAGTGAGTCTGAAAAGTAAAATATTGCCAACTTATAAAGTACTGCCTTTATTGCACTTTCTAGTTTTTAGGAAGTTCGAAGATCATCGGTAATTGATCTGAACACCACAGTTACGACATCAAAGGCAAAGCAATAAGAGTTTAGGCTGTTTTTAACATGGGGCAGATGGGAATGTAAAATGCATAAAACCATTTCTAAAGGCCCATTCAGAACAATTACTTTAGAGATAATGGTTTATTAAGTTCATAATATCTGCCCTTGAGTTTTAATTCTGTTGCTCATTTTTAAGCTTCCAAGTGAAAGATATAATATAAATCACTTTGCCTCCTTCCCCCGCCCCCACTTTTAATGGTTAGGGCAAATATATGCTGAGTTTAAAGGGATGAAATAGCTGAGAGCAGATTACCACTCAGCCCACACAGAGGGAGATGGATCCCGAAGGTCTGCCTGCTGCACTGCCTTCCTCTTCTTTCTGCTTCTTCTTTGCCTTCTACAACCGGTTATTAAATATGAAGACGATATACTGCCAGCTCCAATGACTCTCAGTAGAGCATCCTGATCAGCAGAAGGCCCGCCTTCCCCTTACTGATAGCGCTGTGAACACTGTGGACCCCGTGGGATGGACAGCCCTTGTTCCCCAGGAAGCCTAGAGAGCATTCTTGACAAATACTGAGTTCTCTGCAGCTGGGGCAAGTTCCGCTCCGCATGCTGCGTGTTTCTAAGTAGGTCATTTCAACCCGCTTGCAGCTCGCCTGTTTTCTTGGACCCCGTTGGAACAAAGTTCTCCCTGTGATGAAATTATTCTTTATTAACTTCACATAGACCTCAGCTCTTCAGACGCCCTCCTCCCTGATTCCCCGTCCTCTTTTTATTCTTTCTGTTTCTCCTCTGATCCTCTACTTTTATTCCATTTCAGCCACTTCTTCTAGCTCTTGCCCCTTTAAGAAATCCAAGAACTGTAGACCAAAGAGCTAAATTAATTTGAGGCGATTTGGGGAAATGTAAGCGGAAGGTTGAGAAGACAAACCGAGAATCAATAGTGCACTATAGGACTCCTCCCCAGTTCTCGTGGAATCCTCTCTGATTTTCCGCGATACCTTCACATTTGATTTTCAATTATTTCTGGCCTGAGATAAGAAGCAAATGGTTTCTAAAGAGTGCCGTCTGGGGCAAGCTCTGCTCTCAGACAAGATTGCAATGGATAGTGCCGGTCTGCACTGTGCAACTAATGCTGTCTGGCACGACAGCATCTATAAGAAACCTATTTTTGGAGGGATTCTGTCTCTGTGTCTTTACAGGACAATAACTTCAACCAGCATCCTGCCCTGCAACAGAGGCCAGACCTACAGAACACTTAAGGTTAAAGATTTGTTTACCTAGAATTAAAATGAGAATTAAATTACAGAGAAAGCCTGAACTGAAAATTGCAGGTGGTAATTTTGTCAGCCTACTCTTTTTCCAGCCAGCTACCTAATCACATCCACCTTTCCCTGTGGGGCTGTTTTCCTTTCTTGAATCCAGGTAGTGGGTATGCACCACCGTGGCAGGCCCTGACCAGCAGGAATGCATCAGAGGGAGTGACCTGCTGGCAGTCAGCAGAGGTAAACAAAGCCCCAGTCTCTGGAGCCAGACCTCCCTGGTTACAACTCAGGTTCTGCTCTTAATTTTTATGTGAGCTTGGGCAAGTGGCTCATTCCAACTCTCCTTTTTTTATTTATTTATTTATTTATTATGTATATAGTATTCTGTCTGAGTGTATGCCTGCAGGCCAGAAGAGGGCACCAGACCTCATTACAGATGGTTGTGAGCCACCATGTGGTTGCTGGGAATTGAACTCAGGACCTTCGGAAGAGCAGGCAATGCTCTTAACCGCTGAGCCATCTCGCCAGCCCTCCAACTCTCCTTTTAACATGGAAAACAGGACAGACACAGTTATCTTTGTTCCCCGATTTTGTGAGAATTCAAAGAGATGACCGCTAGCTCTGTCTTACTCACAAGATAGCTTTGAAAGGGTAAAATAGCTTCAAGAAGACCACACTTATTATCCCGCTCTCCCTGACTGAATCTATGAGGCAAGTCCTGAAACCAATAAGGTGAATTAGAGCACTGAGCAAGGTCACCATTTTTGTTGACTCCTTTGCAGTTAAACAATCCTGTCTTGGTGATAGTCTTACTTTGCACCTCCAGGGTAACCAAGGGCATCAGTAGTAGGCTGTATGTTTGGGGAGTCTCTTAGATAGCCAATAACTCAAAAGAAGGATTCTCATGTCTGGTATGGGGTTTTTAATTTGGTCATCATTGACTCTTGAAGGGAGTGCCATACCCCCAGATGAGAAAAATTTTATTATGTATATATAAATTGTGTATATTGTAGTTTTTTCATTGATTTTTTTTTGGGAATTTCACATAATGAACCCCAGTGCCACTCACCTCCATCCCTCCATATCCACCCCTCACCCATGTAGTGTCCTCCCTGAAGGAAAACTAAAAAAGAAATAATAAAGATTAAAAATAAAACAAAACCAAGCAAACAAAAAAGCAAGCAAGCAAGCAAGCAAACAAACAAACCAACAAACAAATCCCACTTTGTCCATCTTTCCCATCTCTGTATCACCTTAGTGATGTACATTCATCTTAGTGGTATTGGGAGCTGCTGGGTATCATGCAATATACCTTTTTGTTCAAACATCTTTACTTGTAAATGTTCATTGTATAATATGTTTCTGGTCAGGTTCAAGGCCTCTGACTTCTAGTACACCATCAATACTGGAGTCAGAGACGCTGCGGAATCAGTCACTTCACAGACTCCAGCAGGTCCTAGATAGCAGAGATGTTGGGAAGCACCAACTTAAAGCCCTGGATGTGTGCCTGGGTGGCAGCTGAGTTGGTCATTCCTCAGCTGTGGGGTGGAGTCAGCTTTCCTGTGGCAGGGTCATGGAGTCCATTATCCCAGGGCCTGTGTGGTGCTCTCTGGTGTGGGGGGCTCTCCTCTGGCCACTAAGGTGCGGGGCCAGCTCAGCATGGCCTTTGTACTTCATCACGTGATTCAACCCATGTTTCAACACATAGTTCTCATGGGCCCCTGTGGTAACACAGGCAACATACATCAACACAGACCACAGACTCCAGACATAGCCAGCACCAGCCATGCTTACGGTGGGACCATGGACTCAGACATGGCCCTCGGCCACAGCTCAAGTCCAGACACCTTCATGGCTCTGCATGGTGACCCAGGTCACTTAGATTGGGATGGTCGTTGCAGTGGCATGGTCCTTAGGCACCAGGATGTCCAGCTGTGGCTGCCCAGACCCCAGCATCTTCATGGCCATCAGTGGTAACAGGAGCCATGAACATCAACACAGACAGTGAGTGGCTGTAGCCTGGGCCATGAACCCAGACATGGCCCTTGGCAGCAGCCTAGGACTGGAGGTCACCATGGCCTCGGGTTGTTAGCAGGCCTGTGGTCCCCCTCTCTCCCCCAATCTCTCCCATATCTACCCCCCCCCATCCTCAGGGCAAACTGTCTTGTCGGCTATGTGTGTGCCCATCTCTATTCATTATACGTTTTGTTTTTAAAGCCAAATAGTTAATAGTGTTATTCATTAAGGCACTTTCAGCCATTCATGTTGTTAGTTTGCCTCCCTCCTTCCTTCTCCTACAAAGGCACTTTTTCCCCTATCAGGTCACTTGCATCCTGCCATTCTTCCCACCTTATTCTGTGTTTACCTTTCTCCCCTCCCCTCCCTAAGGAGCCTCCCCTTTCCCATCTCCCCTTCTAAGTCTAAGTAAGACCATCAGAGAGCAGCAGAGACACACAGGGACCTTTGGAGAGGTTCGGATGTGTTTAGAGCAAGCCTCATGTCCTAAATCACAAAACTATTTATAGAGCCCCACAGGATCACTGTGGACTTCCCAAAATCAAGGGCAAAGGATGGGGAAATATGTGTTTCTAAGGTACTTAAATTTTACCGTATTCTCAAAGAAATCCTTGGTCTCAAAAGAGGTTTAAAATCATACTGGCTCATGCCTTTAATACAGGACTTGGGCGCTCTCTCTCTCTCTTTTTTTCTCTCTCTCTCATCTTTTAGGTGTACCTTTGTGAGTTTTAGGCCAGCCTGGTCTGCATAAAGAGCATGTCTCAAGTAAATAAATTCCTTCCCTGTAAAGACAAAACCCCAAAAAGAAATTATACTGACATCGACCTTAGAGTCAATTATGGGTAGAGTTTATATTCCCATATCAGTGCTCTTAGATTTCATTTAAGTTGTCTAACTCATTCCCTAAACATACATTTAACAAATGTACTTACCCTAGCTGAATTCCTCTTACCAATTTCACATAGTTCAAGGCTGCTTTATTTTCTTCTTCCGAACCATTTATTGTGGTTCTCAACCTGTGGGCTGCAACCCCTTTGTCAAATTTCTATCTCTAAAAATATTTACATTATGATTCATAATAGTATCAAAAGTATAGTTATGAGGTAGCAACAGAAATCACTTTGTGGTTGAGGGTCGCCACGACAGGAGGAACTGTATTAAAGGGTCACAGCATTAGCAAGGTTGAGAACCATTGGTTTAAAGCATTATTTAAAATAACTTCCTTTATTATACAAGAAACACACAAAACACAAAGGCAGTTCAACAATGTCCGAGTACTAGAGTTGGTAGCCTGGGAGGAATCAAATAAAGCAAGGCTTTCTTTAGTGCCCTTGGGGAAGAAGCGGTGGTGGACACAGAGCATCGGCAGGCTCTGGACCAATCCAGTGTAGACCCAGCTCTCTATCAAAGTTATGGTTTTCCTCGTCATGGTCCTGGCTTTGTTCCCACGCTCCTCCTCCAGTTCTTGGAAATCATCCAGTTTCAAGATGGTTCTTTGCTTAGCTCCCTCACATTTTCAGTTGGGGACTTGGCTACTTACCCTGTCATATCAAGATCCTAGGGGAGTGGTCAGCTAACAGGGAGGCGAAATGGGACCTTCCTAGTGCCGTGCTGTTTGCATTCTGTCTGTGGCGCTTAGAACCCGAAGACTGGAGCATCTTGGGGTCTCTCCAGAGCTGGTTTGAGTTCTGGCTGGCCACTAGGGTTACTGTGAACAATTTTGCTTCCTTCTTGGTAGACAGCTGCCTGGAGGGGAGCTCAGTGTGGTTCCAAGGTACCAACTGATCCTCAAGGGATAACGGAGTACCCAAAAGCAGTTCCCGGGACAGAGAAAGCTCTGGGGAAAAATTAAATCCGGAAACTTTCGTGTCAAGTACTTTGCTCAGTTGTTTCATCAGTGGACTCCGAGGATCTGTCTGTTCTCCTGGTCTTCATAGGTGTCAGTGCAGTGCAGAGTAGGAGAGCTGAGATCTGAGTTCCGTGTTTGTTTAGGACAATTCAGCTGTTCTGCTGGTAGGGTCTGGTGATGGCGGGCTCTCTATCTGGGTCACAGTGTGCTGGGGGCCTGCACTAGTTGAACGAGGACCCACCACATGGGGCAGAGGCAGAGCTGGAACGAATTGGGTGCTTTCCCCTAGTGGTGGAGAGCAGTCCCAGCGTGCCCTGCCTCTGCCTGGGTGCATATCAGCTCCAGGAAAAACTCCAAGATTGCTTCTTGCTCCTCTGTCATTTACTGTGTTCACTACTTCTTCAAATAACTTGATTAAACATATCTTTTGAACTTGTATCTAAATTATTACCCAAAGCAAGGCTTGACCCAGGGAGGTAACGGTTTACAGTGGTTTTGAAGCCTGTGGCATACTTTTGTATGTTTGTCTCCTCAGGTTCTCAGTTTCCCTTGGGCTGGACAAAGGCAATTCCCCATGTGTTGGTAACAGACAGTCTGTTGCTTTTAGTCGGCGGTAGCCTTGGTGAATCTCTGATCCTTTCTGGGATACCATATACTTGGCTTTACCCACTAGGCTTGGTTTCACAGAAGGGCATTTGTCCTCAGCATGGCATGGTGTATTCTGGTGTCTCATGTCTTTATTTGGGTGTTTCATGTAGTTACTAAAGGCCCTAACTCAAGAAAGATTTCTTCTCTGAACTCCTTGAAGCATGCCTCTCTCCCCGCAAAGACCAATGTTTCCTGAGGCATGGGTCGCAGAGATCAGATGTATCCCAGTCTCTCTTCATCATTTTAGTAGTCTATAACCCTGGTAGAGCACACCTTTAATCCCAGCACTTGGAAGGCAGAGGCAGGCAGATAGCTGAGTTCTAGGCCAGTCTGGTCTGCACAGTGAGTTTCAAGACAATAAGAACCATGCAGAGAAACTCTGTGTCAAAAAACAATAAACAAAACAAAATTTCTTCAAGGTTCTAGAATCTTATACTAGCTAGTCTGAACTGCCCTTCTTTGTGTGATGTGAACTACATGCCAGAAACTACACATGAAGAAATTCACCCTAACAGAACAAGCGTGTCTCCAATTGCAGACCTTTAACCTCACCTTCTGTTTATTGTCCTGTCTTACATTACTTAGTCACCTAGGCCCTCTTTCAGTAAACAATTACCTAAAAAGACTCTTTTAAAAATAATTATTTCACTTTTTTAAGTTTAAATTTTATTTTGTGTGTATGGGTATTTTTCTTGTGTGTATGTCTGTGAATCACTTATATGGCTGGTGCCCTCAAAGGCCAGAAGAGTGATATGGGAGTCCCTTCTGTGTGCAGTGATTACCATTACTGAATAAAGAAACTGCCTTGGCCTGTTGATAGGACAGAACTTAGGTAGTTGGGGGGGGGGGTGGTACAAAACTGAATGCTGGGAGAAAGGTGGCAGAGTCAGAAGCCATGTAGCCCTGCCAGAGACAGATGCCAGAACTTTACCTGGTAAGCCTCAGCCACATGGTAATACACAGATTAATGGAGATAGGTTAAATTAAGATGTAAGATTAGACAAGAAACTAGAGCTAATGGGCCAAGCAGTGATTTAAATAATATAGTTTCTGTGTGATTATTTTGGGGCTGAGCAACCGAGAACCAACAAGCGGCGTCTTCCTACAGAAGAGGGTGCTGAGTCCCCTGAAACTATAGTTACAAATGGTTATGAACCTCCATGTGGGGGGTAGGAATCAAACCTTGGTCCTCTGAAAGAATAGCAAGTGCTCTTAACAGCTTAGCCATGGCTTCAGCTTAAAAAAGATCTTTTCAAAAGGTCTGAGAATGCAAGTCAGTGGTAGACCATTTGCTTAGGATGCGAGGAGTCTTGGGTTTCAATTCCAACGTTGAAAAGAGGTGGTATAGAGGGAAAAATTGAACTCCTTCAAGATCTGTACTGCCTCTAGCCTTAGCTACAAAGCAGTCTCAAGGCCAGCCTGGGCTACGTGGGACTTTATCACAGGCAACTAGCAAGCAAATTGATTTTTATTACCAATTTCTGAAGGAAAATTTTCAACAGCTTTTGCTTTTTCTGCAAGCTTTAGACTAATTTATTTCTTCCCCTGTGGTAGTGGTTTGTATTTTTGTATTATTTTTAATATTTCACACCTCCTACAAACATTTTTGTCTTCTATGAATTTTATTCTATACTCATAATGTATAGTTTTTGTTTTAATTGATTGTATTCCTCATCAAAAGCTCCATTTACTGATTGCTGCTTGGTTCTTTCCACCGAATCTTACTACTCTACCTATTTTTGAAAACATTTTGAGCCATTTTTTTCAGTCTCATAAGAATCATGTTTTTGTCATTACTTAGAAAATATGTGAACTTGGCTTATGTTTCCCTTTAACTTTTAATAGCTGTCAGTGTCAACCCTACTTCACAAGCCAGCAGTGCTGGAGTGGCTCCATAGCAACCGCCAATTTGCTTATCCCTTTCTGTGTTGGATGACACTTGGCACGTTGGCCTTTATGCTGGAGGATTATAGGGAAGGTGTTTTAAATGCTACTGTTTCTATGTCTCTTTTTCAAAAGTTTTCATTATAGGGTGAAACAAAGGAAAGAGGCTGGGGTTGGGTTTCAGCTGTTACTTGTGCTCTCAGCTTGCTTCTGCCATCCTCACTAGCTCCACATTTGGTGGCCTTGCCTGCTATAACCACACAGCTGAGAGGCTGGAGATGAACTCCGCGAAACATGGAGAATTCACAGGGCATGTACCCTGAGTGAAATGAAGACAAGATTAGTGAACTTTGGTCATTCTCAACCATCCCTGACATTTCTTCAAATTTCTACAACCAGAGGCGTTTTAATTTCTCCTAGGTTTCCAAGAGATGTCTCATGTCCAAGAGATGTCTCCTGTCCTTCGTCAGTCTCATCCCTGGCATCAGTGCTCTGGCCGTGCATTGGCTCTTCTTTTTTTTTAATTGATTTTTATTGAGTTCTACATTTTTCCTGCTCCTCTCCCTGTCTCTCCGCTCTCCTTCAACCCTCTCCCAAGGTCCCTATGCGCATTGGCTCTTCTTTAAGAGCAGAATCCTAGATGTGACAAGCAGGATGGCTGGCTTCGGTTCCCCTGTTCACCTTGTGTACATCTACTCTTTGCCTTGATTCTGAGTTTGGTTCATGAGCTGTAAACAGATGTGATAGAAGCAGAACCTTGAAAACTGTACATGTGGCTAGGTGTCTCCAAATACTGTATTAACAGTGGAGACACTGTTCCCATGAGGGAAAACAACAGGTACCTGTCTAAGAATGCCACACTACTTGAAGCCAGATTAAATAGTCCAGCAGCAAGGTGACCCCAGTTATGAAAAGAACCCCTGCAGAAATTTGTTGACACCCAGATCACCTCAAACAAACAACTAAACACATATATGGGATACCTCTGACATTTTGATACTCGCTGAAACTGCAGCAACAAAAAATAGGAATACTAGATATCATCACCATTGAGCTCTTGGTTTATGAACAGTGGCCTCCGAGATGGCCTGGAAAGTACTGCTATAGGAGAAACTGAAGGCTCATATTTAACAGTGGTTGGGGAAGGATAACAAAAATGCATTAAGTATATTTTGAAATAGAGATTCTTCAGCATAAAGAGCTGTCTCTCTGTGTGTGGGGGTGTATGTGTGTGTGTTGTGGAGTTGCATTAGTTACTTTTCTGTTGCTGTGATAAAACACCATGACCAAGGTGAATTATAAAAGCTTATTTGGGCTTATGGTTTCAGAGGGATAAGAGTCCTTCATCATGGATGTGGTAGTTTGAATGTTATTGACCCCCATAATCTCATGACACTATTAGGAGGTATGGCTTTGTTGGAATGGGTATGACTTTGTTGGAAAAAGTGTGGGGATAAACTTTGAGGTTTCCTATACACAGGATAGCATGCAGCATCTCAGGTGACTTCCTGATGGGAAGGTCAGGGGCCAATTTAAAGGAATAATTCTTTCCTTCCACTGTGGGTCCCAGGGATTTAATTCAGGTTCTGAAGCTCGTGTGGTAAGTGATTTTACACACTGACCCATGCTGCCAGCCACCTAGTGACTTTCAGTCCCACAGCTCTGCATACTGTGTTAGAAGACCTGTTGGGCTGACATTCCCCACTGAGGCTACCAAAAGTCAGGCAAACAAAGGGCAAATCCTGATTTCTAAGGGGATAGGATTCTTCACTCCATGTTTTCCACGATCCTTCTTCTCTATCTCCTCCCATTCACTAGAGAAAGATTCTCCCATTGCAGAAAGAAAAATTGGAAACTAATGAAGCAGACAATGACTTTAGCTCTTGAGACCCGCTTTGAACCAAATTCCAAGAGAGGAGCCAGTGCTTCAGGGAACATTTTTATGATGCCAGAAACTGGTTCTGCTCTGATTCTGGAACTCCGGAGCATTAGACTTCTCCTTTTCCTTGAACTTGTCATGGATATACAGGTTTATATAGTCTGTGACTGTCTTTAGCAGGAAAGCATGAATGAGAGCACTGGGAATTGTTTCTGTACTGGACATCTAGTTGAAGGCGAAGGTCTAGTTCAAACGAGGGGTTTCCTGGAATTGTAATAGATTTTCTGTGAATGTAGAATGAATTATGTTGAATATAGTGCTTTAAGATTATAGCACTACCCTATCTGGGATACACATCTCATGTGGATGGTTGGAAGGCTTCTGCATCGTAACAAAGATTCTCATACATTTCATCTCAGAGCCAGTCAAACTGGAGGATCCCAGTGTCTCAAGGACACAGAAGGTAGCAACTAAACCTGCATGACCCACAAAGGATGCGTATTTCAGTGGACAGAGGCATGATAAGGGGTGTAACTGTCAGTGATGGTCCAGGCCATACAGTCCAAGACTAGGTAGATGGGGGGAGGGATGCAGCAGGTCCGTGGAGGCCACAGCTGTGAGGACCAGGTATTCTGATTGCCTGTATCAGTGGAGATCTGTTCTCAACAACTGAAACACTCCTTCACTGTAGCTTCGTAATCACTGGAGTTTGGCTTAATCCCAGGGAGGAAGAAAAAGTCCATGAGCAGACTCCACACACTAATGAAATAAGCAAGAACTTATTGGAATGCTTAAGCTTACTTGGATGTGGCCAGATCAGTTTCCTATCAGGACACATGAAAGGTTTAAGACAGAAATTAACTTCAATTTTAAAGGAAAAGCTCTGCATCTGCAAAAATACACCAGGTGTCTTGAGTACCAGCCTCAGCATCCCCTCAGGGCTCAGGTTGTCTACCGCAAGTGAAAATCTGGCTCTTAAGATCTAAGGGTAAAATGAAAAAAATAAAATCAAAAGAACAAGCAAGTTACCTATCCCCTGCACGTTCTTTACTCTTTGGGTGAAGAAACAGAGAGAAGGGGTGATCTCTGTCTGCTATTTAGTTCTTACGGACGTACTTAAAAAGTTTATAGGCAAAAACAATGATGCATTTCAGAATCACAAAAAGCCAGGTAGGACCTGACAAAACAGCACTCCAGGAATAGGTAACACCACCCAGGAAGGACCAGCATCCGAGAGGAAATAACTGGCATTCCAAACCATTAGATAAGCACCCTGGACTCACCCACTCCCCTCACCCCAATTTCTATGGTGATAACCAGCTTTGGAGACACCCAGACCAGCGAGTCAGTAGGGCTAGGCACATTGTCTTCCTATCTTTTTGAAATTCCTACGTGGTCTATTAGCAAAGGTAATCGTGGGGGATTGACTTTATGTAGATTTGACTATTAGAATAAGGAGTGAGTGCTATCGCTCTAAGGCCCCATAGAAGGTCATTCTATTGCCTGTACAGGAGAAAGTTACATTTTGGGAGTGAATCCATTTTTAAGGGGAAAAGCATCATGACTTCACATGGTTTTTACAGACTTGGTGGTGACCATCGAAAAGACAAGTGTTCCTGAAGCTCTGCCATAAGGTCCGCCATAAACTGTGCACATGTGGGCCTGTCTAGGAATCTGTCAGCTGTACGTTTATGTAGGTGGAGGCTGCTCCTTCATTTCTCGACTGCTTAGACCTGAATGATTACACAGAACAAGACTGTTTGGCCAACAGTTTAGGTATATTCATACCTATCTCTAATATCTTAAATTAACCCATTCCTATTAATCTGTGCATTATTGCGAGGCTGTGGCTTACTGGAAAGGCTCCAGCAACAGTATCTTTCTCCTTCGGCAGCTACATGTTGTCTCCTTGACCCCACCTACTCTCTCTCTCTCTCTCTCTCTCTCTCTCTCTCTCTGTTCTGATTTCCTGCCTGGTTTTACTCTGCTAAGCCATTGGCCCAAACAGCTTTATTCATTAATCAATAAAAGTAACACATATACAGAAAGACATCCCACTAATCTCCCCTTTTCTGTCTAAATAAAATGAAAGGTTTTAACTTTAACATAGTAAAATTACATTTAGCAAACAGATATCAAGCTAGAATTACACTTACAATATTTAGTCTATTTGTATCTGGAAAGTTTTATATCTAATTTTTCTTTTATCGTAACTAAGGAAAATGTTAACTCTAACTATCTGTCTTCCACTCTTTAAAGACCCCAGAAGGATAAAACATTACCTAAGTAAATAGAAGTGCATTGTAAGCAGCTTCCAAAGTTCTAGAATTGAGAGAGACATCTTACTTCTTCTGTAATGTTGGGATATCCATCTTCAGCCTACAGGCCCATAGTATCTAGAGGACTTTTTCTTAAAGCAGGAAATTTGAAAGACTGCTTCGCCTATCTTGATAGTTTGTCAGTCGTCTTCTTCTGTATCCTGCAGACTGTCTGGCAGCTTCTTCTGTGAAGCAGGAACCTGAAGACTTTCTCATCTTTTGGAATGTTCAGCAGTCACTTTTCTGTGGGTCTTGCATGTCCAGTTCATACAGCATACCATTAAGCAGTCCAGGCAAGAGCAGATTCTTGCTGAAATGGCTAGCCTTGTCACATTGAAGGCAAATTCCACAACAAGTTTCTTCAATGCCTATCAGCATCTCTGAAGTAATTGGTGTTGTTCTTTTTTAAAAATGCTGCAAGATCCCCACGGCAGTAGGCAGCAGAAATGCTGTAGGTCCCAAATGGTGGCGGCGGGCCATGTGGTGGCAGGCAGCGGGCCCTGGGAGCAGCTAGTCCCAGGCAGAAATGGCTGCCAGTCCCAGAGCAGCGGTCCGAGAGGTGGCAGTGGGCCATGTGGCGGCAGACAGCGGGCCCTGGGAGCAGCCAGTCCCAGGCAGAGACAGCTGCTGGTCCCAGAGCAGTGGTGGCGGGCCATGTGGCAGCAGGCAGTGGGCCCCAGGCAGAGACAGCTGCTGGTCCCTGAGCAATGGCTGGTCCCAGGCAGGGAGACACATGGTGGGTGGGCAGAAGACAGAAACATGGATAGACACGACATGCAGGGTGAGGTTGAATGTTTATTCAGGGGGTTATGGAGGAGGAAGGGTGAAGGGGGGGGAGAGAGAGAGAGAGAGAGAGAGAGAGAAGAGGAGAAAGAGACAGAGAAGGGGGGAAGCAGAAAAGCGGGGAGAGAGGCAGAAGCGAAGCTGCCTCTCCGAGAGGAAGATGGAAAAGAGAGCAAGCTCAGGCTGGAAGCTGAAGATCAGCCTGCCTCAGCGGATGGGGAGGGGAGTGGGTGTGGCTTGTCTCTTAAAGGGACCAAAACCATAACAATTGGTGCTATGAGAAACAGACATGTCTCACTGTTGAGAAAATGTCTAAGTGCTTAAAACATTTTAAATGCCATATTCTATAGGTCTTTGAAGTGTTGAAGGTTATTTATCTAACTGAAATATATGTCTATATATCTAGAAAACCTAATTAACATGACTAGAAGTTTGACTATTATAAATGACTATCTATTAATCTGCAATTTTTAATTATACATTACATTTTTAAATGAGTTGTCTAAACATAATATCTTAAACAAGAATAGAAATACATATAATGAAACTGACCTTAATTTGTATCAATAGACCAAGATCCATACCAAAGCAAAGTATTCATTTCTATATCTTAACTCCCTTATACTTTTTAAGAATGGGATTGACTGTGACCATTAATGATTTATACCAAACCACTTTTCAAACATTTTGGGAATTCAGGTGTAGTTTTCTCAAAACTGCTTCCTGCTTTTTGTTGGGTAAAGTATTTTTAGGGTTCACAGAGAACTTTCAGGTGGTCTTGTTACATTAAACCACATTAGTCTGGAAGGAATCCACAGATTCTCATCTTCTGTGGAAACAAAAGCAAAACTGTTTTTTCCAAAGCAACATATTCTTATACTCAAATTTTGAGGACAGGATCCCTTTATGTTGGTTTAACTTAACAGCCCCCAGAAACAAATGTTTCTCTGCAGTCCAAAAATTCAAAGAAAACACAGTAATATATATAATCCAGACTCTTTGTGTATTTTCCATCTTTATGTGACTTATTTTTCTTTATTCCTTTATTCTATGATTGTCTGTACTATTTTATATTACTTTTGTCTCTTTAAAACTATTTACTCCTTTTTATAACTGTCTATACTCTTTTTCCCAAGCCTACATACATTTTAAAACATACTGTGACCCATTCAGGGGTTTATTTTTGTCTGAATATGTCTTTATTGTGTATCTGTAATCATTTTCTTACCAGGAGCACCCCCTTTTTTTGAAAAATGCTAAGCCGGTGTGGCTAGGACCAACTCCATGGCCCTGGCTGTTTGCTCTGCCCACATCAGCACAGCAGAGATACATTCACCGCCTCTGCGAGTGTAGTTAGGAGGCCGCTTGTTTTCTCCACCTACCCTATTCTGCCCTGTGCAGGCTTAAGACAGCTTCTTTATTCACAGCTTACAGAGGGGAATCCTTCATCATGTGAATCTTGCATACCGCCCTAGCTCCAGGAACGCAGCCGATCTATGTCACCATTAAGTGATTTGTAAAATGCTGCTCACAGACCCCATTTAAGTACAGGACCTCCTGAAAAAGCCAGAGGTCATTCTGCCAGCACAAACTAGGAAGCCATATCTTAAAGAACTTATGTGACTTTTTTGCTGCTCTCACGGAGTCAGGAAACTTAAAGGAACCAGGCCTCTGGTTACTGCCAGCAAGCAGAATCTACCTGAAAAAAAAATATGGCTACCAAGAAGCTGTAATTAACTCTGCTCTCTTGTGTCTAGAATTTCCTAGCAAGCCTTGTCAGTTTTTATGTGGATGTAGTTGCCCTGTGTCGGCGTGCCATTTGTAGATGGAGGCTGCTTGTTTGTTTCCTGACAGCTCAGACACAAATAATCACACAGAAACTATATTAATTACAGCACTGTTTGGCAAACAGCTTAGGTGTATTCCTACCTGTCTCTTATATCTTAAACTAACCAATTTTTATTAATCTGTATTAATAATGTTTATAATTAATTAATATGTATTAATTAATCTGTATTATAATCTGTATTGCCACATGGCTGTGACTTATTGGAAAGGTTCTGTCAGTGGCGTCTTTCTCCTTCAGCGGCTACATGGCATCTCCCTGACTCTGTTTACTTTCTCTCTCCATCTCTCTTCTGATTTTCCATCTGACTTTACTCTGCTAAGCCATTGGCCAAAATAGCTTTATTCATTAATCAATAAAAGCAACACATATACAGAAGGACCTCCCACATCACATTTACTGTATAATACTTGTGGCTCCAACAAACATAAGCTTGTGGGTATGGAAATGAAACAAGGTTCATTTTCATAAGCGACTGGAACAGAACTTTTAGAAAGTGGGACAAATGATTTCATATGGAAACACAAAGTCATGCTATTGTATAGCCATTTGGCTGTTGCTGGTGCGGGATTACTATATTCTTTCTGTCACAATTCTGCTGGGGAATCTGGACCTTACTATTACCATTCCTACCTATCCGCCTCTGTACTTAGGCTCTTAGGCCCTTCTTGCTGTAGTTGTGGATAGGAGAGTCTTCAGCCAGTGATGGCTACCTCAGAGACTAAATCTTGGCATCAAGTCACTTTGACAAGTGACCGAAAACCTCCAATGAATATTTATGCTCAGTGGCCCATATCATTTGGCATTGATGTTGGCTATATCAGATTGTTTTGTTGGTAACAACTTCCTTAGATTTAGAGACCTTGGAAATAAAAGTACTTACAATATGTACATGGGATGGGGTGCCCACAAAGGGGCAGAACAATGTAGCCGTTCATGCTGTCATATACATGCTCAAGATATTGCTCATCAGAAAAATCAAATTACAAAACAAAACAAAAAACTGGGCCATATTGGCACACATCTTTATTCCCAGCACCCCAGAGGCAGAGGCAGGAGGATCTCTCTGAGTTCGGGGTCAGCCTAGTCTGCAGAGCTAATTCTAGGACAGTCAAAGCTATGACAAGAAATCCTGTTTCAAACCACCAAAAATAATAAAATTAATTCACAAATATTCTTAGATTAGCTGGTTAAAATAATTTTTAATATTTTAAAATTTATTTTATTTTTTTATTTAACCAGGGCTGGGAAGATGACTTACAGTGTAAAACTTTTGCCCTGTGAGTTTGCGGACTTGGTTATCGATTCCCAGCACCCACATAAAAGTTAGACACAATACCAGCACATATAATCTCAATCCTCTTGTCTAGATTCAGGAGAGAGAGACAGGAGAATCTCCAGATGCCCTTAGGCCAGATAGTCTGGTATACAGAGTAACAAACAACAAGAGACCTTATTTTAAACAAGGTGGAAGGTGAGGACCCACATCTGAGGGGAGCATAGTAGTGTGTGAGCACCTGCACTCAAGGACACATATCCCTTTACACATACACACACACACACACACACACACACTCACACATGCACACACACACGCACACACACGCATACACACATGCACAGAATTTTTAAATTTCTTTTCAAATTTGGAGAATGTGGGAAGGAAAGAAAGCTAGCATGCCTATCGTATTGTAAATATATCTGGGAAGAGATGAAATGTCCCCAACTTTCCTAAGCATACTACTAAGGGTCTTCATTAAATCTCCTTAACAATCCCATGATAAATATTTAAGCATACTTGACATATGAGAAAATTGTGATGCAGGCCACGTCTTCTGTCCTCGTGCTAATCCTGGTTGACTGTGCTTAGAAATCAGGAAGCAGATAATGACTTCTGCAATATTACATAACCGGTAAGATAATAGAACTGTTTTTGCTTTTTAAAACTATTAACTCACAATTTTATCCACTTTAACAGCTATCTTTATAGGCTTCCTAACATCTTGTTGGTTAGTTGGGATTCCTTCCTCGTTCTTAGTGGTGTTCCAGATGGATAAAGCTTCATAAGATAGATTCAGATTGAATTACCAGAGGGTAGGGATGTTAGGAATACAAAATCCTCGTGTAGGTTTAAGTTAGGCAGGGCTTGCCAGCTTTGACTGCACAATAGAATTAAGGAGGCAGCGTATCAATCATATTTATAATTGAATCCCACCTCTGTTCAATCAAATCAGCATCCTGGAAGAGTAGATTCTGGGCACTGTTCTTTAAAAAAAGTGATCATAGGTGATTTTACCAGGTAAGCAGGATTGAGCACCACTGGCTGAGGCTAACATTTTGACACACTCAGAATCGGTTTGTAACAGGAGAAGGCAATTAGCACAGGTGTTAAGTTAATGCACTAAGTACCTTATCAAAGCAGGCTATCACCAGCAGGTGGTAAAAGAAAACACTCATCAGCCATCAGGAAGGGCCAGGGGGACCTGCAAGCAGTTCAGAATCCTGTTCTGGGACTTGAGAAATGAATGAACTCTCGGCTGCATAACTGGTGCTGAAATCTCATATTGCTTCCGATGTTAAAAATGAGAAGAGGGAAAATAAATGATGAGACTCAGTGGGGACTGATGCTCTGAGGTTTCCCGATACTTTAATATTTGTGAAAGACTCTTTGATCGAGAAAGAGATGTCTGCATATCAATGGAACTGTTGCCAGAGGAAGCTCTGTGTATCAGGGGTGGGAGCCCTGTGTATTGGGGTGGAAATAGAAGGAAGTTAATCCCACCCAATTGGAATTTACGTTGTTATCCAAGAAGACAGACTATATTCAGAGGGGCCTTAGCAAAAAGTGACTGAGTCTACAATGTATGTGTCCTAGCTGTGATAAGCACCAGAAGAATGTCCAGAGGAAAGGGGTTTAGCTTGTACTTCTGGGTCATACTCTACAATTGAGGGAAAGACCACAAGCAAGAACTGAAGCAGAAGGCACGGAGAAGCACTGCTTACTCCTCATGGCTTGCTCAGTCTGCTTTCTTAGACAACTCAAGACCACCTGCCTACGGGTGACCCAGCCCACAGTGAGCTGGGCCCTTCCACATCCAACATTAATCCAGAAAATGTCTTTGGTGTTTGGGTACCTGCCATTCTCTAGACCATAACAGTCTTGTGCCTGCTTCTAACCTTCTGAAATCTGGTCATCCTCAGGCTACAAAAGTCACAAATACCCACACCCCAACTCCTACTCCCACCTGGAGGAAAAGGTATAAGATCTTTAGAGTGGCATAAGACCTTCCTATTCCAGATGCTTCTCTGTGCTTGCATTAGCTGTTAGAAATGGAGACTCATAGAGGCTCCACATGGAACCTGCTGAAACAGAACCCACATTTTAACAGGGTCTCTGATGATGTAGATATTAATGTTTGAGTAGCGATTTTATGTCCTAGGAGCCTCATGGTTCAGCTATATATTTCTCTTTGGGTCATTTTGTGTTCCAGAAATAAGAAAACAACCCCAGAGGACCTTTCTCCACACAGCTGACCTGACAGTGCCAGTCTCTTCTTTGGAGTAACCCATTTAGTAACAGTTTCCTTGTGACCTCCTAGACATTTAACCCTTTTTTGAGGACTGCCGTTCTATGTGGAAAGCTCTAGACCTAAATTACTTGTTTGTTCCTAAAGAAACATCCACCAGAAGTTAAGTGCCCAGAAGAGAGGCCTGTGTTTCTCACTCCAGATTTAACCGAAAATTTGGTGTGTGTGTGTGTGTATGTTTGAAATCTGGCAGCTCCTTTGAAAGCTTAGTCTTTGAAGAGCTCAACCCTTTATTGTCTATGATGTAATAAGTAGACAAGTTACTGACTTGAAAGAAAAAGGGAAAAACAACATTCCAGGGAGAAACATTCGTATGCTAAAATCTTGTGGTCTCATTCACTCAGAGTAACTGTGTTGCATGTACATAAAATCCAAGCAAAGGGAAAATCCTTTGTGGTGTTATAGACAATTGTCCACCTGTCATATAGTCAATTTTTTCTTTTCCTATTGCCATAATTTAAATATTTTTATTGTTTCAGTTATTTTTCTGGGTAGGGCATTAAATTCATTCTTTGACCATTTGGTGTGGGTATAGTCTTTATTCTGATTAGTTTTGCCTTTCACCCTATCATAGCTCCCTTCCATCTCTGTTATCCCCAGTTCCCTATAAGCTTCCTTTTCCACACTGATATCCTTTTGTTTTGTGACCCACTGTACCAGGACCATCTGTGTGAGCATGGGTTTGGAGCCATACATTAAAACCTGATGGGTATATCACTGGTACACAACTTAAGATACTCCTCCCCACAATCCATCAGTAGCCAGTGGTTTAGTAGGGAGGTAGGAAAAGGTAGTTCCCTTGCCCCTCCCTGTTGGTTGTTGACATGCCTAGTCTTTTCATTTTTTTTTTTTTAGATGACCAGAGAAGACCCAAAATATCACAGGGACCTCAGCAAGGGCTAGCTAGCCTTGAAATAAGAAGTTTCCTTCCTTCTTTCCTTCTTTCCTTCCTTCCTTCTTTCCTTTCTTTCTTCTGTCCCCTCCCTCCCTCCCTCCCTCCCTCCCTCCCTCCCTTCCTCCTTTCCCCTCATTCCCTCCCTACTTCACTCCCTTCCTCTCTCTTTTGGTCCTTCTTTCTGTAATTTTAATTTTTATTGAAAATAGTTTTTTCATACAATATATTCTAATCACAGTCTCCCCAGATCCTCTCCACCTCCCTACCCACTCAAATCTGCTTGTTTTCTTTCTCCTCTCTTAGAAAGCAAATAGGCAACCAACAAACTGTGAAGAATTTTGATGGGATTTTGATGGGGATTGCATTGAATCTATAGATAGCTTTTGGTAGAATTGCCATTTTTACTATGTTGATCCTCCCAATCCAAGAGCAAGGGAGGTCCTTCCATTTTCTGGTGTCCTCTTCAATACAAGACTCCTTTGGAAAAGAAGTCTTTAAAAGGTATATACAGAATCCTTCCTGAATTGAGTGTTGTTTTACTTTAGAAAAACTTTTGCTGTATAAGAAGCATCTGAGGAGAGGGTAGCAGAAATGATGAATGCTGGCCAGAGGCTTTTGATTGTGCCACTCTTTTCTAAGTAAGTGGAATGAAAGGTATTTGTATCAGTTTAAGAAAATGTTTTAAGCCGGGTGGTGGTGGCGCACGCCTTTAATCCCAGCACTCGGGAGGCAGAGGCAGGCGGATCTCTGTGAGTTCGAGCCCAGCCTGGTCTACAAGAGCTAGTTCCAGGACAGGCTCCAAAGCTACAGAGAAACCCTGTCTCGAAAAAACAAAACAAAACAAAAAAACAAAACAAAAAAATACCAACAACAACAAAAAAAGAAAATGTCTTATAAATTTTATCTGTAACTGAGTCTACAGTAAAACAACCAAACCAGACCTCTCTGTGGGTAGAAAAAAAAGTTTACTGGGGATTAAACTGTCAAGACTATTTCTTGGGGATGGAGGGGAGGGCAAAGGGAAACAAGATGGTGGGAAAACAAGCAAATTTTATATTCAGCAGGGTGGGGTCTTTGAGCGGATAAAGGACGTTTGGATTAGCTAGGATCTAGATACCCTTGCTGGAGACAGTTGACCTTCGGGGATGGATTAAGAGAGGTCCAAGTAAATAAAATCCACATTAAGAGATTCCTGAAGAGTGAAGAATTTAGGCTTCTGTTTACCCAATAACAACCCTCTCTTTGCCAGTCAGAGTCTTCCTATTCAGGACATAGTCACTAGCACTGGCATACTGGGTACTTTGGACCTACCATTATGCTTTCTAAACCACTCCTTTGGACAATCTTAAAAACAAGGCAACAAGTACCTTTTTATTTAAATTTAAGGTTTTTTGTAAGCACATAAGAATTTCCTAGTAGTTATATAAAGAGATGCAATGAAGATAAATACAATAGAAAAAAAAATCCAAAGATGAATATATGTCCTATATATGGAGGGAACCACAGAAATATTTTGTTCTGGATGTGGAGTTACTTTAAATAACTAGCACATACAATTGTTATACTTGGAAGTTATCATACATTTTTCATTTAATTTTATCACTTACTGTGTTTTTAAAACACAGCTCACCTCACACATATACAAATGTTATTAATGCAAAAGAATATGATAACTCAAGATATTCTGAAGAACTCTGAAGTAGGTCTTTATTATACTGATAAATTTGATCCTCATGTTTTAAAGAATATGCTTAATATTAGCATGTTAGCAAGTAGTGAAAGCAGTGAAATATTCACAAACAGGATGCCAAGTGCACATGATTCTGTAATAATAAAACAATGAGAGGAACTATCATTACTTAATTTGGGGTTAAATTTTAAAATCTTAACTCACTCAATATTTTATTCTGATCAGTCATTTAAGTGCCATTGAGGACATTGTAGGCAATAAGTCTTCTGGTTTAACCTGTCAAGGCATGTGCCCATACTGAGTCCTCAAAGTAATAGGAATAGTAGATAAGAATGTATAAGCAAATTGATATTTAAATGTGAAAGATGGAGGATATAACTCAGTGACAGAATACTTGCCTGATTGTATACTGTGGTTGGAAGATATTAGTCTGTTTTGACTTGAAATAATAGTGAAAAGTAGAGATCAGTGATCAGAGTATTCTTGGACACAATGCAGAAATGAGGAGAGCTGTATTCGTTGCTCTATATTCTAATTCTTATGGGAAACCAAGAAGAAGTTTTTATTATCTCCTATATCAGATTCAGAGAAGGTAGGTAAATAAACTTTTTATACTATGCAAATTTTTATGTTACCATAAAATCTACATCTGATGTGGGAGAGCATGTTCAGGTTTTGAACTAGGTCTGGGGAGATGGCTCAGAGCTTGGTGTACAATTATGAGGACCTGAGTTTGTAGCTCCAGGACCCATGCAAAGGGCTGTGTATGGCAGTGCATACTTGTTATTGAGGGGAGGTAGAGAGGAGGGAGTCCCTGGCCTGCCAATCTAGCCAATCAGTGAGCTCCAGGTTTGGTGAGAGACCTTTTCCCAAAAAGTGAGGTGAAGTGATTGAGGAAGACAGCCAATATTGACCTCTGGCCTCCACATATGCCCACGTGACCATGAACACTTAAATACATGAGCATACACTACACACATAAGCAAAATTAAAAAATAGACTTTATGATTGATGTCATCACTGTTTGCCTGTCTAGGGCATTTCCTGCCATTTTTATTGCTAATCATGTAGGAGTGATCCCTGGGGATAAAGTAGCTGATGTCCACAATTTAATAGTGACAATTTCTGTTCAGTTTTCTTTCCTGGCATATTTATTTTCAATAACACAATTCAGGTGGCTTTTTTGTTTTTTTAAACAAGGTGGAGAACTGTGGACTTAAGACAAATTTTTGAATATTGGAGCAACGGATTTGTGAGTGTGCTTCTAAATGAGGTCTTTTGCAAACCTGATTTTGAGCAGTAGAACTTTGGGGAAGGATTCATGAGAAGCTGGGTTTGCCATTATTGCTGAGCGCTCAGACAAGGAAGTGATGGTGTGAGGCAGAGCCGGACACTTTGGCAGTGAGAAAATGAATGCTGTAGGGCTGGGGGCAGGGTGGGAATCTAAATCCTGTGCCTGATTGGGTGTTCCCATCATAGAGCTAAGTGATGGGCCTCAGAGTGCTTGGGCTTTAATCTATGGTAACAGCATGATCGTGGTGTGGTTATCTTAGACAAATGTCCAAGTATGTATTTTAAATTTCCATTATGTTTAGCAACGAAAATAAGACTACTAAGTCTTTATAGTTGGATAGTGTGTCCTGCTGAATATTGGAAAATAAAAGAAAAGTCAGCTGTAAAAGATTAGAAGTTGCAACACTTCTACACTTGGAGATTTTCTTATCTGGAGAGGTCTTGGAAATGGTGCCACAATACTAGAAGACAGTGCCTCCTCTTGGCCTAGAGCTAGAGGCACTGAAGGAGCCATTGATACTCATTTTGGCCATGACTCCAGCCCCTATGGAGAAGTCACCTGCGTGGTAGAGTTAATGGTGAGCCCTTCTGCCCTTCTGAGGAATATCATGGTCAGGTTTTAGGAGCTCAGACCCATAGCATCGTTGCATTCATCGGCTTGGCTCACACCTTAGGACGGGAGAGCTAAGGGCTACCACAAACACCTTTTAAATCTTTTATTAGTCAAGGGCAGGGGCAATGGTATTTGACAAGAGAAGACCCTGAGAACTGAAAGGCCATTTGCTTGATGCAGTAGGCAGCACAATTTAAGATAGGCTGGCAGGATTCACTATGTCACAGTGATTGTGGGCCCAGAGAAGCTAGGTGTTCAAAGGAGAGACTTTCATCCAAGGTCACCTTTAAGTAGACATTATAGATCTTTAAATACAAGTTACTTTTCTTCCCAGTTGGAGGCTAGACGTGATTGCTAAGGTGACTCCCATTTATAAGAAAGTGGTGTAAAAGGTCCTGGCAGCTCTTGTTCTTGGTAATCAGTTCCTTCTCCACTCTTCTGAAATCACTTTCAAGGCAGAGCGCAAACAGGTTTGCAGTATTTTTATGGCTTGTTCCTTAACCGTGCCTCCCCAGTCTAAATTTTCCTCAGTATACTTTAGATTACCAACAGGGATTAATTTATTGCTTCTATTAGGCAAAGATACAAAATTAGAGAGTGGATGGAAGTGGGTGTTTTTCTTACTGAACCAAGAAGATATAGCAAACCCAGTCTGCTGTGATTCAACTCTTATGTCTGTCACTTTGCAGGTGGCAAGATTCAACTCTACATTTTTTTTGGGGGGGGGAATGTTATCTAATTCTGCTATTCAGCCAAATGCCCAGTACATCCATAGCAACAAAGAACACTTTTT